>NW_012110730.1:274244-280499 GCF_000951045.1 Mandrillus leucophaeus | reverse complement strand
AGAAGAAGAAGAAGAAGAAGAAGAAGAAGAAGAAGAAGAAGAAGAAGAAGAAGAAGAAGAAGAAGAAGAAGAAGAAGAAGAAAGAAAAAGAAAGAAAAAGAAAGAAAAAGAAAGAAAAAGAAAGAAAAAGAAAAAACAAAGAAACAGTCAAGGTTGTAAATCCAAATGTGGAAAACACATGTTGGCTCTTCTTTTTCTATCACAAGATCCTGCTGTTTCTTTATTCATTATGCCCAATGCAAAGATGAGAAAATGACAGCTAAAGAAAACTACATTTTATACATAAAGCACTACACCTTTAAACATCCTGTGACATCTTTCTTGAAATATATGGGAGGACTAACTCTAAAATAATGAGATTTTCTTTTTCGAATGAGACCTAATATCTGAATTAGTAGAAACATCCAGCTCAGAATGCTTCGGAACTCTTTGGAATTCTCTTCAGAACCTATGGCTCAGTCTATTGCATGTCTTTAGTGAAATGAGGTTCCATCTTGGTGAAATTGGACTCTTACCACCTTCTCCTGCAAAAACCACAAAAAATACTTCTTCCACTGTGGCAATTCAGAAAATGTTGATGTGGATTTGAGACTTATTTTAGTCGCAGGAATTCAATAGATTTTGAAAAACCCATTATGCCTCAGGTGGAGAGAGACTCAGAGTTGCATATGATCCTTGCTGCTCATTCTCAAAAGAGCAAAATTAGTTTCCCTTCAAGACCAGGTAAATTATTCCAGTGAGGTTTGATGAGCGATCCCCTTCTGATATGGTTTGGTTCTGTGTCCCCACCCAAATCTCATGTCAAAATATAATCTCCTTGTGTCAGGGACAGACCCGACAGAAGGTGATTTGACTGTGTAGGCAATTTCCCCCATGCTCTTCTCATGATAGTGAGTGAGTTCTTATGGAATCTAATGGTTTAAAAGTGTGGCACTTTCTCCCTTGCTCTCTCTCTCCTGCTGCCTTGTGAAGAAAGTGCTTACTTCTCCTTCACCTCCCACCATGATGGTAAGTTTCCTGAGACCTCCCCAGCCATGCAGAACTGTGAGTCAATTAAACCTTACCCAGTCTCAGGTAGTTCTTTATAGCAGTGTGAAAATGAACTAATACAACTTCTTCCCTCCTCCCAATCTTCTAAAACGCTTGCTGAGCCCAAAAATTTCTTTTAAAAGTGATTGCATATAGAAGAGGAAGGGTGAGACTGAGCAGGGAGAGAGATTACCAAAGTAGGGAAGACTTTCATTCTGCAAGAAAAGATTTTTTAAAAATTAAAGTTAAACACCTGGCTGAGTAACCTAGTTAAGGGACTTCCAGGAGAGAGCAGAGCAACACATTTTTGTGTAAATTAACCATTTGCAGAGCCTCCCTTGGTTTGGAGAGTGTGGAAAGCTGAAGACAAAATGAGAAACACCCCCATGAAAAGGAAGAATGTCTACCAATGGTGGGGAAAGAGCCCTTTAGGGCTCTTTTTTTCCCCAGCTTACTCAGGACAAAATGTGATAATGACAGTAGAGGAGGGTGTATCATATAACTAACAAGGCTTAAGTTTCAGGTTTCCTCAATTGTACCAGCTCCTTTCAAGGCTTTTTAGCTAATTATATATTTATATATGTTTTCTTTTTCTTAAGGGAGGCCCCCCAGATTAAATAAATTTTAGTAGGCAAAATCTCGATTGACCCCTGAGTGTGCCAGGTAGAGATTCTGTAGCCGAGTTACACGGAGAGGCCACTCTGATGTGGGTCATGGATGGAGATGCTTTAAGGTGCTTCTTTTACTTGGATGTGCAAGAAGGACCATATCTATTTTTTATAAATCAACCCGATTTCCATTTGGAAGCCCCGCCCTGCTAGGTGGCACACACACACATGCACATGCACACACACATGCACATGCACACACACATGCACACACACACACTACTCCCAGGATGGCTGCTCTGCCCATGCTTGAGACTCACCAATTGCTGCTGGCACTGAGAACTCCAGAGCATGTGTCCTCATCTCTTCTGACACATCATGCAACCATCTCCTTTGAGCACTGGCTGCTTCCTTGAGCTCTTAGAATGAAAGGCACGTTTTCTGCTTGACATTCATAGACCTCTTCTTGTACTAGAGAATAATCTCCTCTTCTCTAACAGTATCCTCCAAGTCACTCTTCTCTCAACCTTATCCTCCTTCTTGTTCTTTTACAATAACCTTTTGGTGAATTATCCCATAGTATGATGATTAACAAATCAAGTATTGGTTTGTCTTTCCATGTGGCAGAAGGCCCTGATCAGCAAACTCTCCCCAAAAGAGAGGAGACTTGACATTAAGTTCTTTTAGTGCAGACAAAAAAACAGAGAGGGGAAAGCAAACAGTATGGTTTCATAAGATAGAATGATTATTTTTATAAGGCCACATCATTATTTATAGCTGATCTTGCCTCATCATCTCTCCAACTACTGGGAGAAAATGCTGTTTTAAGGCAGAAGAGAAAGCCGCTGATGAATTTAGATAGTGTGGGAGATACTGCAATGGAAGACTACAGGTCACACATAAGGGAGTGCTCATTTCTAGGCTTGATCCTGGGGCCAGTGAAAAACTCTCTAAGGGAGTACCCCCCATGCTATATACGGTTGGCCCAAATATAAACCAGGCTTGTTTTTCAGCTTCATACTGAGTGAGTCAATATTTACAAAAGTCCTGCAAATATCACCTTATGGAAATGTTATTACTGTGTTCCTGTGGTTTACTTTTATTGTTTGCTTACTGTTTTTCCACTCCAAGTTTATTATAAGGCCTCTTTCAGGCAATTTTTCAGCCTGATGTAGAATGGTATGGCTCAGTGCATAAACAGCCATACACACCCCCTCATGTCCAGAATTGATCAAGTAAACTCTGACTTCTTCTCATTTCTTTAGACAGGATTGCCCCAGTCCCAAAGGGCAGGAAAGCTGGCACAGTAGGTATTTACCCAGTGTGGCATGCAGGGGTATTGTAACCATACTGTGCAAAGACCCCAGCAGGAAGGAGAAAAGTGTACTCTGTACAAATTGGGGCCAGTTTTCTGTTGTTTCTGTTCTGTTGGTTTTGGGGGTACTGTTTCCTGACTCAATTGAATCTATTTTGCATTAATAGAACAAAAAAGTACATAGAAGGGTCTTGTGCTCAAAGATGTGATGAATTAGATTCAGTGATGAATTAAATCTTTTAGGGAAAATGAACCTCTCTTAGGGTTCCTCCTGAGGGCTATGTAAACTCTGTGATACCAATCTAGCAGGGTGTCTATATTCCTGAGGATTGATCGCTGGCCATTCAGGTTTATGTGCCACAAACTCGCCCAAACAACTCTCTTGCTAATAATGTTTTAGATTCCCCTAATAATACCCAGCTTAGGCCTGAGAATAACACATAAATTGAAAAAATAGTTATCAGTTGATTCTACCTCTCTATATTCAGCTTATAAGTAACACACCCCAGAAGAGAAATTCCTCCTGCAATAACCTGCTGACACTGGCCACAATTTCAAGCATACTTTGAGTTTTCTGTCACTCTCATTGTTTTATATGTCAGAAACCCACTGGTGCCTGTCTCTACATTTAATCACCTGACATTTTTGAGCCTTTAGTAATAGCACCACCAAGTTTACCCAGGATGTTTACCATCAGTTACTCATCACAGTACACCTGTGGGGCAGGCAGCTGTTGGGACTACATTTTATGGGACAGAAAACATACTCCAAATGATGACACACAGGGAATCTGAGGCAGAACCATGATCCAAATTCTAGATACTAAAGCTGTACCTGACCCAATACAGTAAAGGCTACTGCATTAGGTGGATTTTCACCATAGTATAGATGACCTGTTATTCAAAGCACTGCCTTCTCTAGAAAACCTTTTTTCAACCACTCCAGTCCACAGTGACTCTCTCCTGAACCATCCCTCCCCAGCTCCTTCCCAAACTCCAGACATATTTTCTTTGTATATTTTGTTCATATTTAAGCACATCCTCTCTGCATGGTCAATAGTTTTCAGATTATATTACCTTCTTTCTGGAATACCATCTCCTCAAGGATACTTGGATTTTTATTCTTCCATCATTCCTAGCACTGTGTTTATTCCCAGATGGGCCTGAAAATGCACTGTCCTGTGGCACCACTGGCCTGACTGGCTGCTGAAGATGATAAACTGAACTAGTATGTGCTTCTCAGCTTGACCCAAAAGGAACATATAGACTACCCACTGACAGGTACTGCCTCCCTGGTGGACTCCTCTGAACCAAGCAGGTAACAGCCATTGCCTCCCTGCAGTCCTTGCAGTAGCCTTGTACTGTAACCTGCCCTCTTGGCCTCACAAGTTCATGCATAAGCAGGTAATGAGCTAACCTTGAAGTGAGCACTCACGAATTGCCAGCTTGCCCTGGGGAGCTGGGGAGCAAAGACAGAGCTGAGTAAGGTTGGCCTCTGTGTTCAAACCAACAAGCTCAAGAGTGTTTAATTATTTCTAGAGATGCTGCTGTGCTGTGGCAGGTCTACACCTGTCTACTCAGCAAACATCCCATTTAACTTGTTCATGCAGGGAAAGCAAAAAGACATGTTCACTTTTGCAAAAGGTAAAAATGTTTGATGTAGAACATTTAGGAAATAAGAAAAGTCTATAACATTATATATCTGTCTATTTTATATTTATCCAAATATAAAATTGATATTTATCCAAATATAAAATTACAAAGCTATCTCTGGTTGTTTATCTCACCACTCAGAGATAAACAACATTAACATCTTGGTATATTCTTTCTAGCCTTATTTTTCTTTATAAAATATTTTTCTCAAGGGCGCCCAAGATGGCTGAATAGGAACAGCTCCAGCCTCCAGCTCCCAGCGTGAGCGACACAGAAGACAGGTGATTTCTGCATTTTCAACTGAGGTACCGGGTTCATCTCACTGGGGTGTGTCAGACAGTCGATGCTGGTCCGCAGGTGCAGCCCGACCAGTGAGAGCTGAAGCAGGGCAAGGCATCGCCTTACCTGGAAAGCACAAGGGGGAAGGGAATTCCTTTTCCTAGCCAAGGGAAACTGAGACACACAAGACCTGGAAAATCGGGTAACTCCCACCCTAATACTGCGCTTTACCAAGGGTCTTAGCAAATGGCACACCAGGATATTATATCCTACACCTGGCCTGGAGGGTCCCACGCCCACGGAGACTCCCTCATTGCTAGCACAGCAGTCTGAGATCTAACTGCAGGGCAGCAGCGAGGCTGGGGGAGGGGCATCCGCCATTGCTGAGGCTTAAGTAGGTAAACAAAGCCACTGGGAAGCTCGAATTGGGTGGAGCTCAAGGAGGCCTGCCTGCCTCTGTAGACTCCACCTCTGGGGACAGGGCATAGCTAAACAAAGAGCAGCAGAAACCTCTGCAGATGTAAAAGTCCCTGTGTGACAGCTTTGAATAGAGCAGTGGTTCTCCCAGCACGGAGGTTGAGATCTGAGAACGGACAGACTGCCTGCTCAAGTAGGTCCCTGACCCCTGAGTAGCCTAACTGGGAGATATCCCCCAACAGGTGCAGACTGGCGCCTCAAACCTCACATGGCTGGGTACAACCCTGAGACAAAGCTTCCAGAGCAAGAATCAGACAGGTACACTCACTGTTCAGCAATATTCTATCTTCTGCAGCCTCCGCTGCTGATACCCAGGCAAACAGGGTCTGGAGTGGACCTCAAGCAAACTCCAACAGACCCGCAGCTGAGAGTCCTGACTGTTAGAAGGAAAACTAACAAGCAGAAAGGACACCCACACCAAAACCCCATCAGTACATCACCATCATCAAAGACAAAAGGCAGATAAAACCACAAAGATGGGGAAAAAGCAGGGCAGAAAAGCTGGAAGTTCAAAAAAATCAGAATGCGTCTCCCCCTCCAAAGGAACGCAGCTCATCGTCAGCAATGGAACAAAACTGGACGGAGAATGACTTTGATGAGTTGAGAGAAGATGGCTTCAGTCGATCAAATTTCTCAGAGGTAAAGGAGGAACTACATAACCAGTGCAAAGAAACTAAAAACTTTGAAAAGAGAATGGATGAATGGATAACTAGAATAATCAATGCAGAGGAGACCTTAAAAGAACTGATAGAGATGAAAATTATGACATGAGAACTACATGACAAATGCACGAGCTTCAATAACCAACTCGATCAACTGGAAGAAAGAGTATCAGTGATTGAAGATCAAATGAATGAAATGAAGCAAGAAGAGAAGTGTAGAGAAAAAAGAGTAA
>NW_012110730.1:273549-274194 GCF_000951045.1 Mandrillus leucophaeus | reverse complement strand
AAGCACAAGGGGGAAGGGAATTCCTTTTCCTAGCCAAGGGAAACTGAGACACACAAGACCTGGAAAATCGGGTAACTCCCACCCTAATACTGCGCTTTACCAAGGGTCTTAGCAAATGGCACACCAGGATATTATATCCTACACCTGGCCTGGAGGGTCCCACGCCCACGGAGACTCCCTCATTGCTAGCACAGCAGTCTGAGATCTAACTGCAGGGCAGCAGCGAGGCTGGGGGAGGGGCATCCGCCATTGCTGAGGCTTAAGTAGGTAAACAAAGCCACTGGGAAGCTCGAATTGGGTGGAGCTCAAGGAGGCCTGCCTGCCTCTGTAGACTCCACCTCTGGGGACAGGGCATAGCTAAACAAAGAGCAGCAGAAACCTCTGCAGATGTAAAAGTCCCTGTGTGACAGCTTTGAATAGAGCAGTGGTTCTCCCAGCACGGAGGTTGAGATCTGAGAACGGACAGACTGCCTGCTCAAGTAGGTCCCTGACCCCTGAGTAGCCTAACTGGGAGATATCCCCCAACAGGTGCAGACTGGCGCCTCAAACCTCACATGGCTGGGTACAACCCTGAGACAAAGCTTCCAGAGCAAGAATCAGACAGGTACACTCACTGTTCAGCAATATTCTATCTTCTGCAGCCTC
>NW_012110730.1:263391-273499 GCF_000951045.1 Mandrillus leucophaeus | reverse complement strand
AACATGGCACATGTATACATATGTAACAAACCTGCACGTTGTGCACATGTACCCTAGAACTTAAAGTATAATAATAAAAAATAAATTAAAAAAAATTTTTTGTCACATAGCTGAAATTGTACAGTTTTATAATGTGATTTTTTTTCAGTTAACATTAGTATTTCACTTAGCATTTTCTCATGCTTCTGCTACTATATTGTTCATATGTCATGTTAATATTACTGGAGTGTGCTACTTAGAAACCTGTCCCAAATCATTCCACCGTATTTTTTTTTGGGAAACAGTCAAACCTCTTTCTGCTGGAGAGAATAAATATCATTTCTCATGACAAACCTAAGTTTTTTGGCTATATAAAAATGGCTTGTGTGGCTGACTATTGATGCCCCACTCTTATTTTTCTGGATCTAATCACTTGGAGAAACGGTAGACTCTTCTTGCCAGCTGACAGCTTCTCATCTAAAGCACAAAGACTTTCTTCTTCTCTGCCTTGGGGTTTTCTCCAAGATTCAAAGCCTCAGGAGCAATCCTCAACCAATGAGTTGGTAGATAAGTACCCCATTTTCTTGACCCTCTTGGTAAGGTTTTGAAGCCATTCTACTCAGTTACTCTAAGGTTCCTGGAAGGACAAATCCCCAGGTGCCCACTTGGGTAGAATTCACATACCATTGGCATTTTCCCCTTTCCTGTCTCGCTGTTCCCAATTAGTTAGTGATGCACCCTGAGGCCCACTCCTGAATAACTACCCAAACTTGGCCCTGTTTCAGGTCTGTTTGGAGCAGGGATCAGACCGAAACAAAAACAGTCACCTAAAAGCTTATCAAGAAAGAATGTAGAGGGGAAAACTATTGTTTCACATCTGGCCAATAAATTATTTACTACTATTAATCAGGCACCCTATGTGGAAAATATAAGAGCTTACATCACTAACTTAGACTGTCTGAAACCTTCCTTTCTGAGCCATCCTTATTCCCTTCCAGCACCTTTGAAAATTCTCTTCATAATTTTAAACAAAAATAGAATGGCAGTTCCCATTTCTTTGGTGGTCATTCTCTAGAACACACTTATTGTTTGTCTTCAGAGCTATTTAGAAACAGCCCTGTCACCTTCAGTAGCTGTTCTGTGAAGAATCTGGAGGCACACTAATTTGAAATGTCAGTGGATTTAAACAGACTAAAGTATCTGTTAAATTCAACCAATAGATTAATAGTCTTTGTTTATACAGCTGTGGCTTGACATAAACCTGCAGGAGCAGTTGAGTACCACATAAATAACTTACTGAGGAGTGCTTGAGGCCAATTCATGAAGCAATAGATGTTTCAAATAAATTAGAGAGCCAAAGAGTTTTTGAAACCTCAAAGTGTTTACAAAAGAACTGAGACTTTGTCTTCCCTCACAAAATAATGTGAACCCTTAGCACACTTCTGGACATTCTCTACTAAGAAGGATTTCATATCCCAATTATTTAAGAGCCCAGGGCCCTTCCCTATTGCCTTTTTCTTAGGACCCTCATTTCCTACATTAGTCTGCCTTTTTCTCCTTCAGTTCTTGCTTTTATGCTACTTGTTATTTAGAGACAGATCAAAATCTTTAGAGGTTAAGTTTTGGTACATCACACATTCCTCACTGATACATAATTGAAAATCAACACAATTCTGAATCACAAAATGAGTATAAGACAACAAAGTTCTGATATTTCTTGCAAGGAAATTTTGCTTTTCTTAAATATCAAATATATTTTCAAAAATATTTCTTTTCTATTACCTTACACATGGGCTGAGTTTGCCTATTCACTAACTTCGCCAGTGACATGTCTGAGATTATGAATAAGTTGGCAATGTAGAATTATGAACTGAAAAACTAATTGAAATCTCAAGTCACATAATTAACTATACCTCATATATATGCTAAGAGTCAAAGATTAGAAGCAAAGGCAGGTGGTGAATTGATTTAACAGGAAAGTGGGATGTCGTGTTAGGAATTGTAACTGTGACCAAATGAGGGTGTTACCAGTGAAAAACAAATTAATCTCCACATCACCAAACAGGTATCCCTAGCAGCTTCTCTAATAGCTCCTGAAAACAAGTTGACATTAAGATAGCAAGCAGAAAGGTCTGGTAGCACAGCTAATTCATCAGCACTCACATTGGGTTTGTTGGCAAAAAATCTCAGCTTCGTTTGACATAAGATGAACGGTAGCAGACCTTCCAAGTAACTTAAAGGGATTAAGATAAAGTACCCAACCTTACGGCTCTTTTAATTGACAAGGAGAGAAATCAAACTCAAATTATATCAAAGAACAAAAGAGGGTAGAAGTTTATGGATCATGTATCTAAGAAGTCCAGTGTCTTTGGGGAAGTCCAGGGAATTCAGGCAAGGCTGGATCCAGGGGCTCCAACAGTGCCGTCAGAGCAACATTTCTCTCTCTCCCTTCCTCTGTTATGGGTGCTAGAGTTTATGAGTTAATCCACAGACTGAAGCCTCTTCTTCACAGTTCCATTGAGACCCAAGACTTCCCCAACTGGGCACAACTTGCACTACTTGCTCATCCCTTCATCTCAGACTCTTAGCCTGACAGTCATGCTCAGACCTCAATCTGGAGGTCAGGCTGCCCACATACATATGACCAGAAATGAGAGAGGTATGGTTTCCCAAGAGATGCTGAGCAAGCAAGGAAAGATGTTCATTCTGATGTCTTGTCCCTCACTTGTATTATACATTGATTGAAAGAGCAACCATGTCATGTATTTTCATGCTCAAAGCAGCTATCATGGATCCTCCTCTCTAGTAGATACCCATCTCCACTTGTTGACCAGTTGATTGACTGGTGTAGAAGACTCAGCAACTCAAGTGGGTTTTCACTTGAGCAAAGACCACACAATGGCAGTTTGCAGCAAGAACCCAGAATCTCACCAAGTGTAATTCTCACATACACATGTTACTAACGAGTCTTTGTAGATGCCTGCCTATCTTGGAAAGGATTTTAACTTCAAATATAAAGCCCAAAGGCAGATCAGATGGGATAACCAACTCCATTTGCATACAGATGCCCAGCAAGCCATAAGAGCATTTTTGAGTGGTGACCTGTGACTGGTTCTGTATATAGGTAGTGGCAGCTACTTACACAATATTTTGACAACTCTCTCAAGTACTTTCAAGTCTCTAATTTCCCTGTCGCCCATCAATCAAAGCCTGTGTGGTCGGGTATTATAGAAAAAACGTATTTTGGGAGACTGAAGCAGGAAGATGCCTTGAGTCTAGGAGTTCAAAACCAGCATAGGCAATATAGGGAGACCCCACCTCTACCAAAAAAGAAAAGATTAGCTGGGTGTGGTGTTGCATGCCTGTGGTCCCAGCTACTCAGGAGACAGAAGTCGGAGGATCACTTGGGCCTGGGAGGTTGAGGCTACAGTGGGCTGTGGTTGCACCAGTGCTCTCCAGCCTGAGCAACAGAATGAGACTCTGTCTCAAAAAAAGAAAAAGAAAAAACATTGGGTTGGGATGGGTTCTAGTGATCACCCTGCTATACATGGGTTAATAAGATGTGTGATTTTGAGCAAGTCACTTTGTCTCTCTGAGTATCAGTGACCCAATCTATAAAGCAAGGAATTCATTCTCTTCAAGTTCTGGCATTCTGTAAGCTCTCCAACAGAGTAATAGCTCTCAACCTTGGCTTCATGTTAGAGAAAGCTTGAGAGCTTTAAAAATAACGCTGATTTCCAGCCATAACCCGTTCAAATTACATAAGAATTTCTGGTGATGGGACCCAGGCATCAATACATGTTTTAAATTTTCCCAGGTGATTCCAATGTGCAGCCAAGGTGAGAATCACTATTGTGTTTCACTCTGTAATCTTCTAGAAGAGCAAACTGACAGAATCAGAAAAGATTCCCAGCTAAATAGTACCCTGATATCCTGTCTGCAGCCAATGTGGGCCTGCAGCTAGCAGCATCTGCCATCAGCATTTCACTTGCATTAGAAATTATTTTCTTTTATTGATGCTCCCAGTGCCATCTGGCACTCAGCATATTCCAGAGAGAGCTTCCAGAATTAGGCCATTATTGTGATTGGTGCTGGATTCTTAGTAAAAATGGTTTACCTCAAACCATTTCAGCCAAAGTATATTTTTCACTATTAAGAGAATAGAAAATGTCAAGGAACACTATATTTTGCATAATGACCTAGGAAATGAGAGGCACCTAAGTGATAGCTTAATCTTTTCCCTCCTGTTATGTAATAACACATATTTTTGTTCAATTACATGAATCATCAAATTCACTTTAACATCAGAACACATTGAAAAACAGGGGGAAGTATAATCCTTAGCAATTAGCTGCTTTTTAAAAGAAAAAAATCATAATCAGTTGAGCTTTCTATAGCTTGATAATACTAACCAGCACTTAAGTCACTTTCAATGAGAGGTTGGTCTGTTTCATTGAACCTTTCTTCCTAGGGAAAAAAAAAATTTGCTATACAATTTCATGAGTCACATCCATATCTCCTGCCACATAATCACATGCTCCATGCAAGCCTGTCTCCCACGTCCAAGGGCTTACTTTTCACCTTTGTTTGTTTCTTCTTGTCTCTGCTTTGTGAGCTCTGATACCCTTTGAAAGTAGCAAGACAGAAATAACCTGAGTTGAAGTTTCAGGAAGTTACTTTGTTTTTATAAAGCTTTATTCACTTACAGGCTTCTAAAAATATATCTGACAGGATTCAAAAGCATAACATAAATGAAGTCAATGAAAAGATGAGCCCTCTTCACTCTTCTCTTTTTTCCTAAGCCTTAAAACAAGGAAACATTGTGGTGATTAAATAAAAATAAATGCCTCTTGATAAACCATGTTAGCATTATTTCTTTTCTTCAGAGAGGCTCAAACTCATGACATATATTTCCCTCTTTGGGCAGGGAGGTCCCTGAATGTAAAAGCGGTCTTGTGCCTGGTTTATATGGCTTCAAATTCAGTAAACCCTACACATTATGGTAGATTGCACTTCTATGGGTATGCTCAAAATGTATGGTTCTGCAAAAACCCTCCCCATAGCGATTTCCCATAGTCATTTGGACTTTGGCTTCTCTTAATTAATCACACTAATAACACCAGACTCCCATTCTCCCATGGCAACACTTACATGCGGTTTAGTAGAAGTCACCCCTTTTGAAGGAGTTAGTTCACCCTTCTCTCTGCCACTACTTCACTCTCTTATGTCACCATTTCTTCTTTGGGGTATTAGACTTAGGAAAGCCTCCTCTGCTCTCAGGTTTCCTGAAACCCTCTGGGAGTTTTAAGGACCTTATATTAGTTAGGGTTTTCTAGAGCAACAGAACCAATAGTGTAGATTAAAATATAGATATATATAGTCTATATATACACACGTGTATGTACACATACATATAAGCATATATACAGACACATGGGGAATGGCGGGGGGAGAGAATGATGTCAAGAAATAAGCTTTTGCAACTGTAGAGATCAGCAAGTTCAAAATATGTAGGTCAGGCTGGCATTTCAGGTAAGAGTTGACCTTGCAGTCTTGAGTCTGCAGGTTAGGAACTAAGGCCGAGTTTCTGTTAGTCTTTAGACAGGATTCCTTTTACTTTGTGAAACTTCCGTATCTGCTCTTAAGGCCTTCAACTGATTGGATAAGGCTCATGCACATTATTATGCTGTAGTGGGTACTTATAATTTCGTGTCGCCTTGGCATCTATTTTTAAATATAAGTTTAACTTTCTCATACCAGAAGCAGACCTCAGTCACCCTTGATGCAGTTTCCAATACTATATCCCACCCAAACATTTCTAGCCAGTGGTCAGAGATAGAATTCAGGGGCATCTCTCCTGCCTAGCAGGCTGGGTTTCCTGCTTTTCCACTGCTTCCTGTAAACAGACCAATTAAATATTTGTCCATGAACTTAAAGTGACCACCGCTCAGTCGCACTGTAGAACTAGCACCTGTTTTCTGTAAACCTACAAGTCAAAGTTCCCCACAGGAAACCTGTTTGAATAATGCCCTGGACCCAATAAAGGCATTGGCCCACTGATTCTTTCACTTTCTCTGTCTCTTTGTCTTTTCTCCCTGACCTTCATGTGTGTGCGGCCTCCACATATGCTGTATATTCTCCAGAGTCTGTAAGTACTAAAACCTTTAAAACTGGCCAGGCATGGTGGTTCACACCTGTAATCCCAGCTCTTTGGGAGGCTGAGGCAGATGGATCACTTGAGGTCAGGAGACTAGCCTGGTCATCATGGTGAAACACAGTGTCTACTAAAAATACAAAGATTATCCTGGAGGGAACCTGGGAGGTAGAGGTTGCAGTGAGCCGAGATTCCACCACTGCACTGCAGCCTGGATGATGGAGCAAGACGCTGTCTCAAAAACAAACAAATAAATAAATAAATAAATAAATAAATAAAATAAAATAAAACTTACGCATGACTGTTTTGTCATTGAAGGTGTGCCTACAATCCAACCCCTGGTGCCAAGGCTGCCTGAAAGGGACCTATGCCAGTACATTCCCTCCTGGTGCTCTTTTGTCTGGACCTCTCAGCTGCTGGGGACAGTAAATAGCAGCTAACTTGGTAGAGTTTCATTCCAAACAGATTAGTCTGCTTTAATAAAAGTCTACTGACTATAAATGTTAACTACATTTTTAAAATACTTTTACAGCAACATCTAATAACTTAACTTTGGTCACACAAAAATACTTGAAACTTTTTCTTCCCTCCTCCCCCGTTTATGTATGTATTTTTTTGCCTTACTTTAAGATCTTTACCTATTATTTGTTACTTAGCCACCAATTATAACCGTTTTTTACCTTTTTTATTTTAAATCTTCATAATTAAGGATTGAAATTTTTACATAGCACCATTACAGCAATGGGGTATTCTGAGTTTTATTATAAATTTACCTCTACTCTTGAGTTTTATACTTTCATGTGTTTTCATGATAGTAATTATTATCCTTTTGTTTCCAGTTGAAACACCTTCTTAAGCATGTCTTGTAAATCTAGTCTAGTGGTGATAAATTCCCTTGGTTTGTGTTTGTCTGGGAAGGTTTGTATTTCTCCCTAATTTCTGAAAAACAAATTTGCTGGAAATAAAAATCTTGTCCAGTAGGTTCTTTTCTTTCAGCACTTGGAATACATCATCCCATTCTATCCTGTCCCACAAGGTTTCTGCTGAGAAATCTTCTGCTAGTCTAATAAGAATTCTCTTATATGTGACTTGACACTTTTCTCTTACAGCTTTCTCTCTTTGTCTTTTGGCTGTTTGATTATAATCTGCCTCAGAGAGGATCTTTTTGAGTTGAATCTAATTAAGGACTTTAAGTTTCCTGAATCTGGATGTCCATATCTCTCCTTAGATTTGGGTTTTTTTCAACTCTTATTTTGTTGGATTTTCTGTGCCCTTCTCCACCCTTCTCCCTCTGACACTACTATAATGCAAAAATTTGTTTAATGGTGTCTCATAAGTCCAATAAGCTTTCTTCATTATTTTTTATTCTTATTTCCTTCTTTTTGACTGGGTTATTTCAAAAGGTCTGTCTTCAAGTTCAAAAATTATTTCTTCTGTTTGATCTAGTCTGCTGTTGAAACTCTCAGTTGTATAATTTATTTATTGAATTCTTCAGCTTCAAGATTTCTGTTTGGTTCTTTTTATAATATCTTTTTGTGGAATTTCTTATTCAGATCATGAATTGCTTTCCTGATTTCATTGAATTGCTTGTCTGTGTTCCCTTGTATTTTGCTGAGTTTCCTTAAGATCATTATTTTGAATTCATTTCAGGCATTTTATAAACATCCTTTTATTTGGGATCTGCCATTGGAAATTGCTCCTTTGGGGGTGTTATGTTTTCTTGCTTTTTAATATTTCTTGTTTTCCTATATTGATATTTGCATATCGAGCAGAATTGTCACTTTTTCTAACTTTATGGAGTAGTTTTCATAGGGAGAGACTTTTTCTTACAGATGGGTCCTGCAGTACTGGTTGGTAATGACACATTGTCTTTGGTTCTGGGTGGACTTCGTGGTGTAGTCTCCATGCAGTTTCTTCAGCCGTAATGTTTGTCAGTGATAACTGTGATTGCCTCAATGGCCTAGGCTATGGGAGTTTGTGACAACAGTAGCATGGTTTTGCTGGGGGCAGGGGTGTTGGGCTGGTTGTTGGGGTACACCAGACAACCGTAGAGCTGTCTTTCCAGGGAGCAGGGTGGCTGACACTCTGGCTGAGGCAGGCCAGCTGACTGTGCAGCAGCTTCCCCACACTGCAGGTCTGCCTGTTCCCCAGGGCTGCCTTTTGGGTTTAGATGCCAGGGTCCCACTCATTCTGCCTAGCGTCTGGGCAGTTGAGGTCATGATGATTCATGCACCTTTGTGAACTTGATGGAATGATGGTGGGGCCTCAGAGACAGAGAGAATCAGTGGCTACTGGCTGCCAGGGCAAAATGCAGTCTAACAGTGGTCTCTAGCAGTGGGTCTGCTTTCAAGATAGTGCCATGACACAGCAGTTTAGGTTAAAGAGGTTACAGGATGCACAATGTGGGATCCTATTCTGAGGTAATGCAATTACATGAACTTCTGGCAACTGTCCAAACTGGATTTGGGCCTGTAAGGATTGGGGAACTCTTCTATAGCAAGAACTACTGGCATCTATGGTAGCAATAGGGACCACTGAGGATCTCCAGCTCACTTTTTCCCTGTAAGAAACTGCTCCCCACCACCCCTCGACTCCAGGTTGCATCTGGTAGGGAAGACAGTATGTCAGGGGCAGGGTGCCTTGCTCCCCTCTTTATGGTGCTATCTGGGAATTCTGTGCTTCACAGGCATACTGCTGCTTCACTGGTACTCTACAGCATCGTTCCTCAGTCCCTTTAGTCAAAATATAGTCGTTTACTTGTTTTCATCCCCTTTTGTTGGGGGACAGATGCCAGGCAACTCTAGTTTGCGCTGTTGTTCACATCAGTCTCCCATTTACTCTTAAATGTTTTTGTCTCCAGACTTCTGTGCTATACGCCCATCTAATTGAAGCTGCTCACTGGAGATTTCTTGATTACTGATGAGTTATCAGATTCTCTTGGGGCCACACTCTCCTTGGCCTTCAGCTGCATTTGGGGTTGTTACTGAATCTTTCTTCTTGGTTCTTTTTCTGATCCTATATTTTCAGGATACTCTTCTTTAGCTGATGTCTTAAGTGCAGGTATTTCCCTAAAGTTTTCTCCTCATTTGGGTTCTTTTCTCCCCCTCAACCTTCTTACAAATTTTATCAACCCTCGGAGGTTCCAAGATGGCAAAATAGGAACAGCTCCAGTCTATAGCTCCCAGTGTGAGTAACGCCGAAGACAGGTGATTTCTGCATTTCCAACTGAGGTATGGGTTCATCTCACTGGGGCTTGTCGGACAGTGGGTGCAGCCCACGGAGCATGAGCCAAAGCAGGGTGGGGCATCGCCTCACCTGGGAAGCACAAGGGGTCAGAGAATTCCCTTTCCTAGCCAAGGGAAACCGTGACAGATGGTACCTGGAAAATCGGGATACTCCCACCCTAATATTGCACTTTTCCAATGGTCTTAGCAAATGGCACACCAGAAGATTATATCCTGCGCCTGGCTCAGAGGGTCCCACGCCCACGGAGCCTCACTCACTGCTAGCACAGCAGTCTGAGATCGAACAGCAAGGTGGCAGTGAGACTGGGGGAGGGGCATCTACCATTGTTGAGGCTTGAGTAGGTAAACAAAGCAGCTGGGAAGCTCGAACTAGTTGGAGCCCACTGCAGCTCAAGGAGGCCTGCCTGCCTCTGCAGACTCCACCTCTTGGGGCAGGGCATAGCTGAACAAAAGGCAGCAGAAACTTCTGCAGACTTAAACATCCCTGTCTCACAGCTTTGAAGAGAGTGGTGGTCCTCCCAGTACAGAGTATGAGATCTGAGAATGGACAGACTACCTCCTCAAGTGGGTCCCTGACCCCCGAGTAGTCTAAATGAGAAGCACCTCCCAGTAGGGGCTGACTGACACCTCATATGGCTGGGTGCCCCTGTGAGACGAAGCTTCAAAGGGAAGGATCAGGCAGCAACATTTGTCATTCTGCAATATTTGCTGTTTTACAGCCTCCACTGGT
>NW_012110730.1:257733-259866 GCF_000951045.1 Mandrillus leucophaeus | reverse complement strand
CTGCACCAAGTAGACCCAACAGACATCTACAGAACTCTCCACCCCAAATCAACAGAATATACATTCTTCTCAGCACCACATCACACTTATTCCAAAATTGATCACATAGTTGGAAGTAGAACACTCCTGAGCAAATGGAAAAGAACAGAAATTGTAACAAATTGTCTCTCAGACCACAGTGAAATCAAACTAGAACTCGGGATTAAGAAACTCACTCAAAACCACTCAACTACATGGAAACTGAACAACCTGTTCCCGAATGACTATGAAGTCAGAATGATGTCATGATTTCAGATGAAATGAAGGCAGAAATAAAGATGTTCTTTGAAACCAATGAGAATAAAGACACAACATACCAGCATCTCTGGGGACATATTTATAGCAGTGAGTAGAGGGAAATTTATAGCACTAAATGCCCACAAAAGAAAGCATGAAAGATCTAAAACTGACACCCTAACATTACAATTAAAAACTAGAGATTCAAGAGGAAACATTCAAAAGTTAGCAGAAGGCAAGAAATAACTAAGATCAGAACAGAACTGAAGGAGATAGAGACACAAAAAACTCTTCAAAAAATCAATGAATCCAGGAGGTGGTTTTTTTAAAAGATCAACAAAATTGATAGACTGCTAGCAAGACTAATACGAAAGAGAGAAGAGAAAGAGAAAGAGAGAAAGAAAAGAGAGAAGAATCAAATAGATGCAATAAAAAATGATAAAGGGGATATCACCACCAATCTCACAGAAAAACAACCTACCATCAGAGAATAATAAAAATACCTCTACACAAACTAGAAAATCTAGAAGAAATGGATAAATTCCTGGGCATGTACACCCTCCCAAGACTAAACCAGGAAGAAGTTGAATCCCTGAATAGACCAATAACAGGCTCTGAAATTGAGGCAATAATTAATAGCCTACCAACCAAGAAAAGTGTAGGAAAAGACTGATTCACAGCCAAATTCTACAAGAGGTACAAGGAAATAAAGAGTATTCAATTAGGAAAAGAGGAAGTCAAATTGTCCCTGTTTGCAGATGACATGATTATACATTTAGAAAACCTCATTCTCTCACCCCAAAAGACGAGCTGGTACCATTCCTTCTGAAACTATTCCAATCAATAGAAAAAGAGGGAATCCTCCCTAACTCATTTTACGAGGCCAGCACCATCCTGATACCAAAGCCTAGCAGAGATGCAACAAAAACAGATAATTTCAGACCAATATCTCTGATGAATATCAATGCAAAATTCCCAATAAAATACTGGCAAACTGAATCCAGCAGTACATCAAAAAGCTTATCCACCACCATCAAGTGGGCTTCATCCCTGGGATGCAAGACTGGTTCAACATACACAAATCAATAAATGTAACCCATCATATAAACCGAACCAAAGACAAAAACCACATGATTATCTCAATAGATGCAGAAAAGGCCTTTGACAAAATTCAACAGCCCTTCATGCTAAAAACTCTCAATAAACTAGGTATTGATAGGACATATCACAAAATAATAAGAGCTATTTATGACAAGCCCACAGGCAATACCATACTGAATGGGCAAAAACTGGAAGCATTCCCTTTGAAAACTGGCACCAGACAGGGATGCCCTCTCTCACCACTCTTATTCAACATAGTGTTAGCAATTCTGGCCAGGGCAATCAGACAGGAGAAAGAAATAAAGGGTATTCAATTAGGAAAACAGGAAGTCAAATTGTCCCAGTTTGCAGATGACATGATTGTATATTTAGAAAACCCTATCGTCTAGCCCAAAATCTCCTTAAGCGGATAAGCAACTTCACTAAAGTCTCAGGATACAAAATCAATGTGCAAAAATCACAAGCATTCCTATACACCAATAACAGACAAACAGAGAACCAAATCATGAGTGAACTCCCATTAACAATTGCTTCAAAGAGAATAAAATGCCTAGGAATCCAACTTACAAGAGATGTGAAGGACCTCCTCAAGGAGAACTACAAACCACTGCTCAACAAAATAAAAGAGGACACAAACAAATGGAAGAACATTCCATTCTCATGGATAGGAAGAATCAATATCATGAAAATGGCCATACTGCCCAAGGTAATTTATAGATTCAATGCCATCCCCATTAAGCTACGAATGACTTTCTT
>NW_012110730.1:252375-256038 GCF_000951045.1 Mandrillus leucophaeus | reverse complement strand
CAACCTTCTTACAAATTTTATCAACCCTCGGAGGTTCCAAGATGGCAAAATAGGAACAGCTCCAGTCTATAGCTCCCAGTGTGAGTAACGCCGAAGACAGGTGATTTCTGCATTTCCAACTGAGGTATGGGTTCATCTCACTGGGGCTTGTCGGACAGTGGGTGCAGCCCACGGAGCATGAGCCAAAGCAGGGTGGGGCATCGCCTCACCTGGGAAGCACAAGGGGTCAGAGAATTCCCTTTCCTAGCCAAGGGAAACCGTGACAGATGGTACCTGGAAAATCGGGATACTCCCACCCTAATATTGCACTTTTCCAATGGTCTTAGCAAATGGCACACCAGAAGATTATATCCTGCGCCTGGCTCAGAGGGTCCCACGCCCACGGAGCCTCACTCACTGCTAGCACAGCAGTCTGAGATCGAACAGCAAGGTGGCAGTGAGACTGGGGGAGGGGCATCTACCATTGTTGAGGCTTGAGTAGGTAAACAAAGCAGCTGGGAAGCTCGAACTAGTTGGAGCCCACTGCAGCTCAAGGAGGCCTGCCTGCCTCTGCAGACTCCACCTCTTGGGGCAGGGCATAGCTGAACAAAAGGCAGCAGAAACTTCTGCAGACTTAAACATCCCTGTCTCACAGCTTTGAAGAGAGTGGTGGTCCTCCCAGTACAGAGTATGAGATCTGAGAATGGACAGACTACCTCCTCAAGTGGGTCCCTGACCCCCGAGTAGTCTAAATGAGAAGCACCTCCCAGTAGGGGCTGACTGACACCTCATATGGCTGGGTGCCCCTGTGAGACGAAGCTTCAAAGGGAAGGATCAGGCAGCAACATTTGTCATTCTGCAATATTTGCTGTTTTACAGCCTCCACTGGTTATACTCAGGCAAACAGTGTCTGGAATGGAACTCCAGCAAACTCCAACAGACCTGCAGCTGAGGGTCCTGACTGTTAGAAGGAAAACTAACAAACAGAAAGGACATCCACACCAAAATTCCATCTGTACATCACCATCATCAAAGACCAAAGGTAGATAAAACCAGAAAGATAGAGAGAAACCAGAGCAGTAAAGTTGAAAATTCTAAAAATCAGAGCACCTCTTCTCCTCCAAAGGAATGCAGCTCCTCACCAGCAACGGAACAAAGCTGGACGGAGAATGACTTTGATGAGTTGAGAGAAGAAGGCTTCAGATGATCAGTAATAACAAACTTATCAGAGCTAAAAGAGGATGTTTGAACCCATTGCAAGGAAGGCAAAAACCTTGAAAAAAGATTAGACGAATGGCTAACTAGAATAAACAGGGTAGAGAAGACCTTAAATGACCTGATGGAGCTGAAAACCATGGCATGAGAATTACATGACACATTCACAATCTTCAGTAGCCAATTTGATCAAGTGGAAGAAAGGGTATCAGTGATTGAAGATTAAATGATTAAAATGAAGTGAGAAGATAAGTTTAAAGAAAAAAGAATAAAAAGAAACTAACAAAGCCTCCAAGAAATATGGGACTATGTGAAAGACCAAATCTACGTCAGATTGGTATACCTGAAAGTGATGGGGAGAAAGGAACCAATTTGGAAAACACTCTGCAGGATATCATCCAGGAGAACTTCCCCAACCTAGCAAGGCAGACGAACATACAAATTCAGGAAACAGAGAGAACGCCACAAAGATACTCCTCGAGAAGAGCAACTCCAAGACACACAATTGTCAGATTTAGCAAAGTTGAAATGAATGGAAAAAATGTTAAGGGCAGCCAGAGAGAAAGGTCCGGTTACCCAGAAACGGAAGTCCATCAGACTAATAGCAGATCTCTCAGCAGAAACTCTATAAGCCAGAAGAGAGTAGAAGCCAATATTCAGCATTCTTAAAGAAAAGAATTTTCAACCCAGAATTTCAGCCAAACTAAGCTTCATAAGTGAAGGAGAAATAAAGTGCTTTAAAGACAAGTAAATGCTGAGAGATTTTGTCACCACTAGGCCTGCCTTACAAGAACTCCTGAAGGAAGCACTAAACATGGAAAGGAACAACCAATACCAGTCACTGCAAAAACATGCCAAATTGTAAAGACCATCGAGACTATGAAGAAACTGCATCAACTAAAGGACAAAATAACCAACTAACATCATAATGACAGGATCAAATTCACACATAACAATATTAACCTTATATGTAAATGGTCTAAATGCTCCAATTAAAAGACACAGACTGGCAAACTGGATGAAGAGTCAAGACCCATCAGTGTGCTGTATTCAGGAGACCCATCTCACATGCAGAGACACACACAGGCTCAATATAAAGGGATGGAGGAAGATCTAACAAGCAAATGGAAAACAAAAAAAAGCAGGGGTTGCAATCCTAGTGTAGAGGGGTACCTGGCCATATGAGATGTCAGTCTCTGTCCTAGTCTCCAATAAAATAGACTTTAAACAAACAAAGTTCAAAGGAGACAAAGAAGACCATTACATAATGGTAAAGGGATCAATTCATCAGGAAGAGCTAACTATCCTAAATACATATGCACCCAATACAGGAGCATGCAGATTCATAAAGCAAGTCCTTAGAGACCTACAAAGAGACTTAGACCCCCACACAATAATAATGGGAGACTTTAACACCCCACTGTCAATATTAGACAGATCAATGAGACAGAAACTTAACAAGGATATCCAGGAATTGAACTCAACTCTGCACCAAGTAGACCCAACAGACATCTACAGAACTCTCCACCCCAAATCAACAGAATATACATTCTTCTCAGCACCACATCACACTTATTCCAAAATTGATCACATAGTTGGAAGTAGAACACTCCTGAGCAAATGGAAAAGAACAGAAATTGTAACAAATTGTCTCTCAGACCACAGTGAAATCAAACTAGAACTCGGGATTAAGAAACTCACTCAAAACCACTCAACTACATGGAAACTGAACAACCTGTTCCCGAATGACTATGAAGTCAGAATGATGTCATGATTTCAGATGAAATGAAGGCAGAAATAAAGATGTTCTTTGAAACCAATGAGAATAAAGACACAACATACCAGCATCTCTGGGGACATATTTATAGCAGTGAGTAGAGGGAAATTTATAGCACTAAATGCCCACAAAAGAAAGCATGAAAGATCTAAAACTGACACCCTAACATTACAATTAAAAACTAGAGATTCAAGAGGAAACATTCAAAAGTTAGCAGAAGGCAAGAAATAACTAAGATCAGAACAGAACTGAAGGAGATAGAGACACAAAAAACTCTTCAAAAAATCAATGAATCCAGGAGGTGGTTTTTTTAAAAGATCAACAAAATTGATAGACTGCTAGCAAGACTAATACGAAAGAGAGAAGAGAAAGAGAAAGAGAGAAAGAAAAGAGAGAAGAATCAAATAGATGCAATAAAAAATGATAAAGGGGATATCACCACCAATCTCACAGAAAAACAACCTACCATCAGAGAATAATAAAAATACCTCTACACAAACTAGAAAATCTAGAAGAAATGGATAAATTCCTGGGCATGTACACCCTCCCAAGACTAAACCAGGAAGAAGTTGAATCCCTGAATAGACCAATAACAGGCTCTGAAATTGAGGCAATAATTAATAGCCTACCAACCAAGAAAAGTGTAGGAAAAGACTGATTCACAGCCAAATTCTACAAGAGGTACAAGGAAA
>NW_012110730.1:230797-250519 GCF_000951045.1 Mandrillus leucophaeus | reverse complement strand
GTGATTCCTCAAGGATCTAGAACTAGAAATACCATTCGACCCAGCCATCCCATTACTGGGTATATACCCAAAGGAATATAAATCATGCTGCTATAGAGACACATGCACACGTATATTTATTGCAGCACTATTCACAATAGCAAAGACTTGGAACCAACGCAAATATCTATCAATGAGAGACTGGATTAAGAAAATGTGGCACATATACACCATGGAATACTATGCAGCCATAAAAAAGAATGAGTTCATGTCCTTTGTAGGGTCATGGATGAAGCTAGAAACCATCATTCTGAGCAAACTATCACAAGGACAGAAAACCAAATACCGCATGTTCTCACTCATAGGTGGGAATTGAACAATGAGAACACTTGAACACAGGATGGGGAACATCACACACCGGTGCCTGTTGTGGGGTGAGGGGAGCAGGGAGGGATAGCATTAGGAGATATACCTAATATAAATGACGAGTCAATGGGTGCAGCACGCCAACAAGGCACATGTATACATATGTAACAAACCTGCACATTGTGCACATGCACCCTAGAACTTAAAGTATGATTTAAAAAAAAGAAAAGAAAAATTTTATCTACCATCTAAATTCATCATCTTGATTTTTTAAAAATTCCAAAATGTATATCTCTAATTTCAAAGTTTCTCAAAAGCTCCAGACTAATATGTACTTTTTAAATATTCAGGACCTTTTCACATGACTGCCACCCTAGTACCTAAATCTCAGTATGCCAAAAATTCATTGTGTAGGGAAAAGACAGATCAGACTGTTACTGTGTCTATGTGGAAAGGGAAGACATAAGAGACTCCATTTTGACCTGTACCCTGAACAATTGCTTTGCCCTGAGATGCTGTTAATCTGTAACTTTGCCCCAACCTTTAGCTCACAGAAACATGTGTTGTATGGAATCAAGGTTTAAGGGATCTAGGGTTGTGCAAGATGTGCCTTGTTAACAAAATGTTTACAGGCAGTATGCTTGGTAAAAGTCATCGCCATTCTCCAGTCTTGATAAACCAGGGGCACAACGCACTGTGGAAAGCCCCAGGGACCTCTGTCCTGGAAAGCTGGGTATTGTCCAAAGTTCCTCCCCATGTGATAGTCTGAAATATGGCCTTGTGGGATTTGAAAGACCTGACTGTCCCCCAGCCTGACACTCGTTAAGGGTATGTGCTGAGGAGGATTACTAAAAGAGGAAGGCCTCTTGCAGTTGAGATAGAGGAAGGCCACTGTCTCCTGCCTGCCCCTGGGAACTGAATGGCGTGGTATAAAACCCGATTGTACATTTGTTCA
This sequence comes from Mandrillus leucophaeus, assembly GCF_000951045.1. NCBI lineage: Eukaryota > Metazoa > Chordata > Mammalia > Primates > Cercopithecidae > Mandrillus > Mandrillus leucophaeus. The sequence goes on along the minus strand of NW_012110730.1, from coordinate 249,219 downwards.
ATTCTGAGATAGGAGAAAAATTGCCCTGTGGTGGGGGACAAGACGTGTTGGCAGCAATGCTGCTCTGTTACTCTTTACTCCACTGAGATGTTTGGGTGGAGAAAAGCATAAATCTGGCCTACGTGCACATCCAGGTATAGTACCTTCCCTTGAACTTATTTGTGACACAGATTCATTTGCTCACGTGTCTTCTTGCTGACCTTCTCCCCACTATCACCGTGCTCTCCTGCCACATTTCTCTTGCTGAGATAGTGAAGATAGTAATTAATAAATACTGAGGGAATTCAGAGACTGGTGCCGGTGCAGAACCTCCGTTCCCTGAGCGCCGGTCCCCTGGGCCCAGTTTTCTTTCTCTATACTTTGTCTTTGTGTCTTATTTCCTTTCTCAGTCTCTCGTCCCACCTGCTAAGAAATACCTACAGGTGTGGAGGGGCTGGCCCCTTCACATTGTCCATCTCCTTGCTAAATTGTGTATGTATATGTCTATATATGTATTTTCCAAGAACTCAGGCTTAAACTCTAGGGGAATTTTCTGATCACTGTATTGCCTTAGCCCCAACACTGACCCTGTTTCCAAGCACTATTCATTCTACCAGTCCAGTGTTTCAGTCTCTCATTGGTCCTCTTCTTTCATGTTCTCACTGTCATCAATCTGGTCAAGGCTCTTCATTCTCATCTTCTTTCTTGTAATAGCGACCTCACTGTTCTTGCTCCCCCTGGCAAATGAGCCTCTTGGATGCTTCCAATCACATTGGTTTCTCATTCTCCACACCTTTACTCAGGTGCTTTCCTCAGCATCCCCCTTTCAGAAAGTTACCCTGGAATCCACAGATTTTTCTCTGCCATTTTGGCATTTTACCACATTACTTTGTTGCAATTTGTACACCTCTAATTTTTCATTATCACCTTAATTTGTCTTAGAAGCCCCTGAAGTGATGAAGAGTTTACAAACTGAGAGGACAAATAAGCTACATCCACAACTATAAAGCCCTTGTAGAAAGTAATAATATGTGTTCATCTTGCCTCCTCTTCTGAATATAATCTTACAGTAATAATTTTGCCCTATATTCTTCTATTCCCACCCTCATTCAAAGTTCAGGATAGTGTGGGACAGAGATTTCAATAATCCTCTGCTAGTTAAGGGACTCATAGACTTAAAAAATATCTGAAGAGAACAAATCTGCCTTGAGCCAGGAGATGTCCCAACTAGAGATAGCAAACTGGTGGCCCTGGGGCCATATACTGATTGCAAGTATATTTTAATGATCCTCCTAAGGTTTTAAATATTTACATTAATTTCTCAATCTTTATTAGGTTGGAAGATTGCATACAAAAATCTGGATTTCCAGCTTCTCTTGAAAAACAATTACAGTTAGCAACACTAGACCCCCTGAATGACCCTGGACAGCAATTGGCTGGAGCTGATGTATGTGCCTTTTTGGGACACAGCCAAGACTCTCCAGGTAGCCCAAGTTTTTCTCCCCCTGTTTAAGTTACCAGCTTGGTCCCTGTAGGCACAGAGTTTGGAATCCCTGATTGTACCCCACCCACCAATCAGGTTCTTCCTACCGCACCATGCTAAAAAATATTTCAGATTTCTCACTGATCTCTATTTCCCAGGCTGATAAATGAAGGCCCATTTCGCAGGGGTCCTGTGGAGCCATTTCTTAGACCAATTACCGCCCGTGACCTCATTCCACTTCCTCCTGCCTTTCTTCCCCTCTGTTTAAAGTGAAAGTAAGCCAAGACCCTAAACAAAAACAAGCTTTCATTCTCAACCTCCTTAAAGAACAAATTACAGCCTAAGCTTTAAGAGCAACTATTGTCAGCCCATCTCAAGCTGGAGTGTCTCCCCAGAACAAACATCAGCAACTTTTACATGGCCCAGAGGTCCAGGGCCATGGGGAAATAGAGGGAATTTCCCAAGTTAAGCAAGAATTCAGTGCTACCAGTTCTGAAAGAGTTTTTAAATAAAATGTGAACGTTCCAGAAGGCCTCTGAATTTTGTTTATAAAGCAGATATGCAGCAACTTCTGGGAAGCTTCCAGATGATTAATGGAATCTGCACACTTTCTATGCGGCTATACCATTTACTATAGACTCAGCCTTCAGAACTGAGCAAAATCGTACAGTCTGTGAATCAACTGAACTCCCCTTGATACCCTTTATCGTAGCAGAAATGCTAATGATGAATATGAAATGTAATTACTGGGTGGGGCCGAGCTAGGATGAGATGTGAAATGAGGCAATGCTTCAAGTCAAAATGTGTGTTCAATTAATGTGGCATTAAATTCCTCAGGTTTTATTGTAAGCTTATTCATTCCCCACAGTCGATCTTTTCTGAGAGAAAATTTAAAAAAAATACAAAAACATTTTAATTGCACATTGGTTCTGATGTGACTATGCTATCTTTCTCGAACTTTTGAGAAACACTATTAGATGTGTCAGGAGTGTGTTTCCTAGATTGTTTGTAATACTACTAAGGGGCAGGAGGCCATCACCTTGAGAGGTGTCACAACTCTAAACAAGCAGGGACCTTCCTTGTTAAAACTGTCTTCTTGACTGATTTGTGACTAGAAATTTACCAAATGCAGCTTCATAGGTATGTGTGCGTGTGATGATGAGACGCTCTAGCTGTGCAGCTGAGCAGGTGTTGGAGAAGCTGAAGATCAATGATTTAATTCATCAAGTGTCCCAGCCTCCCATGTGTACAACAGCAGCCCACACCCAGCCACTCCCATTGTTCTGGTGGGTGGGAGGGAGAGCTCTGGGCACAGACTCAGGTTGGCCAGTCTGAGGGCTGTGGCAGGCAAGGTGAGCAGTTCTGGTAAAGGGGTGTGGGTGGGCTCCCACAGACCCAGACAAAGGCTCTGCTCCTCCGTGCAGTATCTGGTGACAGTAACGACAATATTAAAAAATAACATGAGCATAGAGAGTTCCAGGCCTCAGCGGGACTGAGAGTGCTTCTCAGCAGGGGCCCCTCTCTTCAGGGCCAGATTAGCTCAGTGCTAACCTGAGTGGGGGTCACTTAGCACTCAGACCCTCTCCCTACAAGGGTACTGAATCCTGCATATCTACTGGGAGCCCCGAAAGTCGTGACCCCTGCTATTTCCCTTTCCCCACCCCTCTGTGTCTGTACAGACCTATTAGCCCAGAGGTCACAAATTGCAGGCAAGGGCTGGGGTCTGCCTGCAAGAGGTTTTGTTCATCTCACAAAGTCTGATCTTTTTTTCTTTACCCTGAAAACCTTCACTATAGCCCTTATCAGCTCACTGGCTGGCATTGGCCACTTCACATGCTCTTGTCTGCCCTGCAGGTGAATGTGATCCCCAGACCTTTGACACTTGGCTCTGAGTCCTGCCTGCACCACTTTCCAGGCACCACTCACTCCCATGGCTCCCCTCCTGGGCTCCTTGATACAGGTACTCACTGTCCTACCACACAACTTGGTTAGTGTATGCTTATCTCAGTATTTTTTTGTCAGTATATATGCGCTCTGTCTCTTTTGTGTTGTAAACAGTGAGCTAGCTCCTTAAAGACATGGATTACAGGTATTTCTCCACAGGTGCTCTTAGTAGTTCGTAGGAAAGGAAAACAGTTGTGAAAATCCAGCTCATTTCTTCTCATAACATCCTTCAAGACATACAAAAGAGATCCGTTACACCCATTCCACAGGTAGGGTATCAAGGCTCATGGACTGATGAAATCAACCATAGACCATCAGTGGGCAGGGCCTGAATCTGGGCCTAGACTTTCAACTCAGAGCTCTATTCAGTTATCTTGTTTTCTTTTGACCTATCGAGACCATTTTCCTACAAGTGAAATGAAACAAAACAAATACTTCTTTCATCTGAGTGAAGAGAAAAAACCAAAGAAACCAGTTAAAATTTCCCTTTCTGTTACTCATGGTGGAGGCAAATGAACAGAGTGAAGCAAATTGGCCAAGTTGAGCCACTTTTCTCAGCAAAGCCCTACTCTCTGTAAGCTTCTATTATGCCTGTAGGAAGAGTCCAGAGTTTCCTGTGCACCTCACTGAGTTCCTGAGCCCTTACTGAATGCTCAGGGGAGCTTAGGGTGTGCTGAGGCATGGTTCAAAATTCCTCACAAATGCAGCCAGCTTGGAGGTGTTCTGAGTTGTGAAATGCAAGTGTATCTTTGCTTGGCAGGAAAAATCTGCTCCTTTAGATCTTATTTTCACTGCTCTAGGGAAATTGTAAAAATGACAAAGTTACTCCAACACCTGTCCCCACCCTGCAGTGAAGAGGAGGTGGAGAAGGAGAATCAGTGACGATGACCACAGTTTCCTGCCAGCTCTGCTGGTAGAGGCAGGGCTCATTTTTATGTTGTCTAGTAAAATAGAGCATGCAAGTTTTCTTGCAATGACTATACCAATAACGAGGAAAGAAGGGCATATTTGGGATGGGCAGAGGCTGTTGGGAGAGAAGGGAGTTGGTGCAATTAAACTGCTTAATCTCCTCTGAGTAGAGCCAGAGCAGTCCAGGCACATGGTTGCTGCTGAGTGGGAAACCTCTTTGTCCTTGGGGGTGGTTTCAGGTCTCCCATATCCCAGATAATGGGGTGGAGCAATTGGTGCTGAGACCTTACTCGTAGAAGCCAAGTCAAGCCAGGCCTCATTCCAGGTGAGGTCCGTACCTGCAGCTGAGCTAGCATTAGAATATCTACTGATTCTTAGATTGGCATATCTCAGTGCCGCAGGACTGGGTCGAGGCCTAGAGCACAGCAGGAAGATAACCTGGTAATTCACCTGAGCTCCAAAAGGGGTGGCCTTAATTTCCACAAAATCCCAAAGTCATTCAAACAACTTTGGAAAGCCTTTCAATCCTCCAAGCAATCACTCCACCCTGCCCAGCCTCAGGACACCTCCTCACTTTTTCCACATCTCCACTTGAGGTGACACATTCTCACCTGACTGGGTCTTTTTAGGTGATAGTATCTTCCAGTGACTTCATGAGATGCCTGAACAATGGTCCAAGACTTAAGAATATAGATTTCATTCAAATACACATGTATCTAGGAAACCTCCAAGGTAGAAATTCAATGGCAAGAGGTCAGTACACCTTGGCTGGCTGGTAGGGGCAAGTGAATTGGATTTAATTTAATAACCTGAACAGATAATTCATTCACATGATTCAAAACTCAAAATGATGTCAGAAGTGTCCATTAAAAAGTCTAGGCCCCTCTTCCTCACCACTACCTCATCTATCCCATTCTCTACTTCTCAGAAGAAACCATTTTATGAGTTCCTTGAATATCATTCCAGTGTTCCTTTATACAAACACACACAAATATGTACTCTTTCCTATCCCTTACACAAAATGTAGCAAACTATATACACTGTTTTACATTTTCCTTTTCCACTTAATAATATATCCTGGTAATTTTTATTAATTTACTGAAAACTTCCTCACTCATTTTTGTAGCTGGATAGTGTTTATGTGGTTCTACCACAATTTATTTAACTGGTTTCCTACAGATGATCCCTTAGATTGATTTTAATTTTTATTATTACAAAACAGAGCTGCAACTGAAAACCTTGTACGTACATCTTATTATATACATACAGGTATGTATGTAGGTAAATCCCCAGAAGTGAGATCGTTGGGAATGCAAGTGTCAATGCATTTGTAATTTTAAGGGATATAACACAACTGTCCTCCATAGACCTGGCCCATTTGAACCCTCACAAGTATTGTAGGAAAGTGCCTGTTTGTCAAGGGAAATGTTGGAGGGAAACAGTTCCTTGTGCCAGGGCAGCCCTCAAGACACCATGTGAAAGAGAGGTGAAAGACAGGCGATGGTTCGTGCTGTACTACGTGGCACTCAGAAGAACATTGGGATGAGTTTCAGAGAAGCCAAATCTACTTGAGTTCCTGTGGACCTTAGAAAGCGCCCTTTGGGAGACCTCTTTCCGAGCAGAAGTTAAACAACTGCCTTACTCCTTTGATGAAGGATTCTAACATTATTTGAATTTTTGAGCATATGATACTTGCAGTGTCAATACTTCAAATCCTGGTTACAGCAGGTGGGCAAAGGGGCCGTGCAGCAGAGCCCTGGCCTGGGAGTTGGGATTTGTGTGTTCTAAGTTCACGTCTGCCTTTCTGTGACTAAACTCACCTCCCAGGTTCAGATGCCTCACTTGTGCAATGGGTTAAAAGATTCTTGCCCTTCCTTTCTTTCGGGATCATTGAAGGTTGAATCAGATAATGTGGATAGAAACCACTCTTTAAATGTAGAGTGGAAACCACTCTTTAAATGTAGGAGTTATTATTACTGAAAGGCAGTGTCCAATCAGAATGCCGAGAACCATGGATCTGGCAAGGCAAATGAATGAAACATAGGTCATGAGAAACGGAGTCACGTCGGTTCATGGAGGGTAATCTGTGATGAATGCACGTGCCAGCCTGTTCTACCCATTGCAGACAAGTGCTCTGATTGGAAATCCTCTGACTCCTCCACATGTCTTGGCTTTTGACAAGTTGATCACAGATGGGAGAAGGACATTCTGTTTCTTTAGTGTTACGGGCTGACTCACTTCCCTCTTCTCTGCAATAAGCACACAGGCCAAAGTCAGTCCACTCTACCAAGAAACAGCAAAATGGATCTGAGAGTGGTGTCCTTCTTGATCGGGGGTAAGGAAAATATATCTATGAATATTCATTCACTGCTCATTTAGGAGTGTTCTGTGTAAAGACCCTTTGAAAGTAGATGAGAATAGGCATAATAGGGTTTGATTAATCCCTGAGTCTGCTGGCCCCTACCCCAAAACACATGCAATGGTTGTCATAGAGAGCTGGTTTACAAAGAAAATGTTTCTGCAGATATGTGGGCTTGGTACTGCCACCGCCTCCCACTCTCCAAGAAGAATAAAACAGACTCTAGGATTGGGCTGGGCCCTTTAGGGTTAAGCCGCAGATCCTAAAGTCAAATTAAATATCAGCTCCTGAAGGGGACATCCCCAGTGCTCACATTTTCCAAGATGTCAGGCCTGAGTACAGGAGACCTCTCTCTGAAATTCCTCCCCTTTCCTCTCTGTGTATTCGGGTCCCATCCATCGTTAAAGACATCTCAGGCCCTACTGGCCCTGGTGAAGTCTCACCTGACTGCTTCATCTCACAGGGATATTTCATTCTTTTGCAATCAATGAACTCTTGCAGGCCTCTCCCTCTAGAGAGTCAATTACACACCCTTGCCACCTTGTCATGTCTCCCTGCATTGTTGGCCTGCTATAATAATGATCATTATCATTACCTAACTGTTTATATGTTCTTTCTCTGCTCATGCAATCCCACATTCATTTTCCCTCAACAACATATATTGATCATGCAACATGTACCCTGACTCACTGATGAGGACTCAAAGATAAAGATAACAATAATGATGATGTAATAACCCCAAAACAATATTTACAGAGTACTATACCCCAGCTTCTGGGCTACACACTATCTTATTTAATTCTCACAACAACAATTTGAAGAAAGGTTTGTCATTATCCCCATTTTACAGATGAGAAAACAGGCTCAGAAAAGTTAATGAATCTGTCTGAGGCTACACAGCTAGCGTTTGATGAAGTGATTGGTCACTCCTCAAGAAACCAGGTTAGTGGGGAAGAAAAACAAATGGCCCTGCAATTTCAGCCTGTGGAAGAGCTGCTTTGGCAAAGGGCAGAGTGCTGTGGGAGCACAGAACTACCAGAACTGTGGGCAGGTGTCAGGGCAGGCTCTAAGAAGAAGGCAGAGCCTGAGCCGAGTCACAGAGGATCAACAGGAGACGGCAAAAAAGGAGGATCCGCTTCTTAGGAACAAAGGTCTGGGTGTCTTCGGGGGCCAAGTTGCCTCATCTGTTCACCTAACTCCTCACCTTCAGCTCCACCCTCCAGGGGACCCCTTCTAAATCAGGCCTGTTCTTCTGGGAGGGAAACTGGGGTGGCTACCCTGAGCCCTAGGTTTGGTGGTGGTGGGTGCCCCAGGACGTTGCAGTTATTTTTGATGGCTATTAAATTACATTACAAGCATACACAATTTCATAACATCTGACACACGCTGGCTGCATTGCTCTGGGCTCTGCAGCCCCCAAGGATTTGCCCTCCCTGGAATTCTTCCTGTAGTTTCCCCGCAGTTCCCCTCGAGTCTGAACTTTTGTGGAGCTTTATTGATCCTGGCCCCAGACCATTCAGAGAAGGCACTAATTCAATTACAGCTGCGCGAAATCCTTCAGAGGCAGCCTACGGAGGGTGATTTTGATTCTCCTTTTCTGTGTCAGTGGTTTCCAAAAGACAGTGCTCGAGAGGCAGAGTATATTTTCTTTAAATTATAAATAACCAGAACAAGGAAAAGAGGTGGCACTGGGAAGAGGGCAGGAATGGGTAAATTTAAAAAAAATAAATAAACAAACAAATAAATAAAGCTTCAGCAAAATAAAACCATGTGGCTTCAAAAATGTTTTATGACTTTCTATAAAGCAATAACACAGAAGGGAAGGTCCTTTTTAAAATCTGTTTTCTGAGATCGTCTGTGCTGTGTACACATTGTGGCTAAACCCCTGAATTCCTAATACAGAGATTGAAACTAAGACAAAGAAAGCAGAGGTGATTCCGCCAAAATCATGCAGACCATCAGAAGTCAGTTTGGAAGCCACCAATCCTGTTTAGAAATACAACCAACTGCTTCCCTCATTCATGGTCTCAGGCCTGTATCACATTTATAGCACCTGGAAAACTCCAAGAAAAGAAGATAACCTTAAGTAGCAGACCCTGTTAAATTATAACCAGCAATGAGTCACCCGCCACCTGCTTTCTAACAGAGCTCAAATTTTGCTTACACTCCCTAAGGATCCATGCACTTCAGGGATTGGCCTAAGCCTCTGGGAATTGGTTTGGGAGGGACATGGGAACCAATGCTGGCCAATGAGACACATGGGCAGACTCCCAGGGAGGCTCCTGGGAAAGATATCTTCCCATCTCTTCAAAGGATAAATAGACATAGATAGGTATAGGCATAGGGATACAGTAGAACTAAAAAGAGAACATTTTGACTCATGTAACTGAAAAGTAGAGGCACTGCATGCGAAGAGGGATTGTGCTGGGCTCAAACAGAGTCCACAAAACTTGGTCTTTCTCCATTCCCAGTCTCCTTTGTTCTGAGTTGGTTTCACCCTCAGGAAGCCTCCTCCCACAGATGGTTCCCTATTAACTCCAAGTATGAATAATTTTACAGCCAGCGGTTCCTAGGTGATATGGTTTGGATGTGGTTCTCTCTAAAGCTCATGCTGAAATGTGATCCCCACTGCTGAAGTGGAGGCGGGGGGCCTAGTGGGAGGTGTTTGGGTCATGGGGGCAGATGCCTCATGAATGGCTTAGTGCTGTCCTTGTGGCATTGAGTTCTTACTCTGTGAGTTCACGTGAGAGCTGGTTGTTTAGAGTAGCATAGCACTCTTCCTTTCTGTCTCGCTCTGTCTCTCACCATGTGACATTCTGGATCCCCTTCGCTCCACCATGACTGTAATATTCTTTAGGCCCTCACCAGAAGCACCAGTGTTCTAGTAAAAGATCTAGGTTTCAGTTTTATTGGATCAACTTAGGAGATGTGTTCGTCTCTGAGACAACCACTGTGACATGGGGAAATGTCTATGCTGGAGTTACTTGCTGGCTGCTGAAACAGGAAGTGGGGTGGAATCAGCCCACACAGACCACTTGGAGGAAGAATCAGGAAGGGGGTAGTTCCCCCAAAGAAAAATGGAGAATCAGCTATTAGAAGAAGTTGCATGGATGCTGGGCAGGCATGGGAGGTGTCCACAAAGCAGGGCCGTGTAGATCATGGTAAGGAGTTGGCATTTTATGCTATGAGCGCTGGGAAGCCATCAAAGCATTTTAAACAGGAGAGTGATCCACTGACATATGTTCTGATGACATTTCAAAAAGAATATTTTGACTTCAGGTTACAGAAAGTACTTCAGGGAGCTAAGCTTGGAAGGACTGAAATCAGGGGCTATGATAGAATGACAGGCAGGAGAGCTTGGTGCCTTGAACCAGGGTGGTAGTTGTAGAAATTGGAAAAACATGAACATATTTGAGATACTCTTGTGGAAGAGCTGATGTCACTTGTTGATGGATCAGAGATAAACTAGTAAGTGAAAGAAGTCAAGCACAATTACCAGGGCTTGGACTTGATCACCTGGGTAAATCATGATGCCATTTACCAAGAGGGGAAAGACATGGGAAGTGGGCAGACAGGGATGAGCTGGGAGGGCAAAAATCAAGAGTTCCGTCATGAATACAGAAGAGCAGTCTGTGCTGGAATTATAAATCCAGGAATCATCAGCATACAGACATTATTTAAATGAGAAAGACTGAATGAGATCATCCAGGAAATCATGTAGACAGAAGTGGGGGCACTCATACTACTTCACCAACAATTTCTCCACTCTGTCTAACCTGGTCCTCTTGGGTTCTGAGCAAGTAGGGGTTCTCACCCCTGGACTTCTTTCTTGTGCCATTCTCATTGCCTGCAATGCCTTCCTCCCTTTTCCTAGTGCCCCTGAATGCTCATTCTTTAAGGATCAGCTCAAATCTACCCTCTCCAGGAATCATGGGCCTCATTATCCCCACTGCCAATGTCAGCTTCCTTTGCTTCCTATAACTTTGTTTACTTTCTGCACATTTGGCATTTGTAAATCAATGTCTTCTGCTCTGTGTATATGTCATATTTCTCCCAATTAGAGTATAAGCTCAGAGAAGGCAGTCTGGAAGCCTTTATACTCCCCAATATTTGGCAGGTTAAAGAGTTAAAACAAAAATCTGTTGATCAATGACCATGTTCACTCTTATCTTCTCTTGATAGTTTTGTGCCAGTGGTTGAGAATTAATCTCAAATTCTGAGCAGCTCATCAAGGGTATTTCAATCAATTTCTTCAAAATAAGGCAGCAATTGTCAAATGCTTTAAAATACTTAGGGCAAATAAATGCTTGTGGCAAATAAAAAGAACATGACTCAATTCATATTGAAAAGAACCAGATGAAAGTAGTTTCCCACAGAGGAAAGTCATAGAATTAAAATGAATGTCTATGAACCACTTCAACTATTTTTGCATCTATCCCTGAATAATATTCCACTTAACTGGAACATATCTCAGTGTGTTTGTGCCCGTTTAACATCCCCTGTCTTCCCAACCCAGCATCTACAACTTACAGCCTGTCGTCATTCCAAAATGCTTCCATGTGGCTAAACTGGGTTGCCAAGCTCCATCAGGCTCAATTAGCACTGGAGATTCTGGAGAGCCCCAAATTATCATTCTTTTCTGGTTGTACGACCAAAGACCTTCCCATCCTATCTCTTCCTCAAACTCACTAAGTTCCATAGTTGTATTTGTTCCAATTTTTAGTCCCAATAGTCCCCAGCTGTTTTAGATGCACCGCCACCCCGCCCCCCCATCTGGGTTCTCCTGGCTGGGCTTCCCATGACAGTATTCTCCAATTAGGCAAATCACCCTTCAATCCACAAATTTTCTTTAAAGCTGTAGCAAGTACACCCACGGTTGTGACAACATTGAATAAAATGGAATAGGTCTGATCCACTTTCCCAAAGCTGACTTTTGCTGCTGATTGAGTCATATCTGTTTACCACAGGTCATTTGATTTCCTCCTTTTGACTCATGCTTAACTTCAAAACTGATATAACTTGAGTCTGCCACTTGAATGTGGCCTTCCTTTTTGCCTGTAGGATCTCCAGCTCCACTCAGCTCCTGGGGCTCAGCCAGCAGAGCTATGCATGGAAAGGAACCCACCTTGGAACAGGATCCCTGGCTCTGCCACTATAATTGCTGAGTGATCTCCAGCTAGTTAGTCTGAGCCTATTTTCTCATGTGAAAAATTGAGATAAAAATACTTGGAACTATTGTTGTGAAGGTTAAATGAGATAACATAAGAAAAATGCCTGGAACCAAATCTTGCACCAAAGTAGGTAGGGGCTCAACAAATATTGAATTGAACCGTATGACATTGCCATTTACATAGGTCAAAAGTGGCCAAATATTGACAATTTCATATGGTTCAACCTGCCATCAGCTTACTACTCAAGCACCTAAGAAATCAGTGTCCGATTGGTTGGAGTAGTGGGTACAAACAAGGCAGAACCTTAGAGGTAGAACCCCAGTGTTGACTTTTATTTACATTATCAAAGAATCAAGGAAGGCCAGCACCCTGCTATGCACTTTAAATTCTGGGAGATTTTCTTGACTCTCAGCTAGTTAAAGCAGATTTAAGAGACAGGATAACATTGTGGTTTAGAGCCTAGACTCAGGAGAGACTGTCTGGAATTAAATTCCAGCTCTGCTACTGACGAGCATTGTGAAACTGAGCAAGTTTGTTCATCAACCTGGGTCTCAGTTTTGTTCCCCATGACATGGGATATTACAGGATGTTGTGAAGATTAAGTAAGTTAATACATGTAACATTCATAGAATCTTGAAGTGCTAATAATCATTATCTTGATTTAAAATAAGTGGTTTGGCCTGCCTAGTTAGTGAAATCTCTTTCACAAGACAACACCCATTGGGTAGAAATCAGAACTGCAGCAATGGAGAGTCAGCCTCCCCTTGTTGATCAGTTCCAGTTTAGCAGCTGGGATACTCCTTGGGAAGCTCAAAGATGGTAGGTGTCACCACCCATGAGAGCTCAGTGAGAATCCACCCAGCCAGTGATGAGTGCTTCAAGGGTAGGGCAGAGAACATCATACAGTCATTTGGAGCAGTGGTGACTCATGCACACCCTGAAAACCTCAACAGAAAAGAGACCGTAGCAGATGAAAAGGAAGAGGGATACAATTACTACAACCAAGAAGAGAAAGACACTGCTCATTCTGGTAAGAAATGAAAGCATAATTTGAATTCAGCATTTATTTAGAAAATCAGATTAATGAGGACAAAGACATCATAAGGAAAATAATAATAAAGACCTCTAGGCTTTCCCACAATCACTTTCATGTATATTATCTAACTATATCCACACACACAAAGTCTCTGAGTCAGATAGGCAAAGCCAGCATTATTTTCATGTATGGATGAGGAACTGATGAATCATGGAGTTTAAATGGCTAACTAGAGTCAAAAAGAATGTAGAAACCCATAAAAGACAAAGATAATAAAGAAAACAAGCAGACAAGAGAATTCCACACAAGTCTGAAAGATAGGACCAGATGGAGGTGAGGTAAGTGGTTTAGTAAGACAGAGGAAGCAAGGATTTAAGTCACCTGAAGACAAGTTACCACAAATTAATTAGCTCATTCATCCCAATGGAAAACCTGAGATGCTCAAGATTTGGAGACAGCGGGTACAATGAAGGATTGGGTTGAGGTAAGGAGCTAAAAATCGACATTGAAAGTCTGTTTGTGAAGCAGTCATGTTCTTCTCTCACCTTGCACAGTCAGGCCATTAGTTTCCCAGGCTGGTGATGAAAGAGTTATTTTTTGTGTGTAATTTGAATGGGAAAGGCTTTGATTTGGGGCTACACAGATAGGGGCAACAGAGGGGAGGGACATGGAAGTCTGCAAACTTAACCAACTTCTCTTCATTTCTCCCTCCCTACTACTCTTCTCAGTCTCACTTCTCTAAAGAAGATGTACAAATGGCTAACAGGTATGTGAAAAAATGCTCAACTTCACTAATCATTAGGGAAACGCAAGTCAAAACCACAATGAGATATGATCCCAACCCAGTTAGAATGGCTGTTATCAAAAAGACAAAAGCTAAATGTTGGTGAGGATGTGAAGAAAGGGGAATGCTTATACACTGCTGATAAGAATGTAAATTAGTACGACTATTATGGAAACAATATAAAGGTTCCTCAAAAAACTAAAAATAGAACTACCATATGATCCAGCAATCCCACGATTGGGAATATATCCAAAAGAAAGGAAATCAGAATATTGAAGAAATATCTGTACCCCCATGTTTACTGCAGTACTATTCACAATAGCCAAGATAAGGAATTAACCTGTGTCCTTCAACAAATAAATAGATAAAGAAAATGAGTTCTATATATACAATGGAATGCTATTGTATATAAATACATTTTCAGTCATAAAAAAATGAAATCCTGTCTTTTGCAGCAATGTGGATGGAACTGGGGGATGTTATGTTAAGTGAAATAAGCTTGACAAAGAAAGACAAATATTGCATATTCTCACTTATATGTGAAACTAAAAAAAGTTGATGTCTTGGAAGTAGAGAGCAGAATGATGGTTATCAGAAGATTATCTTTTGACAAATTATCCTAAAGAAAAAGTTTCCAGCTTTATTGATTGACTGATTTGCATTTATGAACTCCATGTTCAATCACCCATAAATGGAACTCACAGGTCAATAAGTTCTACCCACACACACAGGGCCCTCTGAACAATCTTTTAAAGCCTCACTCTTAATGTGAACAGAGTGTCAAGCCTCCCCCAGATGGCTGAGGAAAGCGTCTAGCATGAAAGAGAAAGACCAATGCAAGAAAAAAATTTTTAAAAAGAAATCTGGAGAAAACAAATAATATAAGAGGATATAAGGTTTTCAAAGCTATAACCCTTAGTGAAATAAGTGAAGATAGACTGGGCGCAGTGGCTCACGCCTGTAATCCCAGCACTTTGGGAGGCCGAGGCAGGTGGATCACGAGGTCAGGAGATCGAGACCATCCTGGCTAACGCAGTGAAACACCGTCTCTATTAAAAAAAAAAAAAAAAAAAAAAAAAAAAAATGCAAAAAATTACAGGCGTGACAGTGGACGCCTGTAGTCCCGGCTACTCGGGAGGCTGAGGCAGGAGAATGGCTTGAACCCGGGAGGCGGAGCTTGCAGTGAGCCGACTCCGTCGCAAAAAAAAAAAAAAAAAAAAAAAAAAAAAAAGATATACGTGAAGACATTGTATCCTTATAACCAGAAATAGAGGTAATGAGGTAATGTAAAAGAGTGAGTCAAAGAACAAGAAATAAAAATTTCTTCTGTAAATAAAAATGTAATAAAAATAAAACATCCAATAGAAGAGTTGAGGAATAAATTTGAAGAGATCTTTCAACAGATAGAACAAAAAGAAATTCCACAAAAAAAATTAGGAAAGAAAAGCTGAGTGGTATAGAGGATGAATCTAAGAAAGCCAACATTCAACCAAAATGATTTTTGGGTAACAGAGACTGGGTAACAGAGTGAGACCTTGTCTCAAAAAAAAAAAAAAAAATTAAATAAATAAACAAATAGAGAGAGAGAAAAAATAGAGGTATAAAAGTAAAGTGACAATAAAAATTTCCCAGGAGTAAAAACAAAAATCTCCAGATTGAACACATTGCTTTTATGAACAGAAAAATAAATTAAGGCCCACCCTATACCAAACTACATAATTGTGAGATTATGTGTTGCCCCCAATTTATGTGAGAAACATTATGTGAGATAATTGTGTCCCCAAAGAAAGGGGAAAAGTCACTTACAAGAAAATAGGCATGAGGCAGGAATAGGATTATACAACAGCTACAATAAATGTTAGAAGAGATCCATAAGATAGTGCCTTCATATATCTGAAGGAAAATTAAGTTTCAACCTAGACTTTGAATCTCAGCCAGACTATGACTCCAGAGAGCTGATAAAATAAAGACATTTTCAGAAGAGTAGGAACGCAAAAACACTATCCATATTTCTTGTTTTTAAAAGCAACTGGACGACTTTGAGTCCTTTTAATGGCAGCCTAGGCTAACCCTCCTGATGAGGTTGACTAAAACAGCTGTATATGCATATTGAGTAATGTAGAGGATGAATATACACGTACATATTTTTTTCTTAAAATCCTTAAAAAGCAAATAAGCTAGTGAAGGATTACCATGCCAAAAACTTGGGAAAATATGAGAAGGAAAAAGCAAGTACTCACAGATGCACTGGTCCTGATTAGGAAGAAACAGCTGCAATATGGAGCTGTGGTATTTGGCAGCCTCACTGGACAAAATAGATAAAAGGACCTGCCAAGTGGAAAGTCTGATAAATACCCACACATTAAATTAAGGTCCTGAAGGGCTTTACTCTTAGGGCAGAGCTTCCTAACTTGTCGGCACATTAGAATCACTGGAGAACTGTTAAAAACTCCAAAGCCCAGGTAACACCATATACCATTCAAATCACAATCTCTGATGGTAGCAAACAAACATCAGTCCATTTTAAAGTTTCCCAGGTGACTCAAATGTACAAACAAGTTTGAGAATCACTGCTGTTAGAGAAAGAATAAATTGAAAGCAACACTGTTCTCATTTGGATGATCCAGGGAATCTCAAGCCTGAAATTTCAATTAAGGTAGTCCTAGAGTGTCAGAAGCAAATTAAAATTTTCTGTGGAGGTAGATGTTTTCAATCTATGCTCAAATTATTTCTACAAATAAGATTTCAAATACAATGTCAAGCATAAGGTCTGTATGAGTCAGAACCAGGGAGTAAAAAAAAGACAACAGAAACAAGCCCACAAAGATTTCAGATAGTGAAAGTATTGGGCACAGCCACCAGAATCATGTTTTCTGTCTTCAGAGATAAAAAGGAAACCTTGAACATTTCAATTGGGAAGTGGGAACTTTAAAAAGTTGCTTTTATTTGAAAAAGAACTGAGTAGAAATTCTAGAACTAAAAAATACGTAACTATAGTTAAGAATTCTACAGGTTTAACAGATATACAGGTAGAACCGATACAGCCAAATATTAGACTAGGGAACTGGAATATAAATCAAAAGAAAGTATACAGAAAAACCAAAAGGATGAGTACTGATCGCCAAATATTTGTTTGCATGGCCAGAGAGTCAATATTTCACATCATGCAGGCCATACTGTCTCTGTGGTAACACTCTGTGATCAATTCTGCCACTATAGTTCAAAAAAAGCCATACACAACAAACAACTGAATAATCATAACTATATTCAAAACTTTATTTACAAAAACAAGTGGCTGCCTTCAAAGCCATAGTTTATCAACACTTAACATAAAATGAAAATTTTAACATATGTATGTTATGTCTTGGAGACATAGGTCTCCAAATAGACCACAAGGAGAGTAATGAGGTACAGACAGTAAATGAAAAAAAAATTACCAAGAGTTTTTTAAGATTGATGAATGACATCCATTCAAAAAATTCTGGAGTTCAATAAATCCCTAATAGGATAAATATAAAGAAACGCATACCTTGGTTTGCAAGAAAAACAAAGAGAAAGGGAAAATCATAAGCTACAGAAAAAGAACACTTTCAAAGTCATGACAGAGTGGCAACTAACTTCTCAGTATCAAAAAGCAAAGACTGAAAGGTAAGACCTCAAACTGTAAGAATCCTAGAAGAAAACCTAGAAAATACCATTCTGGCTACTGGCCTTGGGGAGGAATTCATGACTAAGTCCTCAAAAGTAATTGCAACAAAAACAAAGATTGACAAATTGGGCCTAATTAAATCAAACAGCCTCTGCACAGCAAAAGAAACTACCAACAGAGTGAAAAGAAAACCTACAGAATGGGAGAAAATATTCACAAACTATGCATTGGACGAAAAAAGATCTAATATCCACAATCCATAAGAAATTAAATCAACAAGCAAAAACAACCCTGTTAAAAAGTGGGCAAAGGACATGAACAGACACTACTCAAAAGACATACAAGTGGCCAACGAACATATGAAAATATGCTCGACATCACTAATAATCAGAGAAATGCAAATCAAAAGCACAATGATGCACTATCTCACACAAGTCAGAATGGCTATTACTAAAAAGCCAAAAAATAACAGATGCTGGCAAGGCTGCAGAGATAAGGGAACACTACACACTGTTAGTGGGGATGTAAATTACTTCAGCCCCTTTGGAAATCTGTTTGGAGATCTCTCAAAGAACTAAAAACAGAATTACCATTAAACTCAGCAATCCTGTTTCTTTTATTAAAAAAAAAAAATTGTTCTACCAAAAAGATACCTGCACTTGTATGTTCATTGCAGCACTATTCATAAAAATGAAGTCACAGAATCAACCTAGGTTCCCATCAACAGTGGATTGGATAAGGAAAATGTAGTATATGCATACCATGGAATACTACACAGCCATAGAAAAGAATGCAGTCATGTCCTTTGCAGCAACATGGATACAGGAGGCCACTATCCTAAGTGATTTAACACAAGAACAGAAAACCAAATACTGCATGTGCTCATTTAGAACTGGGAGCGAAACTCATGGACATAAAAATCGCAAGAATAGACACTGGGGACTACTAGATGGGGGAGCAGTACCGGGGCTGAAAAACTGTTGGGTACTACACCCATTATGTGAGTGATGGGATCATTAATATCCCAAACCTCAGCATCATGCAATATACCCATGCAACAAACCTGCACATGTACTCGTGAATCTAAAAGTTAAAAAAAAAAAAAAAA
>NW_012110730.1:152017-230747 GCF_000951045.1 Mandrillus leucophaeus | reverse complement strand
GGACTACTAGATGGGGGAGCAGTACCGGGGCTGAAAAACTGTTGGGTACTACACCCATTATGTGAGTGATGGGATCATTAATATCCCAAACCTCACTGAGATCCGGTATACCCATGCAACAAACCTGCACATGTACTCGTGAATCTAAAAGTAAAAAAAAAAAAAAAAAAAAACCACGAAGGAATGTCTTCAATACAGTAATAGAAAATAACTGCCTACTTAGAATTCTACACTCATCAAAAATATACCTCAAAATTTAAAGCAATATGATGACTCTATTTGAAAAGTAAAAAGAGACTTTGTCTTCTGTAGATCTGCGCTAAAACATATTCTAGAGCATGTAGTTCAGACATAAGGAAAATGATCATTGGTAGAAGGTAAAACTGAAGGTAAAAAAGAAAGCAAGAAAAATGGTAGATATGTGGGTAAATCTAAATGAATATTATGTAAAATAATAACATGTTTTATAGTGTTTTAAATATATAGAGAATTTAAATACACTGTAATAATAGCATTGAATTTGGGAAAGTGGTAATGAATTTTTAAATGTTGTGTTGTCTAGGAGGAGGGTAAAGGTAGTAATTAACATTTGGTAAGTCAAGGATGTGTATTGTAATTTCTAGAATAACCACTAAGAAAATAGAAACAAAGTGTACAACCTCCAAATTAATGAAGGGGAAGAAACTTCAAACTAGAAAAATCAAAAAGAAGGCAAAGAAGAGAGAAAAAATAGAACAGCAGGTATGATGGAAAGTACAAAATAAAATGGTAGATTTAAACACAAAGGTACAGTTATTACATTAAGTGTAAATAGGCTAATTGCTGCAATTACAAGTCTAAGATTGTCCTTCTGGATAAAAAATAGACAAACTAATGAACAAATTCCAAATATAGGTTGTTTAAAAGTAACATATCTAAGACATAAAGATAAAAATCAATTT
This sequence comes from Mandrillus leucophaeus, assembly GCF_000951045.1. Classification (NCBI taxonomy): domain Eukaryota; kingdom Metazoa; phylum Chordata; class Mammalia; order Primates; family Cercopithecidae; genus Mandrillus; species Mandrillus leucophaeus. The sequence continues at coordinate 229,806 of NW_012110730.1, read as the reverse complement.
CAAAAGGGCAAAAAATAAAACGTAAAATAAAGAAATGTTGACAGCAACTAGAAAATATGCTCCAACAAAATGAGAAAATAAATTAAGGAAAAAATAACACATGGGATTGAGGAGACAGGGGATTGGCATTGCAAGACAAAGGGTTATGGGAAGAAAGTTTCCAGGTAGAGAATTAATAAACCCTTTGATGCCTCTGAGTGTGGGGAAAAACATCAGCTGATAGGTATATTGTGTCTCCGATGGAATATTTAGAAAACTTTGGATATTAGCTTTTTAAAATTACAGTGAAAATAGAAGCAATTTATAATCCTAAAAAATCCCATGAAAGATGTCTTTCAGACAAGAAAGGAAATGCAATTATACCCTATGAATTGATTTCACAATTTTAAAGTGTTTGCCCAATCTCAATGTAAACACTATTAATTGAGCTAAAATTTATTATACACGCTGCTGAGCAGAAGAGGGAGGAGAGTGGAATGTAAGAGACAGGAATACTTACTGGGTAAAATAGAAGCCACTAAATGGGTCTAAAGGATGTAAATCAAGAATTGGTAGCATAATCATATTATTTAGAATTGCAGAGGTAAGTGCCAGAAAGATCAGCTAAAATAAATGAAAGTGACTATCTCTGAGAAGAAGGAGGTAAGGGTTGAAGAGTAGTGAGGCAAGTGCTGTATATAATTATGAGCCTTCTTGTTTTGTTTGGGTTTTTAAATTATGTACATGCATTGCTTTGTTAAAATTGAAATGACAAAAATGAAATCAAAACCAGAAAATAGAAGCAATGAAGGGGCCCTTTTCCTATGAGATATAACAATTAAAATGGAAATTAAAATTTTCATTACTTTACACAGAAATATATAAGTAGATATCAAAATACATTATAAATTATGTAAGTTAAACAATAATTGTCACAGAAATAAATAGTTCCATGAAACAGGATAAATATTCAAATTAATATGGAAATTCGTTTCATGATAACGGCAGCCTCTTAACAGTATTTTAAATCATTAGGGATAGTTATTTGATGACTGGCAATTCATTTTGAAAAATCAGTGTTAGATCCCTGTCTCACACCATACAAAGGAAGAAATTTCAGTTAGATCCAAAAGCTAAATGCAAAACCCAAAATTTTAAAAAGAGAATGAGATAATATCTGTATGTACTGACTTTGAAATACATCTATACGCTATTTTTAGGTGAAAAAAGAAAATAGGAGTACAGTATGATTAGCACAATTCTATTTTTTAGGTAAAAATATATATGTGAGTTTGTGTGTGAGTATGTGTGTGTGTATGCATGTGTGAGAGAAGTGCAGCGGAAGGAGCAATTGAGAACAACAATAGTCTAAAACATGCACTAAATTGTTAGTAACTAGATTTTGGTGGTGGTGATGATGGACAGATCATAACTAAAAAATGTAGGAAAGTTGTAAGTGATTATTACTTTCATTTTCTCCTTTTTTCACATTTTTCAAATAAAAACAGTTAAAAAGGAAAAGGTTAAAAGAGTTCAAAGTGAAGGTTTAATCTTAACCTTTAAATCTATCCCTCTATTACTTACCCTCGGATTTATAAAAACTGTGTTCACACATAAATCCTGCATATATTTCTATCTGCTAAAGCTTCTGTGATCTTTCTTTTTCTAAAAAAAAAAAAAAATACTTTATTCAGCCTTTGTAAATAGGAAATGTTCTATTTAAGTAACATTTGTTGAACGATTATAATATGCAGAATAAATAACTAGATATGTTATACAATTTTTCCTAACACCTTGGGCTCACTCTGGAAAATTTTCTAAGGAAAATTGCATGCAAGCCAAGGTAAAAGAGGTGAGTACTCTTTCTAAGATTATATCAAATAACTCCAAGGCAATAATGACAGTTTTTAAATTGATTCCTGTACTGTGGAAAAACTGAAAAAAAAAAAAAGATAAAAACAGCATTCCTATATATTATCAGATGTAAGACCTGCAAAGAAAAAAAAATGCCTTGAGAAATATTTCTGAAAGCATTTTATTAAGAACAAATCCTGCTTGCCTTTTGTTTTTAAGCTGAAATGCCAAGATCCATTTTTTTTTTTTTTTTTCCTCTGTAGGGTAGAAAGCAGATTAACAAAATCAAATTGAAAGCAATAGAAAAATGAGAACAGAGTTTTTATATTATCTTGGAAAATCCACATGGATATTTGAGACCTTGAGGAAGATGGAGTCTATATCTTAACCTTTGTATATTCCAGCTCACTGTCATTTTCATCTTGCTCCTTCATTTAATTAGATTTACTTTTTTGCCTCGCATTGCATTGGACACTGGGCATGTGACAACCTCGAGTTGCTGTTAGCAGAGGGAGTGGGAGAGACATAAGCCAACAGCAATTACAATTCAGAACTCAAATGCCATTCTGGAGGTGTGTGCGAGGGCATGGGAAGCCTGAGCTCAGCCTTCTTCCCAATGACATCCATTATCTCTCCAAAGGTAAGAAACCACACAAAGGAACAGAAGAGCAACAGAAAGCGAAAGCATTTTTGCTTGTGATTGCAATGGAAATACCCTCTTTAAGGTCACTCAGGTGGGAAAGAGTGAAGGTGGACTTGGGAAGGTGAGTAAAGCTCTCAGAGTCAGCGCTGCATTCACAGATGGCTGGGGTCCTTGGCAAGCCAGCCATGCCACTAGCCATGCCCCTCCCCCTGCCTCTTCTCACTTGGTCCCTGGGCTCTGCCTTGTCTGCACCAGTGTCTTGGTGCTGCTGTCATCTGCTGCCTCTTGTCCTGCTCACTCCTGGGAAGTAAGTTCCCCAGACTCTTCTATGCCCAGCACAATCACAAACAATTCTGATTTTTATGTGCGGTTCCTTAAACGTTGCCACCTGGACATTTGGCAGGGTGGTAACATTTAAGGAACCACAATTGGCCGGGCATGGGGGCTCATGCTTGTAATCCTAGCACTTTGGGAGGCCGAGGCGGGTGGATCGCTTGAGGCCAAGAGTTCGAGACTAGCCTGGCCAACATAGTAAAACCTTGTCTCCACTAAAAATACAAAAATTAGCTGGGAGTTGTGGCAGCCCTGTAATCCCAGCTACTTGGGAGGCTGAGGCATGAGAATTGCTTGAACCCGGGAGTTTGAGGCTGCAGTGAGCTGTGATCATGCCACTGCACTCCAGCCTGGGCAACAGAGTGAGACTATGTCTCATAAATATATATAATGGATAATGGATCAGAAGTACAATTCAGGGAGTAGCTTCTAGTAAGTGCCAAAACCCAGACCTACCCTCAGGGTCCATTATGTCCCTGTTCCTTTCCAGGGCCCATTGTGGCAGGGAAGTGCTCCAGACTTCTGCCTCCTAGCCCAGAGAGGCAGTATTTTCTCTTATCTCACCTCTTAGTGCCGTAAGAGTAGGATGACCATCCGTTCCAGTTTACATTTGATGTCTTAGTGTAATTATTAATTATTAATAGTTCCCCCTCTCACTCCCCAAATAGCTCCAATTTGATGTTCAGCTACATGGTCACTTTGTCTAGAAATAATCTGCTCTAGGAAGACTGGTCGTGATGATCTCCATTCTTTTCTGAGAAATCCCATCCCAACACCAAGGGACTGATCCAGCCTTATGGGGCCCAACAATGGTCATACAGCAAGAGTCTGGAAGTAGTGCATTTACCAATGTCTGGCTCATTCCATCTTACAAAATACCATATGTGGGCATCACTAGCACAATGCAAGTTGCATGATGGCAGGAACAATGCTCTCCCTTTTTAGTCACACCTCTAGTGAGAGGTGAGTCCTCAGTGATTAGGAGTCCAAACAACCTTAAAGTCCAGCCTGGCAGAATCCCTTGTTATACAACATTCAGACTTATGAGCCTCTTGTCTACAGGACAGTTTATAAGGCATGGTTCCCCCTCAATGATAGGAACCCCATGGTGTTAGAGCACTAAGCAATTTTAGAAAATATACAAGTAACTAAATATACAAATAAATAAACCAAATAAACCTCTGACCTAACTCTCAACTCTGTTGGGAAAGGAAAGAAAATATCGGCTGTATCAGCTCCGAAGTAAGACTCTTTCTGTCTGCAACACTCAGGTGTGAACAGCCATATGCAAAGTGTATCAGACAAGCAAGTTTATGCTATTGGCATGAAAGTGATACAAATCCCAGGCCAATGAAAAAATCCAGCTTTATATTCCCCATTCACCCTCAAGCCCAATCAAACTGAATCAAGATGTGGCAGGTGTGAGCTATAAAGGAACAGACCCTGATGCCCAGCTGGTCTGGGGTCTATGCACCGTGTTTTTCCATTCACTCCCCATTCCCATGTTTATACTGTAACTGTTGATGCTGCTCCTGCTTTCAAAGTCTCCTGGCACAGGAGACGAGTATTGCACAAGGCAACATCGGTGATGTCTGGGCTGCCCAAGGGCCTCACAGGCTGTGAGTGGCTAAGTTTTCAAGACAACCCAACTCAGCTCATGCCAGATTTAAAAATTGCACTGCCAGCAGAGAGTGGCATCCAGATACCCTGAGGGCGTGTAACACTCCAACTTTCCCCATATGTCTGGAGCTATGTGGAGTTTCTCATTTGCTAAATTGGGGCCAAGTCAGAAAATTTAGACCTGAGTTCTAATTCTAGCTTTGCTTCTAAATAGCTCACTTAACTCTCTAGGCCTTAATATCCTCAACTGGAAAATATTGGAGTTGGTCTAGGAATCTACCAACATCCCTCCTGCTCTGACATTCTGTGGGACTGCACTTCTCATGGCAATTACCATCTGGTGGTTGTACCTCAGAAAATATTCTCTCTAGGCCTCAGTTTCCTCATTTGCAAAAGTGGTGCCAACACAATAGACACCTCACAAGGAGGTTGTGGATTTCAAGTGGGACTGTGTACCTAGAAGCAGACAGCACAGTGAATGCACATAGTAGGAACTCAATAACTCTTAATTTGTAACATCTCCCAGAGTCTCCATCTGTGAAACAGAAATAATACTTGCCAATCTAGCCTGTGAAAATGTATATAGAGCAAGGAATAGAGAAGGAAAGGGGCTTGGAATTAAGAGAAGCAAATGCAAATGACAGGAGTTATTATTATGCAAAAATGGACTAAAGTCAGAGTTTAAGACAGAGCAAGAGCAGATTTGATGTGCTTGATTAATTTATTAAACAGACTAAAACCATAATTAGGGAAGTCTGCTTAAACCCCTGGACTTGTCTCAGATAAGATTAAAAGAGGGAAGGCAAAAGAGGAATCTCAGATGTTTCCACGGCTTACTGGGCCCAGAAATGAGGCCAAGAGGAGAGAGGGAGGCCAAGGGAGGGGCAAGGGTGCTAAAATGACTGTTAGAGGAGAGGAGCTGCCGAAGCCAAGGGAGCAGCTGGGAGTAGAGGCGATGACAGCTGAAGAAAGGGGTTATTTCAGAACTGTTCACTGTGGCCTCTTTAGCTTTGGCTCTCATTAAAATGAGGGGAATGAGCTAGAGGAAACCTTGCTTCCCTTTTTATGAGAAAGGGCGAGCCTTGTTTGCCCAGGAGGGGAATCGCCACATAAGAGAGTGTGCCTGTTTCAGCTTAGAGGTCCTACAGAGAAGGAGCACTCATACCCTTAGGCAATGGTTCCTCTCATGGAGGCCCCGAGGGAAGCAGGTGCCATGGACTGATGGAAGCTCTTGGGCAAAAATCCAGGCTTGGCTATAGGTTATTTTTTTCTAACATTTTATTATGAAAAATCTCATACAGCACAGTTGAGGGCATTTTTTAGTGAACACTGGCGTAGCCCCACCTATATTCTATCATTATGGTTTTACTATCTGTGCTTTATTGCATCTGTCCATCCAGCTATCCCTCTACGCATCCATTACTTCTTCCTAATTTTGGTGCATTTTGAAGTAAATTACAGGCTTCAATATGTTTCCATCTAAATACTTTGTTTGATGTAAAATTTACATACTATGAAATGCACAAATACTAAGTCTACAGGTGCCTCATTTTGACAACCATATGCACCTGTGTAACCCAAACCCCTATCAAGATACAGAACACCGTCACCTCAGGGTTGACTACAGATTTGCTACATGACCCTGGTCAAGACCTTGCTTAACTTTGATACCAGCCTGTCCCCAGCCTTTCTGATCATGGAACGCTTTTTCCAAGTGCCATGTTCAAAAATTTTGTCTTAAACAATTAAGCCTACATGGAACTTTAAATACCATTTAGTCCAAGCCCCCACATTATAGTCAAAGGAATCTGAAGATTGGAGATTTTATTTATCCAAGGTCTCTAAACTGGTGGCACAGTTATAACAGGAAATTAATATTTATTGAGCAACTTCTCCAAACCAGGAAATATACTAGGTGCTATATATGTGAATGTGAACCCTCACCACAACCTGCCTCACAGGGCTATTGTAAAGATGAAACAAGATTAAATATGCAGAGTGCTTGGCATTGTGCCTGGCACAGAGCAGACACCAAATGTCATCACTGCTTTTCTCTTCAGCCTCACATTTACATTTCAACACATTCATACTGCCGAGGTGGTAAAGGTATATGCTTCATCCCATTATCACAATGATCCTGGGCATGCTTTACAGGAGATGATATTGCTTGTTTCTGATCATTATTAGTGAATGATGGTAGCACTAAAACTCAGACTCAGTCTCCTGACCTCAAATAATTTCAGGCAACGAGATTTAGGAGCTTTGTTTATGTTCCTCCCAGGCCATCTGGAGCTAGAGTGGAAGGGCAATTTGAAAATGCTATGAAGGATATATTTGGTTTAAGTGACAGAAACCCAACTTAAGCTGGCTAAACAGGAGAAAAGGGAATTTATCGGTGCCTATAAGAGAAAGTTTTGGTAATGATCTAGCTTTAGTCATGGCATTGATTGATTTAGGGCTTTATTTGATGTTACCAGGGATCTGACTTTCTCTCCCTCTGCACTCCCATCCCCTCAAATTTTCTCTTATCTCGGCTCCATTCTCAAGCAGCCCCACCCTCATGGAGGCAAGATCAGCAGGCCATGGTTTATATCTCTCCAGATTAGCAATCTTAAAAGAAAAAGAAAATTTCTTCTGCAACATCTGGAAAAAATCCAAGGATTGGTTTTACTGAACCAAGTTGCTTTATGTGTCTATTCTTGAAACAATCACTTTTTCAAAAAGGACAGAATCTATTAACTGGCCACCACGGGTTACGAGCTACTGCTGTAACCAGAGGTGGGGTCAGCTCCTCCAGAGCCCCTCAGACTGAAAAGAAGAAAGAGGTGGTGTCCCCTGTGAAAATCAACATGCTATTATCAGAGGAAAGGGAAAAGGGATGCTGGGCAGCAAAGTCTACTTAACAAAAACAAGTTCAACAAAACTAGTTCGTGGATCAACTTGAACTGTTGAAAGTAGGTTTTCCAGAAGAGTTTCTCCCAGATATGATTGCTCATCTAACTCTCTGGAAGAGTTCTTTCAATACAGATTCCATGGCCCCACCCAAGGCCTACAGAATCAGAATCCCTGCTGCCAGGGGTCTTTATGGAGTTTTCCTTTATTTTTAACATAGGCATGATTGATTCTATCACTGGTCATTGGTGATTGAATTCACTCTCTAGTGCCTCTTCCTTCCCAGAGTGGGGAGCGTTGAAAGCTGCAAACTTCTAATTACCTGTTTGGTCTTTCTGGCCTCCTACCCCATCCTGAAGCTATCTAGGGGCCCATCAAAGGTCACATCATTAGCATAAACTCAGGTATAGTTGAAAGGGGCTCATTATGAATAACAAGAGACACTCCTATTACTCAGGAAATTCCAAGGGTTTTAGAAACTGAAGACAAAGACCAAATATATTTTTTATTTTTTTTTTATTATCTTAAGCAATTAAGCCTACATGGAACCTTGAATACCATTTAGTTCAAGCCCCCATATTATAGTCAAAGGAATCTGAAGATTGGAGATATTATTTATCCAAAGTCACTAAACTGGTGGCACAGTTACAACAGGAAATTAATATTTATTGAACAACTCTATAAGAACACAGTTCTTATAAGAGGTTTATAGATCGTGCCTAAAGAGAGAAGCTCAAATGACAATCCACTAGGGTAAAGTCCAGCTGAAGTTCTTACTGCCTCATATAACTGCTAAGAAAATGCTGAGCCATTCCCTTATTCCCTGATTTAATACAGGATTTGGAGTCAAAGAGTCAATGCATACATGTGTTGACCTTCCAAGGAAACTTACCTGATTTGTCTCAGGCATTCTTAGTGCCTTAGCCCAGGGATCCAAAGATACATGAGGTACACTCCAAACCCTTCCCAGGAAGGTCTCTAACCATCTATCCCCAAGGATGCCCAGTGTCATGCCCCACCCCCTTGTAGCACTCTCTTACTTCCCTTAGAGATGTTCAGGCATCAGTGAAATTCTCAATAACAACTCCATTTTAGAGGTGTTTTTCCCCCAAAGGAATTACTGTGATGGTAGCCATTTTGAATGACAGGCCATGAGGAAGCTACTTCTGCTTACATGGGTCTTCTAGCCATCATTCCTGGGGCATGTGAGGTAGGATGTGAAAGGACATGTGCTTACAGCTTCTCTTTTTCTTAGCACAGATGACTGAAATAAGAAAAAGTTGAGGCAAAAATTAGAAGAAGTCAGCAAAGTTTCTTTGGGCCATCCATCTCCTGTTTTGGTTCCCTTCTCCCACAGTCCTTCCCTTCCCCTTTACAGGTTCCCAGTGACTTCCTCCTTTCATACCTTACTAGAAGCAACATAGGAAAGGGACAGGGAAAGGAAGGACAAAAGAGAGGACAGAACCCAGGGACACTCAGCATGGTGCAGCCATGGGAAACACAAAGTTGAGAAGAACCAGGACAAGTGAATTCTGATTGAGTTGACGTTGATATTGCTCATACATGAAAATGATATCAGAAAAAATTACTGGAAAGCAAATTGCAGATTCTTCAAAACTCAGTATGTGGGAAGAAAAGAACCAAAAATGCATTTTTGCTGAGTAAAATGAATAGAAAAGTCATCATGTTCTATAATCCCAGTGTAGACTCTAAAATTAGTCTCCATATCATTGGCACCACCCAGGTCTGTCCCAGCCACTGCCACCTGGACTCTCCGTGCCTATTCTTTTCCCATCTGTGGCATTCATTAGAGAGGCTGAAATTTCTTTGGGATCTTAGAGGGAAGAATGGCATGTAGAGAAAAGCATCATGAGACAGGGACTCGAAATGCAGGCTCTAGTCCCCTCTGACAGTGATTAGTGTGAACTGGGATAAATCAAATCCCCACTCTGGGCCATTGTCTCCTAAGCTTGGATGATAATCTTTAAGATTACTTGCAGCTTTTATGTTTAAAGAGACAGTGCTGTGTTTATTTCCCCCCGATTCAATAGTTTCTCCTAAAGTGCTCCAAAGTGAACATACTCGTCTTAGCTTAGACACATGAGTGACAGAGAACTCTGCCTCCCAGGGCATTTACTCCTTGTTAGCTGATTTGTGGTTTCAGGATCTGTCTCTCTGTAGTTTTCTCCCATTGATCTTAGTCTGGACCCCAGAATAATCCAGAACAAGAGACCCTACCTGGCCACATGACAGCAGTTTAAATATTTAAAGACATTATTCTGGCCTCCATTCTCAAGTTACCCTCTCCACTTCCTTTCACTCTATGTAAATGATTTTCAGACACCTCAACATCTTTCTTGCCTATGTGGGGCCCCTCCCTACCTTATCAATGCCCATCTTAAAATGTAGTTCCCCAAATTAAACTGTATATCCTTGTGATCTCAGCAGATAGCTCAAAGAGTATCTCTAGTAATCTAAGAAAATGCTCCTCCAAATGTTTTGGTTTTATTAGTAGTGAAAAAACAGCATGCATTGGCTGTTGATGTGGTGGTAATGGTGGTGGCTGAAGTTTAAACCAGCTACATTATACTGTTGCTTATCAGAGGTGGGGTTGCAGCTGAGCCTGAACTGGATTCAAACGTTGTGAGTACAGTATATGAAGGATGGCTATTAACGGTGACCTGCGGGCATTGATCATTCTGTAGGAGGTGATTTTCATGGAGGAAGAAGCCTGTGGGAGGGGTTTTGTGTGAGAATGCCTGGGGATGGAAATGTGAAGTAGTGAGGACATGAGATGTCGGTCAAAATTGTAGCCTTTAAGATAGCTTAGATCTGTGGAGAGTGGGGTTGGGAGTTAAATTAGGATATACACAAGACTACGTGGGCCTGGGCACAACAGGCAACAGAGACTGGAGGAGGTGGCATCCTCCCTATTTCTGCCCATGACCTCGTGGAGTCCCATGGAACACCCAGTAGGCAGTAAGCAACAGGCAAGGGGGCAGGGGCAGGATCTGCTCCTAAGGTAGCATGGGTGACATTCAGAGGATTCCAAGGAAAGCTTATGGGCACTCTGAAGATGAACACAATCCTATCTTTGGCACTGCCAGGGAAAACTGAGCTGGTAAGGTTCAACTATTACTGGTAACGAGAACTCATTGGAACTAATAAACTGATGAAGCAAATATAATTTGGGGTATGTTAATATTAACTAACAGTTGATGTGACCTCTTTCAAATTCATGTCAATTTAGGACATTCAAGACTTCTCTGAAAAGTTCCCAAGTAATGTCAAATACGCTGGTTTGCCTACTATACTTTGAGTAACAAGGAATTATAACATATGGCCATAGGTCCTCTAAAAGAATAGTATTGAGCTAAACAGTGCCCTGGACTTGAACTACAGTGTTGGTTTCATTGCTCTGTGCTTTGCTTCCATTTTTATAAATCCTCAGAAACTTCCTCTTACTTGCTAAAATTTAGACCCGCTCACAACATTTTTGCCATCTTTGCGTGGTTACTGAAAATAAAGAGAAAACCTCATGTGTAAAGGAAATGCCTAAGGAGCAAAGCTGTCTACTTTTGGGAAGGGAAGGAATCTCCTTTTCTGAAGGACATATTAAAATTAATCATAGAAACAGACTTTGAACTTTCATCATATTTGACCTGACATTTGATTTTCCAGAATGACTAATAAATGAGAGAAGTGAGAAAAAGCGAAGTCATTTGAATATGATCCCTTCCCTTCCTTAATCTCAATATAAACTATCTAGGGTTGTGAGGAGACTTTAAAACATAAAATCAAAACATGTGCTGGTGAGCTTCTAAATCTTATCATTTTGGCTCCAGGGTGGTGCAGAAACAAGAGGGGTAGATGAGGGACTACAAAGAATAGAAGTTGTTTTCACCCTGGGTGACACACCCTCTTCTCACTTCGGCCCCAGCCCAAGGGGTTTGTTTTTCTTCCTTTAAGTATTTTCAGAGAATATTTTTTAAAATACAACATCATTTTTTTTATTTTTTCCATAAGTTATTGGGGTACAGGTGGTATTTGGTTACATGAGTAAGTTCTTTAGTGATGATTTGTGAGATCCTGGTGAACCCATCACCCGAGCAATATACACCGCAACATATTTGTAATCTTTTATCTCTCACCTCCCCTCTCAATCTTCCCCCCAAATCCATAAAGTCCATTGTATCATTCTTACGCCTTTGCATCCTCATAGCTTAGCTCCCACTTATCAGTGAGAACATACAATGTTTGGTTTTCCATTCCTGAGTTACTTCACTTAGAACAGTAGTCTCCAATCTCATCCAGGTCATTGCAAATGCTGTTAATTCATTCCTTTTTATGGCTGAGCAGTATTCCATTGTGTGTGTGTGTGTGTATATACATATTATATATATAATTTATATATATGATATATATGTATATGTATATATGATATATATGTATATATATGATATGCATATGTGTGTGTGTATCTCTCTCTCTCTCTGAGTTCTTTATCCAGTTGTTGATTCATGGGCATTTGGATTGGTTCCATGACTTTGCAATTATGAATTGTGCTTCAATAAACATGTGTGTACAAGTATCTTTTTCGAATAATGACTTCTTTTCCTCTAGGTAGATACCCAGTAGTGCGATTTCTGGGTCAAATGGTAGTTCTGCTTTTAGTTCTTTAAGGAATCTCCACACTGTTTTCCATAGTGGCTGTACTACTTTACATTCCCACCAACAGTGTAGAAGTGTTGCCTGATCACTGCATCCATGCCAATGTCTAATATTTATTGATTTTTTTATTATGGCCATTCTCGCAGGAGTAAGGTGGTATCACATTGTGGTTTTGATTTGCATTTCCCTGATCATTAGTAATGTTGAGCATTTTTTCATATGTTTGTTGGCCATTTGTATATCTTCTTTTGAGAATTGTCTATTCATGTCCTTAGCCCACTTTTTGATGGGATTGTTTTTTTTCTTACTTATTTGAGTTCACTGTAGATTCTGGATATTAGTCCTTTGTCAGATGGATAGATTGTGAAGATTTTCTCCCACTCTGTGGGCTGTCTGTTTACTCTGCTGACTGTTCCTTTTGCTGTGCAAAAGCTCTTTAGTTTAATTAGGTCCCAGCTATTTATCCTTGTTTTTATTGTGTTTGCTTTTGGGTTTTTGGTCATGAAATCTTTACCTAAGCCAATGTCTAGAAGGATTTTTCCAGTGTTATCCTCTAGAAATTTTAGTTTCAGATCTTAGGTTTAAGTTCTTAATCCATCTTGAGCTGATTTTTGTATAAGGTGAGAGATGAGCATCCAATTTCATTCTCCTACACGTGGCTAGCCAATTATCCCAGCACCTACTCCCCTCAAGCATCACACTCTAAAATCTCACACAGAAAGCTCTTTCCACAACCAACCTAAAACATAAGGCAGACACTCAGGGGCTAGAACACAAGCAGAAAGAAGCTTTACATTACACTCAGGGGTCAGGGGTACACAGGCACACCCACCATCATTAGAAGGCCATCTCTGACAAAGACAGCACCAACTCAGGCTCAACCTCCAGAGCTAGCTCGGTGGGGCCAGCCTTCCCCCTGCTTCTGCTACTATCTTGAAGCCCTGGGCTTGGACCCTCCACCAGCAGTACCTTGGTAACCCTGCCCACTCTGGCTCAACTGACTTTTCTTCTGACAGTATGTGAAGAGCAGGTATGTTACACAGCACTTCTCCTCCAGCAGAGACTCTCTAAGCACTGTATACCAATATTAGCTTCAGAAGGTGAAGACCAGCTGCTTCTTTCAGCTGGCCAGGCCCAAGCAGGTCACGGATGAGAGAACACATACCTTGCATATAGACAGCAGAAAAGCAGCTAACTCAAGTAAAATGTAGCCAGGCAGGAATCTAAACTGGGATAGGTGACTGATAAAGTAATTTAGTATTCCCTTCTATTTCAGCCTGCCAGTCAAGTGGTTGTTTTTCATCTGTCCTTCCATTTATTTATATTATGTTCCTTGCCTATTTAAAAAAAATGAGGGCATTTATGACAAAAGTCAAAAATCCAATTGATTCATTAAAACAAAAATGGAAGAACCAATACTTGGATTGAAAAGCTAGGAAAACACTGACTATAAAGCCTAAGCTATAGACAAATCATTGTAATCATCCCCCAAATTAGCTCTGTGCTCCTGGTAGTCAAGGTGAAAAAAGGAAAACTATTAATATAAAAACTATCGTCTAATAAAAGGAAACACATTTGTTCATTAAAAGAAACAAAAATTTTTCTCGCTGTAAACTCTAACATGACCTCTCTACATATTGGGTTTTCCCAGTTATGATTAAATCATAATCAAGAATGTCTTGTTATTCTGGGAACTGATACTGCCGTATGCTGGAGAGTCAGAGGCCACTGTCTCGTCTCTGGATTTTACATATGCTGCTATGTAGGGAATATGTAATGACATTATAATGTTTAAAATTATACTTCTGAAATGAAAATGAAATATTGAACCTGAAAATCCAAACAACTCTAAAAATTAGCATCTCTTAGAATATCGATCGTTTCCATATTATAGTCCCAGTGTCTTGTGGAAGGAAGGTCCATGCATGTTAAATATGGGATAGGTGAAGCTCATCTCCTGAAATCTACCTTCCTATTTTTTACCCCACAGATGATAATGTTTATTTTTTAAGGTTTTATTTTGGTAATTTAAAAAATTGTGATAAAATATACATAACATTAAAATGACCATTTTAACCATTTTAAGTATACAACTCAGTGGCATTATGTACACTCATTTTCCCTCCCACTGATGCAGCCCCACCTCCACCCTAGACCCTCCTATAGGGAGAAAACTGATAGGCATTATTATTTTTCTTGGAACTGTATATCTATTTACCTCTTAAAAAGAAGTTTATCTCAAAAAGTGATGTTGATTATATAGGAATGCATGAGGGATTTTCAGAGATGAGAGACAATGAGGCAAAGAAGTCTGGGTAAGAAGTCCTTCCATATGTCCTTAATAGAATATTTTCTTTCCCCCTGCTATCTTGAGGGTATAAGGAAGAAGGATGAGATTTAGAATTGCTACTTTTCCATGTGTTAGTTACATAGGCTTTCAACCAGCATCTTTCAGTTTTAATGTCTTTATCTGTGAAATAGATGGTAGTAATACTGATATTAGCATTACTGTATACATTACATGAGGTAATACATATCAAGAGGTAACATTAAAATTGCTGTGCATGAATTGGTTATTACTTACATGAAATTCTGGTTCTAATTAATATCATTAGGTTGCAAGCTCCTTGAGGGTAGAGTCTAGTCTGAGCCCCAGCCTGAGCACATGTTGGCACTGAACAAACATTGGTTAAATGTATGGAAGGACCAAGATACTTGCATTCCACAGAAAATTCATAATGTATCTATGATAATGAGAAGCAAAACTACAAAGGAGTAAATAGCTTAAAAAAGAAAGTGAGTCTGTGTGATTTGTTGTGCTCCAGCCCCAAAGTGGGTGGAATGATCATTAGTTCATGAAAACTGGTACTCAGGTAATGGACACTCATAAATGAGTGGCACAACCTCCTGTAGAACAATTTGACAAAGTCATCAACACCTTAAAAACAAGCATAATAAGCCACAAAATTTCAATTCCAATTCAAGAAAGCTATGAGAAATATTGAAAGATGTACACAAACATGTAACTATAAGGAGGTTATTATACTGAATACAGGAAAACCAGAAGCCACTTTCTTGCCCAGCAACAGGGACTGGCAAAATAAATTACACATATCCAGACAATAGGACACAATGCAGCCAACCTTTAAAATGATTGTATAGAAGAGTATTTATTGATAAGAAAAGATGTCTAGAATATACTCAATTTTTAAAAAGACGTTACCAAGCAATAAACACAAAAAGAAAAAATAGTCATGCACCACATGATGGACGGTGATGAACCATATATCTTACTGGACTGTGGTCCAGTAAGATTATAATACAGCAGAAAAATTTCTCACCTAGTGATATCATAACCATCCTAACATTATAGCACAGTATATTACTCATATGCTTCTAGTGATGCTGGTGTAAACCTACTGTGCTGCCAGTCATACAAAAAAGCACAGCACATACAATTATGTATGGTACACAATACTTGATAATGATAATCCATAACTGTTACTGGTTTATGTATTTACTATCCCATACTTTTAATTGTTATTTTAGATTATACTCCTACTTATATATATATTTTAAGTTAACTGTAAAACAGCCCCAGACAGATCTTTCACAAGGTATTCCTGAGGAACGCATTGTTATCATAGGAGACTACAGCTCCATGCATGGTATCTCCCTGAAGACTTTTCAGAGCGATAAGATGTGGAAGAGGAAGATGGTGATTTTGTTGATCCCGACCTCTTGTAGGCCTAGGCTAGTGTGTGTGTCTTAAACAAAAAAGTTTAGAAAATTTTTTAAAGTTTTTAATAGAAAATGGCTTATAGAATAAGGATATAAAGAAAGAAAACATTATAGAGTGGTATAGTATGTTTGTGTTTTAAACTGTGTCATTAAATGAGTCAAAAAGTTTAAAAAATTTAAAACTTTATTTAAAAGTTAAGGCTAATTTATTACTGAATAAAAATATTTTAAGATAAATTTAGTATAGCCCAAGTGTACGGTGTTTATAGAGTCTACAGGAGTACACAGTAATGTCCTAAACTTTCACATTTACTCCACTCACCCACCAACTCACTCGGAATAACTTCCAGTTCTGCAAGCTCCATTCATGGTAAGTGCCCTATATAGGTGTCCTGTTTCTAAAATCTTTTATACCATACCTTCACTCTATCCTTTCTATGTTTACATATGTTTAGACAAACACCATTGTGTTCCAATTACCTACTGTACTCAGTGCAGTCACATGCTGTACAGGTTTGCAGCCTAGGGGCAATAGGCTATACCATGTAGCCTAGGTGTGTAGTAGGCTGTACCATCTAGGTTTGCGTAAGTACACTCTGATGTTCACACAAGGACAAAATCTCGGTTGTTAATCAACACATGACTGCACATGTAACAAAATGTTAACAATGATTAACGTGACTGTACATGTAACAAAATGTTAACAACAGAATGTTAACAAAATGTTAACAACGGGCTTATACTTACTCTTTCATGTTGTTTTTCTGAATTTCCTCATGTTTCTATGGTTCAGCGTGAATTCTTGGTGTGATTTTAAGAAAAAAGAGTTAACAAGAGGAAAAGAAAAAAAAGTGGCCTCAAATACATTTCAAGGAATTTGGGAGGCTTGGGAAACACAGAAAAAGTCTTACAGCACAGACCTATATTTCGATTCCACTGAGGCAACTGAAAGGGTGAGGTGGAGCCTAAAGGCACCAAGTCAGCTGGTAGTTGACTAGTATTTGTCCAGTGTCATGTGGTTCAAGAAAACGCCAATAATCCCGATCTCCAGCCTCCCCAGCCAATGCCACACCAGCCTCCAGCCAGCCTCACTTAGAAACCTGTCAGCATCAGAGCCTTTCCCCTCCTATTTGAGGTCTGGTGATCTGCACAAAGCAAAATGACCCATGCTCTGTGTCACTGGGCCAAGTTTCAAGGATACAGCCCACTGCACCTCCTTCCCATCCCCAGAGGAAAAGGTGAGGCATGGGGCTTCAGGGCAAACACTCCAGCCGGTGCTCCTCAAACCATGAACAAGGCACCACCACCAAGGCTCGGGGCCTAATGAGGAACGATTGCTTAACAATCTGATTACTCAATTTTTAACTTTGCTACACACACAAATACACACGTGTTCACGCAATGTAAGCAGTAGAGAAGTATCAGTTCTGGGTTTCTGCAGTTGCTACATTTTTATATTTTCCGGTTGAAAATTGCTTCATTCTCTGCAAATATCCTTCCCACTTCATCTCTCTAGCCTTCTTGCTTTACTGAGAGCCCTGAAACTCCCCATGCCTGGAGTGTATAAATCTGTTCACAAACCTATGGCACAACCATGAAATTATTGGAAATTCTTCATGGCCTGGGTCCTTGCTCTGAAAATGTCTTCTTGTGCTGTATCTCTAGCAGCCTTCCAGCACATGACTCGTGCCCTCTCCTCAGTACTCAGACGGGTCTGAGGATACTGGAGCAATTTCAGGAAAGATCTAGCACCAGGTTTCTCCAAGAACAAAGGCTCTTCAGCATCAACATCACACTGGATCCAGAATTCTGTTTTACGATGTCTTAGAGAACCATGTTCATTTCCTTCTAAGCACAGAATTGCTGTTCTGAGGACGAGACCAAAACCAAGGCTTTCAGGGACATACATTAGTCCCTTGATCACTTTCCTAATACTCTAAGAGAGAATAGGAAGAAGAGCAGGAAGAAATATAGCATTTGTTGTTGTTGTTGGATAACAAAGATTTTTTTTTTTTCTAGTAGCTGTGGGCTTATAGCACAGGTTTAATGATGTAGTATCAGGAAACCTCACTTGTTGGGTGGATAAATCTGTTGAGACTTTTTGAGTTCCAATTGAGAAAAATCCCAACACAAGCAGACTTAAGCAAAAGGAAATTTATTGTCTCAAGAAAATGAAAATTTCAAGGGTGGGTTTGGCTAGATACATAATTCAGGTCAAATGATGGAATTAATCAATGTCTCTCTTGCTGTTTGTGGAATTTCCTCTCCGTTCACTTTATTCTCAGCACATTGTCAAAAATTCTTGAAATTCAAAAAAAACAGGCTTTCATCAAATTAGATTAAAGAAAGAGAGCTTCTCACCTTTAAAACAAAATTCCTTCCAGCTTTAAGGTATAATTGACAAATATTGTATACATTTGTATCGTACAACATATTTTGAGAGAGAGATAGTGGAATGATTAAATCAAGCTAATTAGTATATCTGTCATTTCACGTATTTATCATTTTTGTGATGCGAACATTTAAGATCTACTCTTTTAGCATTTTTCAAGTATATAGCGTATTTTTATTAACCATAGTCACTATACTGTACAATAGATCTCCAGAACTTGCTGATCCGGTCTAACTGAAACTATATACCCTTGGACCAACATCTCCCCATCTCCCACACTCCCAGTCCCTGGCAACTACTGTTCTACTCTCTGTTTCTATGAGTTTGTCTTTTGTAGATTCCACATGTAACTGACTCATGCAGTATTTGTCTTTCTGTGTCTGGCTTATTTCACTTAGCATAATGTCCTCCAGGTTCATTTCTGCTGTTACGAATGGCAGAATTTCCTTCTTTTTTAAGGCTGAATACTATTCCATTATATATAAACATATCTCATTTTCTTTATCCATTCATCTTTCAATGAATCCTTGAGTTGATTTCATATCATAGCTATGATGAATAATGCTTGATATGGTTTGGCTGTGTCCCCACCCAAATCTCACCTTGAGTTGTAATAAACCACATGTATCAAGGGTGGGGCCAGGTGGAGATAATTGAATCATGGAGGCGGTTTCCCCTGTACTGTTCTTGTAGTAGTGAATAAGTCTCTTGAGAGCTGATAGTTTTACAAGTGGGAGTTTCCTGCACAAGCTCTCTTGCCTGCCCCCATGTAAGATGTGACTTTGCTCCTCATTCACCTTCTGCCACGATTGTGAGGCCTCCCCAGTCATGTGGAACTGTGAGTCAATTAAACTTCTTTCCTTTATAAATTACCCAGTCTTGGGTATGTCTTTATTAGCAATGTGAGAACAGACTAATACAATGCTGCAATGAGCATAGGAGTCCAAGTATCTCTTTGATATACTGATTTCATTGTATTTGGATATATTCCCCAAAGTGAGATTGCTGCATCATATGGCAGTTCTATTTTTAATTGTTTGAGGAATCGCCGTACTGTTTTCCATAATGGCTATACTAACTTACATTCCCATCAGCATTTCTTTTGTCTTTTTAATAATTGCCATTCTAACTGGAGTAAGATAGTATCTCATTGTGATTTGATTTGCATTTCCCTGATGCTTAGTTATGTTGAGCCCTTTTTCATTTACCTGTTGGCCATTTGTATGTCTTCTATGGAGAAATGTCTGTTTAGGCCCTTTGACCATTTTTGTAAATGGGCTACTTTCTTTCTATTGAGTTTTTGAGTTCCTTATATATTTGGGATACTAACCTCTTATGAGATGTGTGATTTGCAAACATTTTCTTTAGGTTGTCTCTTCACTCTGTTGATTGTTTGCTGTGCTATGCAGAAACCTTTTAGTTTGGTGCAATCCCAGTTGTCCATTTTGCTTTTGTTGCCTGTGCTTTGGGGTTCACATCCAAAAATCATTGCCCAGACCAGTGTCAAGAAGATTTTTCTCTATACTTTTCTTTAATAGTTTTACAATTTCAGGTCTTACATCTAAGTCTTTAATCCACTTTGAATTGATTTTTTATATAGTGTGAGATAAATGTCATATTTTATTCTTACACATGTAGATATCCAGTTTTCCCAGCATCCTTTACTAAAGAGACTATCCTTTCACCATTGTGCTTTATTGACACCTTGTTAAAGATCAATTATGGTAAATACATTAATTTATTTCTGGGCTCTCTATTCTATGTGTCTGGTTTTATAGCAGGATCATGCTGTTTTGATTACTGTAATTTTGTAGTAGATTTTGAAATCAGGTAGTGTGATGCCTCTGGCTTTCTCTTTTGCTCAAGATTGCTTTGGCCATTCAGGGTCTTTCATAGTTCCATATAAATTTTAGGATTCTTTTCCCTATTTCTGTATAAAATGCCACTGAAATTTTGATAGGCATTGCATTGAATCCATAGATTGCTTGGGGTAGTATAGACATGTTAACAATATTAATTCTTTCTAACCATGAACATGGAATATCTTTCCATTCATTTGTGTCTTCTTCAATTTCTTTCATCAGAGTCTTATAGTTTTCCATGTACAAATCTTTCACTTGCTTGGTTAAGTTTATTCCTAAGTTTTTTTTGTCTGTTTGTTTGTTTTCTGAGATGGAGTCTCGCTCTGTCGCCCAGGCTGGAGTACAGTGGTGCGATCTTGGCTCACTGCAACCGTTGCCTCCTGGGTTCAAGAAATTCTCCACCTCAGCCTCCTGAGTAGCTGGGACTGCAGGTGCATGCCACTACGTCCAGCTAATTGTTGTATTTTTTGTAGAAACAGAATTTCACCATGTTGGCCAGGTTGGTCTCAAACTCCTGACCTCAAGTGATTTGCCCACCTCGACCTCCCAAAGTGCTGGAATTACAGGCATGAGCCACCAGGACTTACACATTCTCTGCTTTTAAATAGCTCCATATAAATCTCATAGAGATTCCTGTTGGACTGGTCTGAATGATATGCTCTCTGCACAACTCAGATGACTTGGGAGATAAATAAGCTTATTGACTAAAACTTGGGTCCCATGCCCTCCCCTAGCTCCTCCAAAGAAAAATTGAGGTGATGTTACCAGAAGAAGACAGAAAGGATGGAGGTCAGGCAAAACACTAGATGGGTGTATGGTGGTCTTAGAAAGACTGCTGCGGGTATAGCTGGGACTCCTGAAGGGTTAGCAGTTGTAAGGACCAATCATGTCAATAGCTCAGAAGCTCAAGGGTTTTACAGAAGGTGGTGAAAACAACTTTCAGAAGCATCCACACTCCAGAGTTGAATCATCACAACTCCTAAATTCAGGGAAATATAGACTCACGTAAGCAGATGTGTTTCAAAAAGGCTTCATAGAGAATGTAGGACTTGCACTGAGTCTTGAAGAATGGGTAGGATTTGGGCTGAAAGATGGGGAGGGAGAGCAGCAAGAATAATCCAGACCTGCATGAATAAAGCCAAGGAGTCTGGCTCAAATGCGGAAAACCATGGTGGGAGAGGAAGAGCCACAGCCTCCCTGTGAGATCAGCCTATAGCAGATGAGGAGGCAAACTGGGCAAGAGTAGCAAGGGGTTTGAGTCTCCAGACTAAATTGACATTACTGAAAGTAGTGATTAACTTTCTTTCTGTCCTCCTCCTCTTTTTGTCTCTAAGGTTTTAACATCGCCAATGTTTTGATTCTCCCTTGGTCTAAATATGGGGGTTTTCTGTATTCCATTTTAATTGTTCCAAAGAGCAGGGTTGCAGAGCCCATGAGCCACATACAGGAAAGCATTCCCTCCAGCCCCTTCCCCCGATCCACCCCAAGCACATGCTTTACCCCATCAAGTGTCTAGTACACCACAAGCCTGAGGTCTCCATCCTCTCATCAAGGTGTCCATACTGCCAGGCAACAGGTGCATATTGACAAAGTTAAGGAACCCAGTTCCTAGAAGATGTAATAGTTTAATTAGATCACTAGTAAGTAGAGATAAATATCTATTGTCATTCAGGAGAAAACAAGGGGCTGGCAGACAGAGGGATAGAACAGGTAAGGAATGGAGAAAAAAGAGTTAAAGAAAAGTCTGAAAATGAGAAATCCTTTCAGAGTCTGGGAAGGTGGTCAAGTGAGAAGCCTGAATATACAGCGAAAAACACAGGCTTGGAATCAGAAAAATCTCAGTTTGAATCTTTCACTTACTAGTTTGGGGCAGAACTTAATCTCTTTTTTGTAAATGAGGAACCGCAGGTTCCTTATCAGCAAAACAAGGATAATAAAACTTGTGGTTTATTGCAGTATTAATAAAGATGAAGGAAGTAGAGTGCCTTGTTCTTCAGATCATTGTTCTGCCACTTCCCTGCTGTGAGTCCTTGGTCACATTAACCTCTTTAAACTGCAGTTTCCTCATCTGTAAAGTAGAAATTATAAAAGCACGTAGCTCATAGGGTTGTAGTGAGGATTAAATAGGAAGATGCACATAACAAGCTCAACACAGTAGCTATTGTAAGCACCTAATACATGTTAATGATGATGATGGTGATGCTGAATATAATTATATCAGTTAGGATGGTTGCAAATGTACGTGACAGAAAACCCAGGCAGAAGTGACTTAAACAGCAAGGATATGTTATTATTCACATGACAAGAAGTCCTGAGTTCAAGATGTTCCAGAATGGGAAATTCATTGGTTCAAAGATTTCATCAAGGACTTAAGTTCTTTCCTGTCTTCACTCAGCGTTTCTCAGCATGTTGGCTGTTTCCAATTTGGGCTGTCCCCTCATGGGTGCAAGATGACTGCCACTACTCCAGATATGATATCTTCTAACAACCTCCTACAGTGGAGGAAGGAAGAAACCACTCTTTTCTTTTTAAGACAGAGGAAATTTTTTCTGGAAACCACCATGCACCAGCAGACTTTCCCTTATATCTCATTAACCAGAATTTCATATACATGCTGATGTCTAAACCTATCACTGACCTCTTAAGAGATGAACAAAATCATGTCTCTGTGAGCATGCAAGAAGGTGGATGTGGTGGTTGAGCAGGCAACTGACATCAACCACCTCAATAATGGTAATGAAAACTATGGGCCCTTAGAGGACAGAGTTCTGGGAGAGAAGAGAGAGCCACACCTGGGACAGAGGTGAAGAGGACACTACAGTCATTTAATGGAGCTCTGAAGAGTCTTTGGGGTCACAAAATTTGGAGTCACAAACTGAACTCTTGGCTCTGCCATTATCTAACTGTGTAAACAAGTTATTTACCCTCTATGCCTTTGTTTCCACAGCTATCGAAGGCCAACATCTAATGGATGCTTGAAAATAAAATTAACACTGGGCGCGGTGGCTCACGCCTGTAATCCCAGCACAATGGGAGGCCGAGGCGGGCGGATTACGAGGTCAGGAGATCGAGACTATCCTGGCTAACATGGTGAAAGCCCGTCTCTACTAAAAATACAAAAAATTAGCCGGGCGAGGTGGTGGGCGCCTGTAGTCCCAGCTACTCAGGAGGCTGAGGCAGGAGAATGGCGTGAACCTGGGAGTTGGAGCTTGCAGTGAGCCAAGATCGCACCACTGCGCTCCAGTCTGGGCGACAGAGCGAGATTCCTTCTCCAAAAAAAAAAAAAAGAAAGAAAGAAAAGAAAATCAAGCCACACAGAGTATGTGATTAACAAATAAGTGAAATTATCATTAGTACTTCTGGCCGAGCAACAGGCACAGGCACAGGAATCAGACTGGTTGTTACACCAGCAATCACTGAAATTATTGAATACAAATATAAGTCTATATGTAGTGCTTCAACAGACTTTCTTCTCCAGGATGAGAAAGCTTGTTCAGAATGAAGAGACAAGCAGTGGTTGTGGAGACAAACAGGATTCAAAATCAGATCCCACTGCTACCATTTAGGGAAAGATATTGGGAAAGTTACTGAATCTTGGGAAAGTTATTGAACTGCCTTGTGCTCAGTTTTCTCATCTGCAAAAGAGAGTAACAGCTCATTAAGTTATGAAGATTAAACAAGTTAACTGTGAATAAGGGCAGCCATTGTTAGCATGTTTACTCTTTTCGTATAAAGATGCAGTTACTCTGTTCTGTCTTTTATTTACTTTGCTAATTGTCACTCCAAGAGGAGCAGTGAAAAATCTGTCTTCAATTCTTGTTCTTTCTCTTAGGAGCCACATGGCCTCCGAGTATCAGGTACTCCTTCAATAAAAGGATTGGCCCACTTTTCTCTCCAGAGAGGAGAGTTTCCAAATAAAATATTTTGAAGACTGAAACTCAACAAATGATGTCTCATTATTTATACTTATTATCTCCTACGATTCCAATTTTTGTCTCATTCTTTCTTATCACCTACGCTTTTCTTTGGCTTCCTGCCTGGAACTTTTTCCTATACTATGTCACTACTTACCATAATCTCCAATATCTCTACTTTCTCTTCTACCCAAATCTTTATGCATCATTACTTACAATTTCTTAAATGTGCCTTAAACTTTTATTATAGGATAGTGGTGTGTATATACATACATTTAAATTTATTTTAAATTTAATCTCTCCTCAAGCCCACAGAGACTGGTATTAAATTAGCATATGTAAAATGCCAAAGAAGCATATAGTAGTGATTACTATAAATGCTAAATAAAATATGATTTCAGCAACTGTTTGCTGAGGTCCTCCTGTGTATACAACACTGTGCTACAGAGATGACTCTAACAAGAGTTCCTGGCCTGAAAGAGGTGACATATTCCAGTTTGGGAGTTAAGACTTGTCAATAAGTAAGCACTATACATAAAACACTTCTAAAATAATAGAGGCCTTTCAGAAAGATTGATGGGTTTATCTGAACCAGGTGGCAACACAGTCACCCTCTCTGCCCACCAAGATGGTGCTCAACCCCAGCAGCAACTAAGACATGTCGAAAAAGATGTTTTGATGCCTAACGTAATGAGAAAAATGGCCAGAGAGAGGTGTTCTGAACAAGTTCAAGATTTTACCAAGTGTTGCAAGAACTCTGGAATCCTTATGGTGGTAAAATACTGGAAAGAAAATTCTGCATTGAAAGACTCTCTTAACTGCTTACTATAATGATCCAGTCTTTTACAAAGAATACAAAATGTAAAAACTGAAGGAATTTAAGAACTCAGAAAAACTGGAATTTCTACCAAGTAAAAGCTACACAAGCTTCCCATAAGCATGTAGGCAAATATTTGAGTGGCCCTCAGAACTCTAATACTCATGGAAGTCATTTCTGGTAGAAATCACCTGAAATAATAAACTCAAGATAAGAATGTGTGTTTGCTTTATCCTAATTATAGAAATATTAATTTTATCTGAAATCAAGATCTTTTATTAAAAAGAGATTGATGGATTTCAAAGACTTTCAAGTGGACGTATCTGAAAAAAAAAAACAAAAAACACTAAAAGCATTCACTAAAAAAAGGTGAATTTTCTTTAACAACATTTAATATCTTAAATGTTTGAGATTATGTCACTTTTCCAGAACAAATGAAACCTGGATGACAACTTGCTATAACTGTACTTAGATATTTATCAATTCCATCTGTTCATTCTTTCTTGATCCTGCCTGAGGAGGAAGCAGAGTCTGGTTGTGTGTCACAGGGTGGGATTGTGGCCTCTAATGTGGGTGTTTAACTCCCAGAAAACAGAATGCTTACCAGGGTGCTTTATTAACAGTCTTTATGGGATGGAAGGTGGAATGAATTCCCTTTAACATTTCTGTTTCAGTCTGTGTTCTTGGTGATGATCAGCAGAAAGCAACTCTGACTATATTAAGCAACAACATTTATTAGAAGGTTCTTAGGAGCTCACAGTCCTCAGCAGGCTAAAGGTCAGGCTTGGAACATAGGCTAAGGTATCAAGACCAAAGCCAGTCTCACTCCTAACATTCATGAGGCCCAGAACAAGAATACAAAGAGAGCCCATGGTTAAGCTCACAACCTACCCACTTTTTTATCCTAGTCCCAGCCCCATTTCACACCACAAGGGCCCTCACGCACACTGGTGGGAATCCTCAGCCCTCTTGTCTAAGCTCTTTCTACACATTACTCACACTCCAAACAGATGCTCTTGCCACTCTGAGGACCTGTGATTGCAAACAGTGGTGGCCTGATCTGCTCTCACAGGCTTTGGGCCCTTGGGGCAGGGAATGCCCGGATTCTGGGTACCCAGAGTATAGTCTAGAAGGATAGTCTAGAGAATATGACTCTAGGTGAGCAGAGGTGAAGCCAGAAGAGATCACAGTGGGGCCCTCTATAGCCCAGGGGAGCCCTCCTGTTCAGGTCTAAAGAAGATCCTGCTTACAGCAAAGGTCTGTCACAGCAAGACTCATTGGGGCTGCCTGGAACCACACTCCTGGCATGAACCTCTACTGTTAGCATTGCAACAATGGGACACCACTCTCTCAAGAGGCCACATCCAGGTGGCATCATCCAATGGCCAAGCACAAGTCGCCTGTCCCCCCCAGGCTTTTCCAGGGAGGAAGAGGCCTCACCTAGGCCCTTGGGCTTCCTCCCAGGACCATGACACAGAGTACAAAAGAAAATTAGGGTGCTATAAACCAGGATGATTCATTGGATAATGCTAAAGCATCAAACATTTATAGCTGTTCCTTAAGACTCTACTACTCTTTTTTTTTTTTTTTTTTTTCTTAAATAGAGTTCAGGCTGGTCTCAAACTCCTGGGCTCAAATAATCCTCCCAGCTCAGCCTCCCAAAGTGCTGGGATTACAGGCTTGAGCCACCTCACCAGGCCTTCTGTTACTCTTAATAGCTGTTTATTCTGTGCTAGATCTGGAAACATGACCATTGCCAGATACACCTGAGAAACAAATCTCTAGTTAATGTCAATTTGTGTGTGTGTGTTGGAGTGGGGGTGGGATATACCCATCCATAAGATTACAGGACAAAAAAAAAAACCATTTATTTTGTTTTATTATTGTTATTGATCTACCTTCCTACTTTTTCTCATGTTCCTCACCCCCATCTCAAAGATCTCTACTTGCTTGGAAGTTGTAAGTAAGCAAGAAGTCAGTCATGTACCATGTAACAACATTTCAGTCAATGACAGACCACATATATTATAGCGGTACTATAAGGTTATAATACCATATTTGACTGTACCTTTTCTATGCTTAGATACATTTAAATACACACTTACAATTGCGTTGATTGCCTATAGTATTTAGTATAGTAACCTGCCTTATAGCATATACCCTAGGTGTGTAGTAAGCTGTACCATCTAGGATTGTGTAAGTATACTCTATGGTGTTTGCACAACAATGAAATTGCCTAACTACACATTTCTCAGAATGTATTCTTACTGTTAAACAATACATGACTATACTAAGAAAGGTGTCATAGACTCTTAGATCAAAAATTCCTCTAATGGCATGAGACTCCAAGAGTCCTTTGAATATGGCAAAGAGGAAAAACCCAGTCCTAGGATCAAATTCTGCTGGAATGGGACCAGAAACAGACCCTTCCACGATGGCCCTCTCCTGAAAATAACCATCCTGGACACATGTTCAAGAGTCAAGTCACGGAGGGAAGCAGGAGACAATAATTGGGAGCATCACAGAATCCTCACTGTATTAGTTTGCTCAGGTTATCATTGCAAAATACCAGAGAATGGGTGGTTTAAATGAGAGACATTTATTTTCTCCCAGTTCTGGAGGGTGAAAGTCTAAGACCAAGGTGCCAGCTGATTCTGTTAATGAGGGCTATCACTTCAGAAAGGGAGAGAGAGAGTTCTCTGATTTATCTTCTTATAAGGAAACTAATTCTATGGGATCAGGACACCACCCTTAGGATCTCATTTAACATTGATTACTTCCTTAGAGATCCCATCTCCAAAAATTACCACACTGGGGGTTAAGACATCGTATAGACATCATAGTAGGAATTTGTGGAAGGGGCACAAACATTAAATCCATAACGCTCATTAAACAGTCAGGGATCTTAAATATTATGTTTATTCTCCTATTTATTAAAAGTGAGGCATCCAGGCATTAATTGCACACACACAAAAATCATTGAGTGCAAGCTTTACACACAGATGCACACACAAGAGGAGGGGATAAAAACCCATCCTTTAGAAACATAGAAAGCTATGTGTGCTGACTTATAATACTGTAATGAGCAAAACATATTATTAAATGAAAAAAGCAAGTTGCTGAACATTGTGATGGGTATGGTACTGACTGTGTAAAAGGAAGGAGGAATTACGTATACATCCATACTTGCATATGTCTGAACTATCTCGGAAGGGATATATGAGCAAACTAATAGACGTGGTGGCGGGGACTGCTGGTTGGGGACTGGGAATGTAGGGACACTTTTCATCAATTTTCCCTGTGCAGTTTTTCCTGAAGGAAGTGTTGTAGAAGCAAACAAAAGTCGAGGTGCACTAGTTTATGATGTTGCGCCACAGATGCGCAAAAGAATGGAGCATGTACAGGTATTATCTATTCAAAATTTTTAAAGGGAAAAATAGAGAAGTACATTGTGCAATTAAGCCAATAGGGAAGTGAGCTACAATGCAGTTAACAGCTATCCCTAAACCCTCTCTCAAGCCTTTAACCCCACTCTCATAGAAGCAAAGTCTTAGGCAGATGAGATAGTTTTAAAGAAATCACTGGGAAATCTCTACTTAATTGAAGCCTGGAATTTGCTTCTCGAATTTGTTTCCTTTGTTTCTCTTGCTTCCTGTTTATTTCTTAAGTAATAGAAGCACAAGATTCAGCAACATTATTTTCTAACCTTTGGAGAAATAACAAAATGTGGGCAAAGGAGATCCTAAGAAGCCCAGAGTCAAAATGTCATAAACTTTTTGGTGCAAAGTTGTTGGGAGAAGCACAAGAAGAAGCACCAAATGTTTTAGTCAGCATTTTGGAAATTTCTGAAACATGCTTGTAAGTGTAGAAGAACAGATCTAAACAGAAAGGAAATTTGAAGGCATGGCAAAGGTGAACAAGGACCATTATGAAAGAGGAATGAAAATTCATATTTTTCCCAAAGGAGAAAGAAACAAAAGATCCAAATAATTGTGCCACTGACCAAATACTAGTTTGTAACTGAAAACCAAAGTTGTAGGAATTTCATTGACATTCTTAATGTATCTAAATAAATACATTTTTAACTAGTAAAAAGGTAAAAAGATGATACCTGCTGTATGAAAAAACAGTGGAATCCTCCAACAGTGTTTGAATAATTGTTTTAAAATATTTGCTTTTATCTGTTGAAAACACGAGTTGAGGAACTAAAGCACACTTGGTGCTTAGCTCTAGAATATGTTAAGGGAATAAAGCAAGCTTTCAGAATGCCACAGTGGTAACAGACAGGAATCGCCTGACTTCCTTCATCACACTTGATCTTGAGGTACCTCCAGGATCCCTGGCTTGCTAACTGATTTCTAGCAATTGTCATGTTAAGCAAGAACTAGGGTATTTTTTGAGTTCAGTATTAGCACACAGGTACCTTTTCCCTCAAAAGAAATCTACCCTGGTGCATTAGCCCTCATCATTACACAGAAAAAGAATGTGAGTACAGAGAAAAATGGGAAACAAGCATAAAGCAGAACTAGAGATTGCTTCCTGAAGAGTATGCCTCCCAGAAGGAAAGGGGAGGAGGGGGCAGCAAACTCTTTCTGACATACGTGTGTGCAGACACCTTATACACATCGTCTGATTTAATCCTTTCAACAACTCAATGAGGCAGGTACTGTTATTGTCCCTATTTTTCCAATGAGAAATCGGGAAACCCTTGCCCAAAGCCGCTCAGCTTTGAGGGTGTGTAAGTTGCTATGTTGAGCAGAGGTGAGAAAGGAGTGCTGATGGAGGTTGGGGGAGCTCAAAATCTCCCGCTTGCTCGTAAGCTCACTTCTATTGGGGTCAACCTAATTTCACACATGGCCTGTATTTCCTTGTGCTAAAATTAATTTGTAAGATTGTCCTACATTTTTCTTTAGAGAGTGACTCAATTTGAAGGCACTTCGTCACCAGGGCACAAACATCTTTTCTAAGTGGGTACTGTTTCTGCTAATTAAGGAAGAGCCAACACTGGAACAAGCCAGGAGGGCAGTCTCTGACTCACCCTCTTTGGCTTCATCTGTGAAAATGGACTCAGGGGATTCAAAAGAAGAGAAACGATAAAAAGCAGGGCCAGGCACGACCCTTCAGCTTGTTGGAAAACATATGAACGTGGCTTCTGTCTGACCCAGAAATAACATTTCTACAACTGAAATCTGTTTAGACAGTCATCAAAAATATCTCTGCTTCTTCTCTCTCCCAAAGTGCCTCTGGAGCCACGGCAAATCTCAACTCAGATATTCTAAAACACCTCCTCCCATTGGCAAAGGAGGACCAAAGCTATCTAATTTTAGGGTCTAACAGTTGGCATGCAATTAAAACTATCTTTATTATGGGCCTCAGAGAAGAATAATTTATTTATGGGTAAATTAGAATCATTGCAATATAAACATGCTCCCACGGATCAGGAATTCGCTATGCTCAACCAGCGACCATAAGAACTCTGCCACTTTTACAATATGGAGCTTATTGTTTCAAAACAAGCAAAAGATCAGACATCTCTAATCCATTTTTTAACATCAGTCGCAAATGCTGCAGTAGGGCTCCAGTCAATACTATCCATATTTTAGCATTGGTCATGATTTGAGGTATTTGATCTTAAGAAACTATAGGCATAATAATAATAATAATAATAATAATAATAATAGGGCCGGGCGCGGTGGCTCAAGCCTGTAATCCCAGCACTTTGGGAGGCCGAGACGGGCGGATCACGAGGTCAGGAGATCGAGACCATCCTGGCTAACACGGTGAAACCCCGTCTCTACTAAAAAATACAAAAAACTAGCCGGGCGAGGTGGCGGGCGCCTGTAGTCCCAGCTACTCGGGAGGCTGAGGCAGGAGAATGGCGTAAACCCGGGAGGCGGAGCTTGCAGTGAGCCGAGATCCGGCCACTGCACTCCAGCCCGGGCCACAGAGAGAGACTCCGTCTCAAAAAAATAAATAAATAAAATAAACAATAATAATAATAATAAAGAAAAGAAAATGTTCTTCTTCCTGAAAAGAAATATATTGGTATTAAAGTTCAGACTGAGGGTATTTTTGGTTTCATTTGGTTTTGGCTTTGAAAACTTTGCTGACCAGAGATTTAGATTGGGATAAATGAGTCTAATTATGCTGGTTTATTTTGTATCATGAATTTGCTAAAATAAACTAAAGGAAAGCATATCTTATATTTAAACAATGAAAAATAGAAAAATAAATAAGATTCCTCTCCTGAGAAGAGGGTTACTATAATACTTCTGTCTGCCAATTCAGTATCACCATTAATTTTCTCTTTAAGAGTTTTCCATCCTAATGAGAGCATGTCGCCACCTCCTACAGTGCAGCTTTATAAAAAGATATAAAGCAATAGAAAACACACAAAAGCATGTGTTGCTCCCAACTCTTCAAAACTATATCACAATGTTCTATGTTAAGCTATTTTTTTTCTTCAACTTATTTTTGTGTCCTGCTGTAGAAAAAAGTCTAAAACATAGAGCTAGGATTTAGTTGTGTAGCTCTGTTATTTGACCTATTTTTCCCAGATTGAGGACTTAAAATTTTTGTAACCTGTGACTATGTTCTCTGGGTTACGTATTTATGCTCCTTTTCTTGTCCCCCACCCCTCACTGCACTATCATGAATTGGCCCTGGCGTAAGTATTTACACATGATCTGTAACTAGACTCTTTTGTGGCCAAACCCATTCCACAGAAAGAGAAATGGAGAGCTGAAAATTATCCCTGAGCACCTCTCTTAAATGAGGACACAGTCACCCTCCCCTTGGATCAGTCTTCAGTAAAGCATCTATTGGTTTTTCATGGAAACATTCATTACTACACAAGATAATATCATTTATTTATTTACTTGTTACTGTCTGTCTCCTCTCATTGGAACATGCATTGTATGAACTTAGGAAACTTGCTTTTCCAATTCATTCCTGTATCCCCAGTCCCCAGAAGACAGCCTGGCACGTAATAGGGATTCAATAAATGTTTGCTGAAGGAATGAATTCCCTAATGACTTTGGGAGTGCAAACAGTGGATCTATTAAGTGAACCCTTAAAGGTATCACTCAAGGATTTTTAGAATCCTCTAGATAGAAGGAATCCCTTAGATCATTCAGAGTTGGCAAACTTATTTTGTTAAAGAACCAGATAGTAAATATTTTCAGCTTTGTGGGTCATATGGTCACTGCCTTGGCTACTCATGTCTGTCACTGCAGCATTACTGCAGCCATAGACATTATGTACATGAATAAGCAAGACTGTATCCCAACGAAACTTTATTACAAAAATAGTCAGTGGTGGGGTGAAGCTTGCTGACCCCTCCTAAACCAATGGTTTCCCAATAATTTTCTATGAATGAGTTTTATCAAGGACAATAAAAAGAAGACATAAGGATTTACTGTGAGATTTTTTTCATCAAGTGAGATTATTTCAACTTGAAAATTTTTTTCTGAGTGTATGTTCTTTCCACTTTTTAGTCTTTGAAACATTTCTTTAGCTAAGTTATAGTGATAATAAATTATGTATTGTTAAAATCCTTTCTTGGAAAAACAAAACATTGGCAACTTTAACAAAGTTCCAAAATATTTTGTTGAAATTTTACTATCCAACAAATTCAAACTTCTGCCAACTCCCACGGCTCTAGTCCATACATCTTATTCTGCAGTCCGGTTCTTATTTGCAGTCAAGTGATTCCTTTCTGTCTAGGGTAAACAGAGGGGTTAATGAAAAGATCTAAGAAGCTTATAGAATCTGGGAGGACCAGAGAACTGAGCCCTAGGAGAAAGCCACCCCACACCACGTGACTGTTTTGGCAGAACACACACTCCTGCTGTCTGTGGCACTGCATCTACATTGATAAGGGCTGATGCCAGAAATGCTGCCTCAGCTGCCCCCAAAGAACAGATGGCTCTAGCACCATGCCTGTCAAAAGAACTGTTTCCCATCCCACTCCTATGCCCAGCCAATGCCTTACTATATTCCACCTCTGAGTCTCACACAGAACCATCACCTTAGCTGAAGCAAGGTCTCATGCAGAACCATCACTTCAAGGGAGGTGGAAAAATGAATGCTTAGCTCTCTATCCTCTTTGAACTGGAAGCCAAGCTAAAAGATGGCTGGAATGGGTGCTAAGCAAAACAGTTTACAGCATCTCCAGGAGAATCCTGAGGCCTAGAGCCCGTTCACCTTCAGGGGAGGGGAGTTTCAGCCCAACGATAGCTAAACTACATTTTTGGGAGGAAAGAGTAGCATTTGGAAAGGTTGTCTAGTGATTCAACACAACAGGAACATTTTTAGCCCATTAGTGAAAGCCACAACAGTAGAAAAGTGAAGAGCTTCCAGATAACTCAGATCTCAAAACAGCCTTGCCTGATCACTAAAGCAAAGGTAAGAAACACACAAACAAAAACTTCTCAATCATTCAAATAATTGCTTTAGTGGGTTTTTTTGTTTTGTTTTTTTCACTTACAGGCACATCCTCAAACCCTGAAGTTCAATAGGGTAGGGCTGGGGTTGCTTCTCCTAAGTGATGAACCTTAGCTTCTGCAGGCACCTTTCAAATTCGAACAGTAATGTCAATGAAGCCACTCGTCCCTGAATCCAGAGAGGATTCTCTTTAAATAAAATAAATATAGGAAATAACATCAGCTTCTTTGTATCTATTAACATATAACTGCAGTGAGATAAGAGCTAGAAACAACACAATTATACAAGAAACATTCCATTTACAACAAAAGTGGTTTAATGCGATTTTTCAGTAATCGGAGACTAAACACGCCAAAATTTTAGTAGTAGTTATATGTGAATAGCGAAATTACAATGACATTCCTTTTTGTCAAATATTAAACAAAAAACTGTTTATACTAAGTATATTATCCCTTTTTAAAAGAAAGCTATTTATTTTCAAACAATATGTTAATGTACAGATATAATGCATTTATTATTTTTATTCCTTCACCAAATAATTGTAGTTCTTTAAGCACAGGATGTTATCTAAAACATATAAGCCTAAAAGTTATTTGTGATATTATCCCTTTCTCAAGCAGTTTACAATGAAATGAGCAAACTTTGGTAACAAATAATATCAACACAAATACTACAAAAGCGTAAGTATTCTTATAAATACTAGAAACTTCGTTTTTGAGGGGAAAATGTGAATGCCGGTATGCACATGTAATTCTTGGAGGTACGAAGTTTATGATTCTGTGAGGGGATGAGGGGCTTGGGAAAGAGATGAAAGAACATTGCACTACAGAAGGGAAAAACAGACTTGTACACAGAGTGGTTCATGTCTGCTGAGAATCTCTGTTCAGTGCTGTCCTCAATTTCTTACTAGAGCCCAGTGGCCAAAAATACCATTTGTGCATATTTGTGTAACCAGTCCTCCTCAGGATTAAAAATACAATTTTAAAAGTTATAGCTACTGAATTTTCTAATGAAACAGATCAGGACAAAAGATGTTATGTCCTAGTCTGTGCAAACAGTAGGTGTCTTAGTCCATTAGGGCTGCCATAACAAAAACATCATAGACCAGGGGGCTTAAACAAAAGAAATGTATTTCTCAGAGTTCTGGAGGCTGGGAAGTCCAAGATCAAGGTGCCAGTGTATCTGATATCTGGTGAGGGCCCACTTCCTTGTTTTTGGATGTGTCTTCTCACTGTGTCCTCACATGGCAGAAGGGGTGAGGGAGCTCTCTAGGGTCTCTTTTATAAGGGCACTAGTCCCATTCGTGAGGGCTCCACCTCATGACCCACTCATCTCTCAAAGGTCCCACCTCCAAATACCACCACATTGGGGATTTGATTTCAATATATGGATTTTGTGGGGACATATTTAATCCACAATAGAAAGCTAAAAATATTCAAGATTGGCCCGCCATGTTCTGAACATTAGAGCCAGTCCCCTCCAGAATGCTATTTATTAAGTGTTTCACTTCTTAAAGTAGAAAGCAAAACTTTAAAGAGGTTGGGCCAGGCCCTGTATTAATCTTCTTTTTTGTTTTAATTAACACATAATAATTGTATGTATTTATGAGGTACAAAGTGATGTCTCAAAATGTATATACATTATGTAATGATCAAGTCATCATGTAACACATCCATCACCTCAAACATTTATCATTTTTATGTGATGGGAACATTCAAAATCTTTTCTTCTAAGTATTTAATATATACCTTAGTGTTTACTATAATCACCCTACTGTGCAACAGGATGCCTAACTTATTCTAATTTTAACTTTGTACCTACTGGGCAACCTCTCTCCAACCCTTCCCTTCTCAGCCTCTGGTAACCCCTATTCTATTCACTATTTATATGAGATCAACTTTTTAAGATCCAAAATATGAGTAAGAACATGCAGCATTTATATTTCTGTGTCTGACATATTTCATGTAACATTATGTCCTCCAGGTTTACCCATGTTGTCACAAATGACAGGATTTCATCTTTTTCAATGGCCAAATAGTATTCTGTTGTGTGCAAGTACTACATTTTCTTTATCTATTCATCTGTTTTTGGACATTTAGGTTGATTCCATATCTTGGCTATTGTGAATCGTGCTGCAATATACATGAGAATGGGGAATTTCTTTGACATACTGATTTTATTTCCTTTGGATATATACCCAGCAGTGGGGTTGCTGGATCATACAGTAATTCTATTTTTAATTTTTTGAGGGACCTCCATACTGTTTCCCATAGTGGCTATACTAGTTTACATTCCCACCAACTGTGTGTGAGGGTTTACTTTTCTTCATATCCTTGCCAACACTTGTATCTTTTGTCTTTTTGATAATAGCCATTCTAACTATAGTGAAGTGGTATCTCATTGTGGTTTTGATTTGCATTTCCCTGATGATTAGTGATGCTGAGCATTTTTTTCATATGCATATTGGCCATTTGCATGCCTTCTTTTGAGAAATGTCTATTCAGGTCTTTTGCACATTTTTAATTGGATTATTTGAGACTTTGGCGGGTGGGTTTGTTGCTACTGAGTTCCTTATATATCCTGACTATTGACCCCTTGTCAGATGTATAGTTTGCAGATATTTTCTTCTATTCTGTATGTTCTTTTCACTCTGCTGATTGTTTCCTTTGCTGTGCAGAAACTTTTCAGTTTGATATATTGCCATTTGTCTAATTTTTTGCTGTTGCTTTTGCTTTTGAGGTCTTATCCAAAAAAAGTCATTGCCCAGTCTAGTGTCATGAAGCATTTCCCATGTGTTTTCTTCAAGGAGTTTTATAGTGTTGGGTCTTACATTGTCTTTAATCCATTTTGAGTTGAATTTTCTATATGGTGAAAGACAGGAGTCCAGATTCATTCTTTTGCATGTGGACATCCAATTTTCTGAGCATCATTTATTGAAGAGACTGTCCTTCCTCCATTGCGTGTTCTTGGCATCTTTGTTGAAAATCAGTAGATTTTCTTGGCTGTAGATGCATGGATTTATTTCTGGACTTTCTATTCTGTAATCCTCTTTCTTTGGACTAACTTGAATATTCTCTTGTGGCCAATTTCCAATCAGAGATTTTTAAAGAGCAGCATCTACACAGTGTTCTGAAACCTACTTCTCCACCAACATTGAAAACACTGGTCTGGTGGTAGACTCTCAGGTGGGTTTATACCCAGGGGATTCATTTACAAAGAAACAGTCTTGTTCATCAATGTCTAGGTTGCAATTTAATCACATTTTCATAAAAATAGAGTTAGTATTAGGAGAAAGTTGTATTCTGACTACAGGGTAAAAAGGAGATGTGTCACCAGGGGACAAAACTGGGACCAATGTGTGGTCACTCCAACTAAAGCATTTTAACCAGAATGGAGCTACTATTTACAAATGTATTTGGAGTTGGACCACACCCCTTTCTCCTCATATCTATTTATGTCTACTGATCTAAATGTAGGCTGGAAAAAACATGTGTCCACAGTTGGGTGCAGACATACACAGACAAGGCTGACAGCCTTTAGGACTTTGACAGAAGCCAGCTTATGGGATCAGAGAGGCCTCTAAGAGTGAATTCACCACTCTGAGGCAGCCTGGCAGAGTTGGCAGCAAGACTTGCATGTCAGAGACAAGTGGTTTCAGATAAACAATATTTGAATCCATCCTGACCCAACTACGTGGGGGCATGCTTGTGCCCTGTGGAAAAATATCTTTGTAGTCCAGGACTGATAGAGCTGTCCCCAAACTCTGCAATGCTCCAGAACTGGCAGAGTCCTCTGCAGGAGTGGTGCTTCCGAGTTAACACATTCAGATGTTAATGTTAATGGACTGTTCCCTTACTACATGCTAGAGAAGCTGAGGGATAATCAGGCTTCATGAGCAAGATTTTTTCCTCAATATAATTAATTGTTTAATAGAGACTCACATTAACAGAACTTTTTGTCTTATAATATAGTTACCTCCCCAGCACTGGAAGTGTTGAAACAGAGACTGAAAAATCTTCATTGAATGGAAAGTTGGCCCAGCTAGCCTTAAGGTCCCTTACAGGGGGCTATGCTTCTAGTTAAAATGTGGGCTTAAATGTGGTTTTTTTTTTTTTTTTTGCGCCTTTGTTCAGCTCACATGCATATGAGAAAGTGTTAAGATCATATCAAGAAGCCAACTTTCCTACTTCACTGTATTGCTATGATGGTTAATTTTATTTGTCAACTTGGCTGGGCCATGGAGTGCCCACATATTTGGTCAGACATTATTGTGGGTGTTTCTGTTCTAAGTTGGGGTGTTTGGGGAAGAGAGAAACATTTAAATTGGTAGATTTTAACATGAGAGTGACATTTGAATTGCTAGAGTAAAGAAAATTGCTTTACATAATATGGGTGGGCCTCATTCAGTCAGTTGAAGGCCTGAATAGAACAAAAAGACCAACTTGCCTCTGAGTAGGAGAGAATTTTCCAGTAGACCTGCCCTTGAACTTCATCTGTACCACTGACTCTCCTGGGTCTTAAGCCTGCTGACCTGCACTGCAGGTTTAGACTTCCCAGCCTCTGCAATCCTGTGAGCCAATTCCTTATCATAAATTATATATATAATTATGTAATTGTGTATATATCTCCCATATGAGATCTATATCTATTTACCTATCTATCTATCTAATTTGATCTCTTTCTTTGGAGAACCAACACAATACAACTGCTTTCTCAGTCTCCTTTGTTAAATCTCTCAATTTTCCAATCTCTACTCATGCCTTTACCTCTCTCTCTGATCTTATATCGTGCCACTCTCCTACCCTGGCCTTTCTGCTATTCCTGGAAATCCAAGCCTAGAAAATTCAGGCTAGTTCTCACCTCTAGACCTTCACATTTGCTCTATCCTCTGTCTGAAGCAGTATGTCCTCAAATCTTCACAATGGCTTTCTCCTTTATAGCATTCATGTCTCAGCTTAAATGACACCTCCTCAGAGGGGCTCCCCATGAATACACTGCCTATCCTCTTTTCTCCCCTACCTACACCCCCTTACACTGGTTTGATTTCTTCATAGCACTGACCAAGATCCATCTGCAGAAGAGGCTGAGCCTCCAGACCATGCAAAGCTCACCTATTCTGCTACAAAGTAAATTGCTGCCTTGTAACTGTTTAGCCCAGATAGCAAAGACAGAGAGACAGAGATATCCTGAAGTGCCTGCAGAAGGTAGGTTTTGGGCCTGACCCAGGTGTGCTTACTGCATGGGAGGCAGGAGTGAATGGAGAATGCACCTGTCTTAGAGCAGGCTGGCCGGAGAGACACCTGACAGGTCTAAGTCAACAAGGTCCACAATCAGGTAATTATGTCTCCTTTGGAGTAAGGAATGGAGAGAAGGGCTGGTAATGGAAAAACTTTTGTGGAAAGATGAAGCCTGGGAAACAGGGATCTAACAATTTAGGGTAATAAAAAATATTGCTTGAAGTGATTGGCTGAAAAGCAAGTAAAGTGACTAGTGTATCTCTCAGAGACCTCCTCCAACCATAACTCAACGCTGGAAGAAAATGCAGCATCAGTGATGACATCCAACACCTTATTTCTTTAATATAGAACATTGCTCACACTCTACTGGTACCTTGCCTATGATAAATAAAAGCAAGCACTGCCCCACCCTTAGCCCAATACCCTTTCTGCATGAACTTGGTTGCATAAGTTAATTATCTTCCTACTCCTCCTGCCATTCATGTCATTTACAACTTAGGTTGCTTTTCTCTTCACTGACTTTATTCTCCTTCTGCATCTCTGTGAATATCTTGTTTAGATTGTAGGTTCTTCATTTCAACCAAGGATGCAACATGAAAGCAACAGGCTTATTGTGCTGAATCACACATGTTAAAGGTGTTTATAAAATACTAGAGAAAAGGGAAGTTGAACACCCTTTTCTTCTTTCATCTTCCAAAATGAGTTCATCCATATCTGCATGGATCAGCCATCCAGAGATGTGAGCCTGGGCAGGGCTGGCCTAGCATTCCACACGTGAATTCACTAGGCCAGGCCCTGCCCAGGCTCACATCTCTGCTTGGCTGATCCCCCTGTGTGTGCCTTCTACTGTTTTTCTTGACAGAAAATCACAAGTAAGAAAGTGGCATTTTGGCAAATTTAAATAAATTTTGAACACTTCCAAAGACAAAAAAGGCAACATAAACTGAATATGAACCTTCAAAAACCGTATAGGACACATAGTTGTTTTAAACCATATAAAAAGAAAACTTGTAGGAATAGCAGCATACGTTTAAATGAACACTCATATCACACTGTGTCTCCCTGAGAAAGCCATGAGAACTGATGGGGCATCTAAAGTCATTTTTAAATACACAGATTCTTAACACAATTGCCTTCTAAAGTCTTAGCTATAACTAGGTATTTAAAGAGCACAGAAGTCTTCTTCAAGCGTTCTTTTGCAAAACAGTGGAACAGTTTTTATTGAAGCAAGGATTTATTACTAAAAAGATAAAATGTAACTGTGTTTCAGTTAGGATTCTTCAGTTGCAAGCATTAGAAACTAACCCAGCTAACTTAGCAAATAATAGGATTTATTAAGAGCATATGGTAGCAGATACTTGCTGAGGGAAAACTGAAGAACCAGGCCTCAACAGGCACAGGAACAGGCTGCTCTGGGAATCTAGGTAGTTGAAACCAACAGGAGGGATTTCTTCAAGATGCCATTGTTGAATTGAATGAGTGTCAGCCATTTTTTAATGTTTGTATTACATCGAGATTCTAATCCGGAGACAGTGCATCTGATTGCCCCATCTTGATCAGTGTCAGCAGAACAATCTGTCTAAGGCTGTAACCACCAGGGGAGGAATCAGTCTCAAACAAAAGCATGAGGCTGTTTCTAGAAGACAAGAACAGATGATGCTACGATGGTGGTGGGAAGGAGAATAAATGTCTACTCTAGACCACCAGGTGACTCACTGATAAAAGTGTTTTCATCTCTGTCATGTACTTTTAAGTATTAATTTGATGACAGCGTCTACCATAATACATTATGTTAATGTAATATAATGCAATATTGACTTAGCAATCCAGGATGACTTCTTTGCATGGTGATTGTCATAAATTTATACCAGAAGGAATATCCTATGTTCCAATGAAGATACTGTCTCCCTTTCATTTTAGAGAGCAATGAAAAAGAGTGCATGCCATATATTTATTTTGGCATATATTTCTCACAGTGTGTATGCCATATATGTGTGTTCTCTCTTTTTGTTTTAATATTCAGGTGTATCTAAATTTCTGCACTCCTTGAAGACCCATAAGCTAAATAGTCTTACTTTTTTCCACTTTTGAGCTATTAATAGTATTTTGAGGACATGTACTCCAAGCATAGATGGTGAAACTGTCTTAATATTTCCTATGAATCTCTAAATAGCCAATATTTTAAAACATTTTTTTCATTGTAGATTTTATTTTTATGTTCCATGTTGCATTAGGCCATTCTTGCATTGCTATAAAAAAAAAATACCTGAAGCTGGGTAATTTATAAAGAAAAAGAGGTTCAATTGGCTCACAGTTCTGCAGGTTATACCTCATGGCTCCAGTATCTGCTTCTGGCGAGGGCTTCAGGAACCTTACGATCATGGCAGAAGGTGAAGGGGAAGCAGGCATATAACACGGCAGAAGCAGGAACAAGAGGGAGTGAGGAGAGGTGCAACACACTTTAAACAACCAGATCTCATGAGAACTCACTTTCGCAAGGACAGCACCAAAATATTTATGAGGGATCTGCCCCATGACCCAAACACCTTTCACCAGGCCCCACCTCCAATTTTGGGAATTACATTTCAACATGAGATTTGGAAGGAAGGGCTGGTAATGTAATATCGAAACTATATCACATGTGAACCAACGATCATATGCAGAGTTCCTTTATTTATGTCTTTGGGTTCTCTTTAACTTTTAAAATTCTGACAGCTAAAGGAATATTTGCTCCTTCCTTTCAGTAACAAAATTAAATTAATGTTTAAAAATTGTAAATATTTGACTATAAAAATTCCATTAGGACTCATGTATAAACATATACTGCCATTGACTGCTGACTGCTGTGGTTCAAAGAAGAAGGAAAATGACTGGATTATCGTAAGCAGGACAGGTTTTGTTTTATAACTATTAAGAAAGTGACAAATTGCCAAGCATTAGGCTAGAGCCCCGATTCCTCTTCTTCCCCTCACACTCCTCATTTAACCCACCAGCAATCCTTTAGGAACTACCTCCAAGTGTTAGCCTATGATTTTCTACTTCTTCCCATTTCCACAGCTAACACCCTAGTCCCAGTCTTCTTCTTCTTGCCTACAGCCAGAGCCCTTTGAAGGTTTCTAAGCTTCTACTTGCAACAACTGATTCTCCAGGAGCCAGTTTCTTTTAATAACATGGAATATGTCAGTTCCAGGTCAGAACCATCTCTCAGCTTTCCATCACACCCAGAATAAAACTCTAGCTCCTCCACATGGCCAACAAGACCTGATATAATGCACCTGTCAACCTCTTCCACACTTGTGCTGTCCTTGCCATTCCTTGAATGAGCAAGTGAGAGCCCATCTCAGAGCCTTATGCTTGCTCTTCTCTCTGCCTTCCACACTCTTAATCTCCAGAAGGCTGCACAGCTTGCTCCTTTCTACTTCTCAGATCTCAGTTCAAACAGCAGATCCTTGGAGAGGCCTCTGTAATCAGATACCTCTATATTGCCACCCCAGTCCCATTCCCACTCACTCTTCATCTCTCTACATTGGGATTTTCTGCAGCATAATCTGACATTCTTTTTGCATGTCTCTCTTTTATGGGAAGATAAGCTTCATGAGAACAAGAATTTTGGCTTAATTGCTGCTGATTCTCCAGCCCTGTAATGTCACCTATCACATAGTATACTCTCAATTAATACTTGTTGAATGAATTTTTCTACTTCTGAATACAATGTCTACTCCCATGAGCTATTTATGAACCCAGTTACCATAATGGAGAAGACTAATATGAGTGCTACAAAGGTGAGGGTGAAAGTCTAAAAACGTGGTGGTACAGAAACAAAATGAGAAGAGACCCTGGAGATCCGTAGCATTTCAGATAACCCACACTGTACCAGACAATATTATTACTGAAAGACTGTCAGTAATTCCCTACTCTGTGTACCTTACAGATCTTTGGCAAGAATGCATATTCACCTGAGGTTGTAGGATCTTAGAGAACAAAAAATGATGAGGAAGTGCCTGTTCTGAGGCAGACAAATGAAACCAGAAATCTAGGCCTTCTTCAAAGCCTAACCTGTGTTTTGACATTAAAGAATTTGCCCAATCTCCTCTGCAGTTGTGGTCTAACTCTGACCCTACTTCGTCTCTGAAAATGGAAACAGACACATGATAAGTGTAGTGGCAAGAACTCTGCACTTGGAGTCAGAGAGCACAGGCTTGATGTTATGAGTTCTGACACTTAGTAACCTTGTGACTTTGGTCACGTTTCAGGGGAACATATTCCCTCATCTGTAAAATGGAGATAATGCAACTTATTCACAAGTTATCATGGAGAGTCCATGAGATGTGGCTGCGAGGGAGCTCAGCCTGATGCTTATATGGAAGTGCTCAAGGCATATTCATTTCCTTCCATCCTGCAAACTCTGTAGCTCTTTGCTTTTCATCCGTCAAACACAAAATAATGATTTGGCAGGCCATATAGGCTTCTAGAGCATCAATATACAGGCTTTAAAGGTTTGTTTTCTGAGCTTCACATAACCAAATGTATTACATCTAATCAGCCAGAGATGCAGTCTTCTTTGGCTAGAAACAGCCTCAGATCTTGAAAATACATTGCCTTCACTGCATTTTATTCTCAGTGCATCACTAAAATGACAAGCTGCTTTCCTCAGAATGTATCAGGAATTCTGTTTCTTAGCAACACTCCTCCCACAGGCAATAAAAGACAGAACATAATTCCTTTGAGCATTAGGAGTCTGCTCGTAATACTGAAAATGTGGCCAATTTCCCCTTATATGCAGAATTAGAAATCAGTTCTCCATGTTTGAAAGACAATACAATTGAGACCCTTCAAAGTACAGCTTTTGAAAAGTTTAGCAAATTTCTTATTCTAGGGCCTGCTATTTCAGGGCTTATTTTTAATGATGTTACAGAATTTTAATGTATTAGGTCATGATTCAAAGTTAAGAATGAAGCATTTCTAATTCTAAGCTCTTTCCTCCTACTACCTCTCAAATTCATCTTTTGAGAACAACGTACTCATTTTGACTATCAGCTGCACTCTTCAGTTTTGTATTCCACATTTCAAAAAGTAAATTTTGTGTGTGTGTGTGTGTGTGTATGTATGTGTGTGAGATGGGGTCTCACTCTGTCATCCAAGCTGGAGTGCAGTGGCATGATCACAGCTCCCTATAGCCCCAACCTCCCAGGCTCAGGCAATCCTCCCACATCAGCCTCCTGTGTAGGTGGGACTACAGGCGTGCGACACCATACCCAGCTAATTTTTAAATTTTTTTGTAGAGATAGAGTCTTGCTATGTTACCCAGGCTGGTCTTGAACCTCTTGGCTCAAGGGATCCTCCTGCCTTGGTCTCCCAAATTGTTCGGATTACAGGCACGAGCCACTGCATCCAGCCTACGTTTTTAATCAAGTATAAAATAAGCTTATCATAGACATAAAGTTTGTTTAAAGGTTAAAACCCAAATAAGTCTAGTATTTATGATATATTAATGATTTACTTTTCCATCAAATAATAATACTATTACATTTATTTAGAAATTGTGTGCCAGGTACTCTACTTAGCCTTTTAAATGCTTTATTTGCTCCTCATAAAAGCCTTGTGGGGAAAGTATTAATTCTCATTAATCATGCAACTGAGGCTTAGAATAGTCAATTAACTAGGTCAAGGTCACACAGCTAGTAAATAGAGACCCATGTAAGTAATATATTAATCTTTACTCTCCAATATTTATTTGTTTCCTTTTTGCCTTTATTTTGTGCTCTGCTCATCATTATCTTTGATCTAGTTTGTTGAATCTAATTGAATGAATAAAATCACATGTAACTTTACATTTCTAGAAAAGGTAATATTCAGTAGTTTCCCAAGGAAATTTGAATATATCCAAAATTAATACTTAATCCTTTACACTGTAATTATATGTTGCAAAGATCCAGAAATAACACTTAATCCTTTTACACTGTAATTGTTGGTTGCAAATAAGGTATGTTGAATGAATTCAATGTAGTAAAAAAGTTTCAATGAGCTATGAGTTATTTCAGATAAGATTCTCATCACCAGAGCCAAATTATTTTTCATCTGTTTGATAATTAGGGTGATTTATCCCA
The DNA here is from genome assembly GCF_000951045.1 of Mandrillus leucophaeus. NCBI lineage: Eukaryota > Metazoa > Chordata > Mammalia > Primates > Cercopithecidae > Mandrillus > Mandrillus leucophaeus. The sequence goes on along the minus strand of NW_012110730.1, from coordinate 185,299 downwards.
TCTTCTCTGTGTCTGCAATTTTGTCATGTCCTGTGGATAACTAGGTGACTAGCAAGCAAAACAAATTTGGTCACAATTATTTCAAGTGTGTTGTCGTCTGATAAATCTAATTTTTTCTTAGACACCTGACACTTGATGGCTTGCATGTTCTATGACTAAAAACATCTTGCCATTATAATTTAATAAGCCACTCCTTAACTTCAACATAAGCACTCCAGCAAATGCACTATCTGTTATGCTGTTGGCACAATCCAACAAAGTGCATTATCATTTAGCTTTATATTAAGTAGTGTCTTGGGAGAGATCTCTCTTTCCATATATATAGAAATATATGAGTAAGTAGATATACAGGTATTTCTCTATATATTTACATATATGTATGTATTAAATGAAGTGTCTTAAGGATAAAAACACAAAAGATATTTAAAAGAGTGCTTGTGATGAAAGAATGTATTAAATACACATTTCTTCCTTTAGCTACCTTGAGGTAGTAGTCCATTGCTAGAGGCATATGACATTATTTTAAAGGGCCATTAAACATTAAATGATTCATATACAAGTAAATAAGAATATAAATAAAAGTTGTACTTTATACACTAAAATAACACATGGGTGAATTTTTCTAGTAAATTAAAGGAAATGCACTATACAAACTCTTAACCTCCTTGTATCCTGGACCTTGCAGGAAGGTTTATTTGAGTTAGGACTACAGTCTGTGACTACAAAATGAAGACAGGCTCAATGGCTCAAAAGGTTCTCAGTTCCAAGTCTTGGCCTCATTACAGGTTGCTCTAAGCAACTTTGTTTTCTGTTGTGGCAGAGGAATGACACTGTTCACATTCAGAACTGAATTCCATGGGCATACCCAAGGTCACATATGATTCTCAGCACAATTACAATTCTATACTTTTCTGATCTATTAACAAAGTGTAATTAAACTTTAGGGAGAATGTCAATATAAGAATGATCTTAAATCAACTCTGATTTATAAAACAGCAACTCCCTTAATACTTGGTACTTATGATCCTGCATAGTGTGAAATGACAGTGGCGGACTAGCTTAGTACAGACTATTATCCCATTCCAAACACATGGAAAAGCTAGATACATGCACAAAAAAATTGTTTAAGTAAATGGCTAAGCTTGAAAGGAAAATCCATAAATTTCAAAAATGAAGAGGGTTATTCAAAGTCAGAATAGTAAGTGTATGAGAAAATACCAACTTTAATGGGGGTGAGATCATCTAATGGCTAGGAACTGAGGGTTTAGCACCTACAGAAGGCATTCCTTGAGTCTCAGTTAAACAGAAGCTGAAACTTATGTGAAACCGAATTTCACATAATTTAAGGAACTCTGAAAAGACTATTCCTTGAGTAAAGAGGGCCAAAAAACTATAGTTTTCAAGTCCAATGGAAGTAAGAAACTTCCATTGTCTGCCCATTACTCTGGGTTGGATTCAAAACCAAATGCTCCCATGAAAAACCGAAACTTTAACCCTGCACTTGGTACACTGAATCCAAATTAACTCCATCATCTTCATATAAAATGCCCAAGATGGAAATTTAATATAAGAAGCTGATTCTGGAATTGCTGGGGCCCTGATTACTGTGATGGAATTCTCCCAAAGTCCTGGGATTGCATATTTTCCCTTGGAGAAATGCTAACAGCTGAGCATACCTACAAAAATACAGTGACAATCTACATGAGACAAGTATCCATCAAGCAGTGAGCAGTACTACAACAGGAGGATCAACACTCTAAGAACTTGAGATAGCATAAGGAGACCAGAAAGTAGGGAAGTTTTAAATGATATGTAGAAACTGAAAACAAACAAAAAAATGGGTAAACTTGTAAAGAAGAAATAGAACTTCTAAAAATAAAAATACAAGCATAGAAATAAAACAAGTAATAAATGTTAGCAGATAAGATAGGAAGTCATATCGTTCGTGAATAGAAGATTTAAGAAAATTAGAACCAAGTACAGAAAGATAGAAGATATGTGAAAAGTTAAGACACAAAGAATGGATTGGAAAAGTCTAACAATACGCCTAATAGAAGTTTCAGAAAGAAAGAATAAAGAGAGTGAGAGTCCATAGAAAGATATAATGAGTAATAATTTTCCAGAACTAAAAAGAAAGACATGAGTCCACAGATTAAAGAATCATACTGCGGTCACAAGCAGAATAAATAAATAAATCCACAACAAGTTTCGTCATAAACTGAAAAATGCCAAAGACAGAGAATATCTAAAAGAAAATGAGAAAAAAAAAAAAAGATTACTCACAATGGAGCAAAGAATGACTGAACTCAATAGCATTAGAGGGCAAAAGACAATAGATTAGTATCTTCAAAATTCTGAGGGAAAAGTAGCTCCTGGGGCTACACCATGGCATCGATGGGGACCCTCACCTTTGATGAATATGGGCACCCTTTCCTAATCATCAAGGATCAGGACTACAAGTCCTGTCTTATGGGACTGAGGCCCTTAAGTCTCATATAATGGCAACAAAGGCTGTAGCAAATACGATGAGGACAGCACCTGGACCAAATGGGCTTGATAAGATGATGGTGGATAAGGATGGTGATGTGACTGTAACTAATGATGGGGCCCCATCTTAAGCATGATGGATGTCAATCATCAGAATGCTAAGCTGATGGCGGAACTGTCCAAGTCTCAGGATGATGAAATTGGACTTGGAACCACAGGAGTGGTAGTCCTGGCTGGTGTCCTGTTAGAAGAAGTCAAGCAGTTGCTAGACTGAGACATTCACCCAATCAGAATAGCTGATGGTTATGAGGCTACCAGTGTTGCTACTGAACCTGGACAAGATCAATCATAGTGTCCTTGTTGACATAAAGGACACTGAACCCCTGATTCAGACTACAAAAACCATGCTGGGCTTCAAAGTGGTCAAAGTTAGTACCAACAAATGGCTGAGATTGCTATGAATACCGTCCTCACTGTAGCAGATATGGAGCAGAGAGATGTTGACTTTGAGCTCGTCAACGTAGAAGGCAAAGTGGGCAGGAGGCTGGAGGACACAAAACTGATTTAGGCCGTGATCATGGATAAGGATTTCCAGTCACCCACAGATGCCAAGAAAAGTGGAAGATGCTGAGATTGCAATTCTCACACGTCCATTTGAACCACCCAAGCCAAAAACAAAGCATAAGCTGGATGTGACCTCCATGGATTATAAAGCTCTTCAGAAATATGAAAAGGAGACATTTGAAGAGATGATTCAACAAATTAAAGAGACTGGTGCTAACTTAGCAATTTGTCAGTTGGGCTTTGATGACGAAGCAAATCACTTATTTCTTCAGAACAACTTCCCTGTGGTTCGCTGGGTAGGGGGACCTGAAATTGAACTGATTGCCATCTCAACAAGAGGGCAGATTGTCCCAGGTTCTCAGAGCTCATGCCCGAGATCCTGGGTTTACCGGTCCTGTACAGGAGATCTCATTTGGGACAACTAAGGATAAAATGCTGGTTATCGAGCATTGTAAGAACTCCAGAGCTGTAACCATTTTAATTAGAGGAGGAAATAAGATGATCATTGAGGAGGTGAAACGATCCCTTCACGATGCTTTGTGTGTCATCACAAACCTCATCCACAATAATCGTGTGGCATATGGAGGAGGGTTTGCTGAGATATCCTGTGCTCTGGCAGTTAGCCAAGAGGCGGATAAATGCCCCACCTTAGAATAGTATACCATGAGAGCATTTGCCGACGTTCTGCGGTCACTCCACGGCCCTTTCTGAAAACAGTGGCATGAATCCCATCCAGACTATGACAAAAGTCCGAGCCAGACAAGTGAAGGAGATGAACTCTGCTCTTGGCACTGTTTGCACAAGGGGACAAATGATATGAAGCAACAGCATGTCACAGAGATCTTGACTGGCAAAAAGCAACAAACATCTTTTGCAACACAAATGGTTAGAATGATTTTGAAGATTGACGATATTCATAAGCCTGGAGAATCTGAAGAATAAAGACATTGAGAATTCTATGTAGAAGATCCACTACTATGATTAAATGGATGTCTTGTGAGGCATCTACAGTTATAATATACGTTTTCAGACACTGTAGATACTATAATAAAAATAGCCATTCGGTAACCATTGTTTTAACTTTTTCAAAGCTGTGTAATTGTAGGCGTACTATCTCAACAAGCTTTTGTATTCATTATATTAAAGGAATCTCCTTAAACAATAACAAAAATTCTGAGGGAAAAGCTGTCTGAGTGAGATAAACATAGCTTAATATACACAGTATCCACTTTCTCCTGCCCTCAAAAGAAGAATATTAAAGGAAGTAGTTTAGGAAGAAAACGTTTCCCAAAAGGAAGGAATGGGTTGCAAGTAATGAATACTGCTATCAATAAAACTGGTAAATAAGTATGATTGAGCACAAACTAAAATAGTAACAACAAAATGAGAATGGGAGGAGGATGAAAACCAAGGTGAAGCAAACATCTGTGATCTATAACAACGTGAAAAATTAGGGCAAGATGATAGATTTAAACCATCCCAAGGTCTGTGTTCTGTTAAGCTGGTATGCATATTGTATTAGTTTCCTAGGGCTGTCACAACCAATTATCACAAACTTGGTGGTTTAAGTAAAACAATAAATGTATTCTCTCACAGTTGTGGAGGCCAGAAGTCCAAAACCAACATGTTAACAGGATACATTCCTTCTGGAGGCTCTGAGGAAGAATCCGTTGCATGTCTCCCGTGGCTTCTGGTGACTGCCGGCAATCCTCGGCGTTCCTTCACCTGTAGCTAGGACTCCAATCTTTGCCTCTGTCTTCACGTGGCGTGCCCCTTTGTGAGATTGCTTTCATGTGCCTTCTCTTTTTCTGCCTCTTACAAGGAACCTCATCATTGGATTTAGAGCCCACTCTAATCCAGGATGACCTAATCTTGAGATCCTTACCTTAATTATATCTGCAAAGACCCTTACCCCAAATAAGGTTGTATTCTGAGGTTCTGGGTGGACATATTTTTTGAGGAACACAAGTCAACCCAGTGTTCATGTTAAAAAATGTAAAAGTAGCTACTAAAAATGTTTTTCTAAAAAGTAGAATGTATACATTCTAAACCAACAGAGAGAAATAGAAATCTCCTTGAGATTTCTCAAGGAGAAAGCAAGGTAGGAAGGTAGGAAAGAAGAAATAAAAGCATGGTGAATCATAAACCAAAGTCCAAATAAATTAGAAATGATTTTACATGCAAACAAGTTAAAATGCAATTAAGAGACAAATTCAGATTAAAACAAGACCCACACATACCATTGCTTCTCTAAATATTCACAGACGTGTGTTTCATTCTCTTTATTACCTTCTTCAGTGCCTTAGCTTAGCAAGACAGAAGTACATTTTCATTTGATTTGCGTCCTCAAATCATTTTCACCTGTGACATTAAGCTCAGCCTACAGAGGTTACAGAATAGAAAAAGGAGAAAAGTCTCTTTCAAGCCAAATTTCTCCTTTTTGGGTGGTAGTCAATGGTTAATTTTTCTGGATCAGCTTTAAAATTTTTTATTTTTGAAGTACTTTTAGATGGCTTAAAATATTAGTAAAAAGTTAAAGCTGTAAGATTTATTTTTCATCCCCCATTCATCTTTATTCTTCTGCCAATTTTGTTTTAATTACCAAAAAAATTCTTTGAAATTCCTGACTACAAAGAACAACTCTTGTTACCAAACCTGTAGACTATGACTGATTTTCAATCATGCTGTGCACGAATTCTGAATATACAACATGGGTCGGTTTTAATGAGTTCAGAATTTCTTTTAAAAAGTAATTTGCAAACATACACACACGCTCATCCAAATGGTAGCTCTTACAATTTTACCTAAAAAAAATTATGAGTTTCAAAATAAGATGCAAAGTACAAATTTTGAGCACAATAATGATGTCAAAAAGATGAAGAAAAATTTAGTCAATGGACTAAATGGACTTTTCCCCTAACCCCCATCTTGATTAAAAGATGCAATAGCCAGCTAGCCCTAAACAGTGTGAACTATGTTGTTTTTTTTAAGTGGATTATCAATATAGAAGCAATTTTAATTCAAGACGCACTCCAATTCTTATTAAACATAAGTCAGACTATGGGAGAAAGAGTCTTTATGACCTAAGGGAAATAAGTTTTTGGGGAATTTATTGTGTAAATTTATACATTCAACAAATTTATTGACCATCAAGCACTATCCAGTGAGTCGTATATAAAGATGAATTATAGAATCCTGCCATTGAAGACAGCCTGGTAGTACCAAAAAGTAAAAACTAAAAAGAAAAAAAATGGAACCATGTCAAAAAGATAAGGCTCCCAAAGGCCAAAGCTGGAACAATCTGAGCAACAAAACAAATAATTACAGTACTGGATAGTACGGCCAAAATTATAAAATACATATCTACAAGTCTATACTGAAAAATGAGTGACTAAATTGATCTCCCTTACATTAGAATTTCAAATTATGTATGCAGATACCCCTCCCAAGAAAATGGAGCTTAACTCCTCTCCCTGTGAGCACTGTTGGACTTAGTGACTTGCTTCCACAGAATAGAATATGAAATGAGAAAACAGTAACTTTATAATGGAGAAACCTAGCACATACCATTTTAACCAAGTGATCGAGGTTAAACTTAGCAGTGATGTCATGTTTATATCATGTACATCTTCTGTGGAAAACTATAATCCCAGTATAGTCATGAGAAAATATCAGACAAACCCAAATTAAGGGATGTTCTACCAAATATCTAACCCATACTCTTTAAAAATGTCAAGATCTGTAAAAACAAGGAAAGACTGATAAAACTGTTGGAGTAAGAAGGCATAATGATTAAATACAATGTAGTGTCTTAGATTGGGTCCAAAACCAGAAAAAGGGCATTAGTAGAAAAACTGGTGAAATCCAAATAAAGTCTGTAATTTAGTTAATAGTGTTGTACCAATGTTGACATCTTAGTTCTGACAAATGTTCCATTCTTAAAGTATTAACATTAGGGGAAACTGAATGGTGCATGTAGGAACTCTCTGTATTAACTTTGCAACTTTTCTGTGTCTAAAATTACTACAAGGTTTTTTAAAGTTTTAGAGTATTTAAAGAAATCCAAACATTCTACAACTCTAATTTGTATATTTTATCTGTAAAATAAAAAAATAATTTCCATAATTCAAATATATCAACATGTTCAAAGTCAGTGATATAGGAAGAGAACTAAATACAGCCATGTGTTTCAGTCAACAATAGACTGCTCATACAGTAGTGGTCCTCTAAGATTATAACGGAGCTGAAAAATTCCTATCACCTAGTATTTATTACACTATACTTTTTATGATTATTTTAGAGTATGTTACTATTTATTTTTTTAAAAAAGTTAACTGCAAAAACTTCCTCAGGCAGGTCCTTCAGGAAGTATTCCAGAAGAAAGCATTGTTAAACTAGGAAATGACAGCTCCTTATGTTATTGTCCCTAAGACCTTCCAGTGGGACAAGACGTGGAAATGGAAGACAGTTGATATTGATGATCCTGACCTTGTGTGGGCCGAGGCTAGTGTGTGTGTTTGTATCTGTCTTTGACAAAGTTCAACAAGGAAAAAAAATTAAAAATAGAAAAAATATATTTTCGTACAGCTGTACAATGTGTTTTAACTGATATTACAAAAAAAGTTAAAAAGGTAAAGTTCATAAAGTAAAAAAGTTATAATCAGCTAATTTATTATCAAAGAATTTATTATAAATCTAATATAGCTGTGTAGTCCAATGTTTATAAAGTCTACAATAATGCATAACATTCTAGGCCTTCACATTAACTCATCGCTTCCTCACCAGCTGACCCAGAGCAACTTCTAGTCCTGCAAGCTCTAGTCATGATAAGTCCCCCATGGTTTTTTTTTTTTTTTTAATCTTTTAAACAATTATTTTTACTATACTTTTTCTATGTTTAGATATACAAATACTTACCATTGTGTTCCAATTGCCCAAAATATTCAGTAACTTACTATACAGGTTGGTAGAGTAAGAGCAATGGGCTATACAATACAGCCTAGGAGTGTAGTGCAGTTGTCTATACCATCTAGGTTTAAGCACATTCTATGATGCTCTCACAATGACAAAATCACTTAAAGGACACATCTCAGTACATTATCCTAGGCATGAAGTGATGCAAAATACTACAAAACACTAGTTTATTCTTAAGATGATCATCGGAAAGGTTTAAATACATTTTACAAATTCTGTATAACTAAAGCTTCCACCATTTCTGTAAAAATTTATATTTAGATGATTAGAAGCTATTCTACCATCAGCTACTGAAGAGATAAGCAAAAAGATATTGTTGCCTAATGGCATACAATGCAGGCTTATTTTTTGTGTGTGTGAAAGATTACTCTGAAAGAGCATGAGGAATATGCCTAATTTTCACTCAACTTTCCAATATATAATACCGATCACACTTATTTAAATTCATTCGTGACCTAATTCCATTTTCATAATTTACCAAATTTTAGCTGCTACTACTTTAAGAATTTTTGTCTTAAAAAAACTTAAGACTCAACATGGGAAAAAGAAAAAAGGAAAACTTACCTAAGATATTACTTTTTAGAACAACTATGTACTACTACAAGTATCTTTTATAGTTGTATAATCTTCAATTATAAGGATGAAAATATATTAGAAATAGATACCAATCCTAGGATTTTCAGTTTTTTAAAGGTAGGGAACTGTGTTATGTCACTTTTGAAATCAGACGTAGACATATTAGAAAAAGCAATTAAATTGACATAATTATATAAAGCTGTAATTTTATGAGATAAAATCTTATTTAAAAGAGCTTTACAAAAAAACATGCAATAAAGTAACATGGAACCCAGGAATCAATAACTTCACTTAACTCCCACAGCCCCAAACTTCTCAACAAAGAAGGTTCTATCCACTAGTACAGAGATAAAAAGACTAAGTATCTTAAAGAAATAGAGTATCTTGAGGACATACTAAGACTTTTTCTTATTTAGAGCCTTAAAAATACAATATTCTTTTACTTATAAATTTGGTAAGAGTCCTCTTAAATATTGGTGGTGATAGCGCAGACAACCATAGAACCACAAGACCAAGGGTAAAGAAGACTTACGTTTAAAAGGGTCCTGTCAAAGGAAGACAAAGTCTATACTTGTCATGAATAAGGGATATTAACAATTCAAAAGTGAAAAACCTATAAAACTGGAGATTTCAATTTATGCTTAGAGTTTAGAAATTACAGCCAATTCATTTTCTGAATCAACTAGAGCTCTTTGTATTAGGTAAGTTAAACATAAAAAAAGACAAGGACTACTTAGATTTTACAACCGAAAAGTGATGGAAAACAAATGTATAAAACTTGCCTTCATAAGAATATGTTTATGATATACTTCTGATCATAGCAAACCAATTAAAAAACAAGAATTAAAGGCATCCCCTCTCTTACGCAGTTGACAACAGAAGTCTCCCCGTATCTTTAGTTTCTGTGATCTCTACTAGAAAAAAAATTTAGAATAAACTGTACATAAATCATACTTACATAGAAATATTAACAATAAATGCTATCTTTTAAGTTTTAACTGGCCACAAATTATCAATTAGGTTTTTCTGAAACAGGGGTCTACTATCATTTGCATTAAAATAATACCAATCAAGTATTAAGAGTTAATAAGAATACACTTAAATTTGGTGCAAATTTAATTTTATTAAACCTTACAATGAATGTTGTGGCATATGATTTTCCATTGTGTGACAATTTATTAGCTGGCATCCGAATACAGTACTTCTTTTGAAAAAACACACAATGGGAACTGACAAAAGGGAGGGAAACTAGTTGTTTAGTGATACAGAAGGGCAAAAAAAAAAAAACACACACACACACACAAGAAAAGAAAAAGAGAAAAAGAAAATGATGATGACCAATTAGTTTGTTTCCTTAGTATCTAACCCTAAAATGGTTAAAGTTCTAGGCAATAATGCTGCTGTTACAGTGTAAAAGAGTATGTTATTATCTCATCCAGCCTGCACAATTCTAAGAAAATTAATTACAAAAATTATCATACCTGTAAATTCAGCCTAAGGTTTCTGTTGGGCAATATGATTTTTAAAGAGCTACTTTTCCCATATAACCTAAACAATTTTCCCAAATCATAGTAGACCGGGGTCTCTATACACATTCAGGTAGTCACTTTACAAGTGATCTATCACTGAACTTCAAATTCATAACGGGCACCAAATTATCTTTGATTTGAGTTTATGCCTGTCAGATTTATGAATAAGAAAAATGACTTTTTTAAGTCTATAATCCACTTGTCTTTATAAAGTAGACTGGCATCTGAGTAAAATGACCATTTCTTTTACAGGAATGATCAAAACAGTGGAACATCTAAAATTCAGGAGGCCCCAAAAGGGTATTTTCATAGAAATGTTAATAACTTTACACATTAACTCCAGTCAATAACACCATGCTACAGTGTACAGTTTAGTTAGACTCACATGAGTGTAATTGGTTCATTATTAAATGTACTCATCTGTGGTTCAAAAAATAACACAAATTTAAGTATTTTATTATAATCCATCTCATAATTTTGAGAATACTTTCTGACAAAGGCTTTATCAGTGTCACATTTATGAAACAATTTTCCCTAAAAGAAAATAAAATCAGGGACGATTTTGAGCTATTAAACGAACTGGTTTTTCAAAACCTCCCAATGGCATTTGTGGAGATGGCAGAGAAGGGAGAAATGTATTCTAAGTGAAATAAGTCATTTCAGTTATCAAGACTGAGTTCTAAGTTATCTATTTTTAGTGGTGCAAAAATGCTATTTAAAGAAATCCTTACTTTACACAGAAGTTGCAAAATTCAAATTCAGCTGCAAAACAGTGAGATGTGCCTCACTCTAAGAGCATATAAGCCCTCCCACCCAGCCCCCAAAGAGTAGGAGGAAATACTAAATCAATTAAAAATCCAATTGTCATCTTTTATCCTCAAATTATCAAGATCAGCTAATGTAATTTACTATAATGGCAAAGTTTTCCTTTATAAAAATAATAGCTTATTGATATATAATTCTTATACCACAAAGTTAGAGGCAGATGATTTCAAAATACTGACATTTGATATTTCTAGAATATTGGTCTAAATCACAAAGTATTCTTAATACATGTGACAGTTCAAATATTTTATCAAATTTTCCCACAATAAGAGATAGTAAAACCTCTTCATCAAAAGGTTTGAGAGCATTCATTTATATCCAATTTACCTTTTCTTAATGGTGAAATCAAATTTACAACCAAGGAAATGAGTAAGAATATCTTTTAAAAATTAAACCTCAATTATTTAACCAAAAAGTCTAACGTTCTCTTATTTACTACTCTTCATTACAAGGTTTTTACTAACTAAAGATGACGACAAACCTAATGTGACTGTTTGCATTGATGACGCCTTAAATAGTGTAACATCAACCCTCAGAATAAAATGTCAACACAAAAATCCAAGTGAGTGATCCAGCTCATTAAACTCACAGGTAAACTGAGTTTTTCTCAAATCAATAAGAAGCTTTTTATTCAGAACAACTTCATTAAGACATATGCAGGGCAAATATGCCATCATAAATTTTATTCTGAATTACAATAAAGTGCTGAATGATAATTACCTGAATCTTTTTTCGTACTTTTCACTTATCTTAAGTTAAAAGAGCCCTTTCTGTGGCATTAGCAAATCTGTAAGAGAAAGAGAGAGAGACAGAAAGAAAGAAAGAGAGAGAGAAAGAGAAAGAAAGGAGTGAGAGAGGGAGAGAGAGAGAGAGAGAGAGAGAAAGGAAGGAAGAAAGGAAGAGAAAAGAAAAAGCTAACTTCCAGTAAGGGAACAGGAAGCACTGCAACCTTTCATGTTTAACTAGGGTGACAAATAATTGAGACCAAAGTAATCAAAGTAGTTCATGCAAGTTATCTTTAAAGGTATACGTAAGCTTGAAGAAAGAAAGAACACTGTTACTGACCTTTGATATTATGGCAGTAAATTGCGTACTAAAATATCTTAATTATCCTAGATGCCTAGATCTGGCTTGGCAAGCATCATGCCACTGACATGCTTTAGCTCTTTTTGTAACTAAAAGTGATTTGCAGTTCAATTACTGAATATTTCAATGTGACTCATTAAGCTGTGTGATAAACTTTGAAGTTAAATTTAAGCAAATTCTCTACACCTAATCACACCATCAGCACAAGCAGGACAATGCTGGAGCAGCATGAAAGGTGGGTCACTTTAAAAAGATTCTTCCTTTTACTGCATGATATATTAAGATGACAGACCTAAATTTCAACTGGGTTAATGAGTTAGAATAGATCTGTTTCCCAAATTTAGCACACAATAATTTCAGTGGATTAGAGAAAGAAACCTCAGATGTGAAGAAAATGAAGAAAAAAACAAACAAAAAAGCTTGAGCTAAAATAGCTAACCTGCAGGTCTAAAAATTGTCATGCTACAGAGTACTTTCAAAAAATTAACTTTGTAACAAACATAAGAAAACAGTGTTTTGAGTTGAAGTTGACCAACTGCTGCATAGAAAATATGCTAACATACAACAGTCAAGTTGAAGCCTGTGCATAGAGAAGATAAAGCACTTATGGTAACTGCAAATGGTAACAAGTCCTTAAAGTTTGTACAACCTAGCATGGGTCCATAAGGAGAAAACTGTAGTAGAAATGGTTAGAACAAAAAATAAAGTAGAAACGGGGGAAACTTGAGAAGAGAAGAAAGCAGCAAGGAAAAAAGACTTTCAATTGTATAAAATTCACAAACCAGTAAAGTATAAAGACACCATGGAAAAATGGTTAACTCTGCCGCAAACACCCAACAGCAAACAAAACCAGAATGAATAAGCCTTTGGCAGACAATTTTAGAAATTTGAATGTTACATTTCTCAATAATTCACAAACAATATATTATATGGTATATTTATATTAAATACTGGGAAATCAATGTTGTAAATTTGATGCTTATAATGCTTTAGCCAATGAGAGCACGATGATATCAATCAAGCTAAATGAATGCTGGTGTTATCACAACAGTGCTCATTTATGAAACAACTGTTACCAATTCGTGCTTTAACAGTGCTGAAATACAGTCAAGTTATCATCTATGAAGGGAAACAAAGGTCTCTAGCTTTTCTGGGATATGCCCTTTATAATATATTCTATGATTCACTATGACACGAGCAGCAAGACACTGCAATGTGGTATGATTTATAGGCTGGATCAAATTTTTAGCTATTTCCTTCTCATCCAGCAAGTCACTAGCAGTTTGTTTGTGCAAGTTTGTGGCATCAAAATGTGCACCTGATTTAATAAGGAGATTCATGATGTCTGGATGATTGTTAAGAGCAGCGATATGTAGGGGACTGTTGTCATCCGAGTCTCTGACGTTCACATCAGCACCACATTCTATCAGTATCGCAGTAACTTGTAGAGATGGAAATTTACAAACAGGGTACCGCCCTACACATGTAGTATTCTTGTCCACAGCCAGATGAAGAGGGCTGAAGTTATTCTTTCCCCTTGGATGCAGCTTAAGAAACCTGTATATAGTCTGCTTTTTGAAATGGTCCTGTTCTAGAGTACAAGGAACTTTCTCTAACAAGCAAATTAAGTGCAAAATAATAGAAAGGGCCTTATTTAACTGTAATGGGTCAGCTGGACACTGAGTTTGTTTGATAGCTCGCTCTATTTCAAGGACGCTTTTGCAAAGTATGCCCATAAGATCATCAAATGTAACAGTAGTACCCAGCAGGCCTTTAGCCCTATCCTGTAGCATAAAGGAGAATAGTTCTGCAAAAGATAATAAGCTGCTGGCGGTCATTGGGCTTAAAGGATCCAAATTGCTCTGCTGCATATCCAAAGCATACTTCCATAGGTTGATGCATCGTTTGAAATTTCCAGAGTCTGCATAGACAGCGCCTCTATATCTAATATAGTAAGAGGTATCAGGATGAGAAGGACCAAGAATACGTTCTCTGATTAATAGTGCCTGCATTCTCATCTCATCAGGATCAGCAATAAGACCTTCTAGCTCTTCCGCACTGTTCACCTCCTTGGCATAATCATAAGCCATTATTAGTGTCTGTGGCACTGGTTTACTAATAATATTAGTTCTATCACTGTACCTCATGTTCATTGCCTTTTTCCAGTATTTCAAAGCCCCAAGCAGATCTCTTTTTTTGTCTACAAATGTAGCTCCCAGAAGCTCTAGTGCATTAATACGTTCTGTCTTGCTGGTCTGTGCATGGTGTGTCAGAAAATCCACAATATTTGTGTGACCAGTCACACTTGCCGAGAGAAGGGGAGTCATTCCATAACCATCCTTTTCCATCTTGGCACAATACATAAGAAGCATCTTCATGATGTCCAAACTTCCAGATTCTGCACAATCATGCAATGCAGTATTACCTTAGAGAGAAAAAAAGAAATAACATACATTGAGGCACCAAAATAAAATGTAATATGTATATGCACTTTAGAACCTAAAAAGCAGGCAGCTTTAAGCTCCTAAGTAGGACATACTTGGTTTACAGCCAAGAAAAAAAATTTCCCCCAATACCTAAAACTAGTGTCTGATACTAAACTTGTTGAATAAATGACATGACCAAATTAGTCATAAAAAGACATCCAAGGTCACCAGAAGAAATTCAGACTAATCCATGGTCTCTTGGTATTTTTCATTAATGGTTTAAAGTGTGTATTTTATGACCTAAAAATGGATAGAATACAAATAACCAGCTATTCACCATTTTACTGACAAGTCACTTAACTTCCAAGTCAGTTTCCACATTTATAATCAAGGAATTGGTCTTTTTTTTTCTTTAGAGACCAGGTCTTGCTATGTTGCCCAGGCTGGTTTTAAACTCCTGGACTCAAGCAATGCTCCTGCCTCAGTCTCCCAAAGTGCTGGGATTGCAGGTATGAGCCACCATGCCCGGCCTGACTGGTCTTTAATATATCTAAGATTCTTCATTTTGACTCAGAAATTATTTTTTCAATATTTATTTCTGATTGCCAAGTTAATTTCAACTATCTTAGACAAAATTCCTGGTAACAAAGGACTTTCCCCAAAAAGCTCTCATAAGAAAAACAAATCCACGGAATCTAAAAAATATGTGGGTGGTTCAATATGAACATTAAAAGGAGATATCTGAAGTGTCCTTTCATAATGGATTATTTCCTATTATAATTTAACTTTTTAAACATTCTTTATAGCTGTACTAAATGTTCTAACACTGTCCTTTTCTTCCCACACATAGATTAAAACTGACAACCGGCACTGGCACATTAGTAAAAGCCTGTATGAAACATATTAAGAGATCAGAAACACCAGGTATTTCAGCTAAGTTTAATGATAAACATTTTACTAATCGTCATAATAGGAATTATCATGCCGATCTCTGCTATTTACATACAATGTTTACATAAAATTTAAACAGTCAGTCATTTTAGGCATGTCTGTAGAAAAGAGGTAGCATGGCAGGCTGAGACTGCTATCCTTAGAAAGACCTTCTTGCAAAGTTGGACTTTTGGCTGGTAGCTGGGAACCTGGCTGGTAAACAGTTCTCTCTACTGATCTAAAACTTTCCCTAAATGATAAGGGTGTCTCACCGTACCTAAACTGTTTGTATGAACAATGCAGTTTATGCTGAATGTCTGGTTTCTTTCTGGGAGTCTAAAATTTTGGGTATGAGCTAGGCAAAGGGTACCTACATGACCAGCCCCCAATAAAAACCTTTAGCACTGGGTCTGTCATGGGTTTCCCTTGGTAGAAACAGACACATATGTATTTACATTACTGGGGAAGAATATGCTCTATGTGACCCCTCATGAGAGGAACAAAGCATAAAAACACCTAAAGATTTCTCTACACCTCACCTGCACGTTTACCCCTCATAATTCAGTTGCATGTCCTTATGACGTTACAGTAATAAATCTTACCTATAAGTACAGTTGTATGGTGAGTTACCTCCAAATACGGGGGTAGCTTTGGGAATGCCCAACACAGCATGTGTACCAGAAAGTATTTTAAACCTGAATACTTCAAATAAATCTGCTTTGTAACTAAAGTTAGAAAAAAACAAGTTATTATATGAAAAATTGAGTCCTTCCACAAGTTTATCCTGTTTAGTTTTCTATGATGTCTACAAGGACTATATAATTATTCTGACCCAAGGTTTCAATGGTCTACAATGTTTTTGATAAAATGTTTTAACAATGAGTAAGCTAACCAAGCACTGAAAGAGCCCAGACCTTCTGACTATCGATGTTCATTTGTTTAAAATAATTTCAATTAAACATGACTACTATACCAAGTATATTTTAAACACTCTTTTGTATTGAGGACCTACTATTCCCCATGTTTTTCTAAGAAATAGGCAATATAAGAGAAATCTGAATATAAAGAAATGGCTTAGATGGCACTTTTCTCTATTCAGAGTAGCACAAAATCAAGAATAAAATGTAGCAAAAGCTGGCCAACCGCAGTAGCTCATGCCTGTAATCCCAGCACTTTGGGAGGCCGAGGTAGGCAGATTACGAGGTCAAGAGATCAAGACCATCCTGGCCAACATGGTGAAACCCTGTCTCTACTAAAAACATGAAAATTAGCTGGGCGTGGTGGCACGTGCCTGTAATCCCAGCTACTTGGGAGGCTGAGGCAGGAGAATCGCTTGAACCTGGGAGGCGGAGGTTGCAGTAAGCGGAAATCGCGCCACTGCACTCCAGCCTGGTGACAAGGCGAGACTTTGCCTCTGGGAAAAAAAAAAAAAAAAAAAAAGAGGTAGCAAAAGCCAATTTAATGAACTATATTTCTATATTTATTGAAAAAATACAAAATATATTTATTCTGAATACACCCACATACCAGGAGAAAAAAAAGTAGCTTTAAAAAAACAATAAGGAAGAATTTCACATCTAGTAATGGCAGAGACACCTGTAACGTGATCATCCTCCCATTAACAACTAAAAAAGCTGAAAAATGTATTTTTAAAAATCTGCTTGACAGTATAAGACATAACAAGGGTACAATATGCAGAAGAAGAAAAAACTAGAGAGGTCAAGTCCAGAACTTGAGGCAGCTTTCCCACAATGGCCTCCACCAACTCTGGAAGAGCTAGCTGAATAACTAACTGAGCAGAACTTCTGACAGCCTTGCAGGGATAGAGGGGAAAATGGAGCCTACAGCCTGCTAAGAAAGGAACTTAGAAAATTCCCCACACTTTGGATTAAAGCTCCAACTTTAACCCTAGGGAGTTAAAGTTAACTGCAAATAGACTAGCTATCACAAAAACTTAAATCTAATTTAAGATCATCTCATTATTGAATTAAAATAATCCAGGATTGCTAGTATACATAATTAAAAGCCAGAAGCAAATATAAATACTATTTAGAGGAAGATATTATCATAGTAGGGTTCAAATTATTTATATTTTTCATATGTAATGCTTGGTATCCAATCAAAAATAATGAAAAGAAAATAAGGAACCATAACATAAAAAACAACAGAAATAAAGAGCTGACAGAAAAGCCCACCAGGAGACCCAGATAGTGCAGTTTATCAATACAGATTTTTAAATAATAGCTATGCTTAGCATATTCAAGGAGATTTTTTAAAATTGGGAATTCAACAGAAAACTGGAAACTGAAAATTCAAGTAGACATTCTAGAACTGAAAAACTCAGTGGGTGGCTTTAAAAGTGGATTTACACACAGCTGAATAGAAAATTAGTAACTGGAAGATAAGTCAGATGAAAATATACAGAAAGAAGCAGGGAGTGGTAAAAGAACAGAAAAGATGGAGACTGTAAGAGAAAGAGAGAACAATGTCAGAAGATTGTTAACATACTCAAAACCAGAATTTAAGAGGAAGAAAATGGGTCCCAAAGCAATATTTAAGAAAAGATAAAGCCCAAGAATTTTCAGAAGCTGATGAAAGCTTAAACTGCAAATTCAGTAGGTTTTGCAAACTCCAAGAAGGATAAATAAAAAGAAAAACACATTGACATACAACGCAGCAAAACTGCTGAAAACTAAGGACAAAGAGAAAAATCTTAAAACAAGAGAATGAATGGAAATTACCTATAAAAGAGCAACAATCGTATAGCAAAGTTTTCATCAGGAACAACAGAAGCTAGGAGACATGAAATGGTATTTAAAAGCACGAAAGAAAAGTAACTGCCAACTTAGACTTCTATACCCGTTATCAAGAATAAATGTCAAATAAAGAACCCTTTCAGGAGAGAAAGAAATGAAACGGAAAAAATTAAGATATTTATTACCAGCAGATCTAAATACTATATGGTGTTTTTTAGGCAGAAGGAAGATGAGCCACATGGAAGCCTGGAGATATAGGCAAAAACATCAACAAAAAGGGTAAATTTGTGAGTATGTCTAAATAAATATTGATTTTAAAAATAATAATATATTGTAGGGCTTGAAATACATACATAGAAATGAAACATTTGACAGCAATACCATGACAGTAAGGAGAGTGGTGTTACCGTGTTCTAAGATCTTTTTATTGTAAAGATATAAAATTAGAAATTTATGTTAGCCTTTGATAAGTCAAAGTAATGCTACCTAGAATAACTACTAAAATAATAGAGGGCATGCACATAACTACATTTTCTCTAATATAGAGAAAAAATTGAAATAATAATCCAAAAGGTGGCAAAAAAGACCAAGGAATACAAAACAGGCAGGGTAAATAAAAATCAGAAAAGTACCCAGGAGATGAAAATCCAAAAATATCAGTAATTACATTAAATGTAAGTAAACTAAATGTTTAATTTAAACATTTAAAAGAAAGTGTCAGACTGAGGATACAAAGAAAAGACAAAAACTTAAAAGACAAAAACTGTCAGACTGAAGATACAAAGAAAACTCAAGACACACTGCCCACAAGACACACCTTAAATATATGGGTAGAAAATGATCTTCAGAAATGAAAGGTTGGGAAAAAAATACCCTTTGCAAAAACTAAATATTAAGAAGCTGTCTGATATTAAAATATGAAAGTAGACTTTAATGCAAAATACATAATTAGCAACAAAAGGAAATATTTTATGTTAAAAAATTCAAAATATACAGATACAATTCTAAACTTTCCACCTAATAACATAGAATTAAGTTACATAAAGTAAAAATCGACAGAACTACTAGGAAAGCAAACAAATCTGCAAACATTAGTACATCTAATCATATCTTTCTCAGCTTAGAAGACCAAAACCAGCAAGGATAAAGATTTGAACATTACAAACTTCATTTAACTGGCATAAATAAAAGAACATGGCAATCAATAACCATAGAAAACAATTTTGCCCCCAGGGATACAGGGAGCATATCCAAATACTGACCATATTCTCAGCCATAAGGCAAGTCTCGACAACTGTCAAGGGACTGAAGTCATTGAGTATGTTCTAAGTCCACTTACGAATGAAGTTAGATATCCAAAACAAAAAGATAACTAGAAAAACCTATTTGAATTATTAATACTCTTCTAAATAATTCGTTGGTCAAAGAAGCAAGCCCAATGAAAATCAGAAAATATTTTTAACTGGATGGTAATAAAAACACTAAATAACAAATTAGATAAAAAGAAAGGCTTAAAAAATAGCTGTTTCTATATAAAGAAGTTACAAGAAAAAACAGTAAATTAGAGAAAGTAAAAGCAAACAGTAAAAAAAAATTAATGAAAAAAGGGACAAGTATGTGAATATAGCATTTTTTTATATTCCTACATTTTATTTAACTGTTGCCCCCTTTTAATCTTATATTAATAACTTTGCAAGGTAGAGATGATAAACTCATTCTACATGCAAATAGAAAAGAGAATTTAGTGGGAAAATATAAACTCCTGTCTCCCAACTGCCAATTCAGTGTACTACTCATTTCTAAGGTCATATTTTAAATGCCAGTCATATTAAACCTCAGTGAATAAATTATATCTAATATAAAACCAAACCTCATAATAGAACTTCAACCAGTCACATCACTTTCCAACTCAGAAAGCTTTCACACTTCCTCTAAGGAAAAGCAGACAATCTTTGAGATGGCCTTCAAAATTCTACATCATTGATTCTCAAAAGCACTATCTATGTGGAGAGAGCAATGAGGAAGAAATCTATAGTTTCAGAAAACATTATGTAAAGTAAAGTTTAATATTGGATATTCAGGGATATGGATTTTAAAAGACTAACAAATATTTCCCTACCTTATCTCTTTAACTTCATTTCTCATTATCTCCGGAATGAATGATTCACTGTGCATCTAACTAAGGGACTGGCAAACTTTTCCAGTAAAAGGCCAGATAGCATTTTAGGTTTCCAGGCCATAAGGTCTCTGTTGTAACCACTAAACTCTGCCAAGTACCATGAAATATGCTATGGTAGTATGTTAAATTAATGGACATGTCTGTTTTCCAACAAAACTTTTACTTATGTACTCCAAAATTTGATTTTCATGTAATTTTCATGTGTCATAAAATATTTTTCATTTGATGTCTTTCTCAACCATTACAAAAAAGTAAAAACCTTTCTTAGCTCTCAGGCAGTACTGAAATGGGGTGGGCTGGATTTGAACCCTGGGTCATAGTTTGCCAAACCTGCTCTAACCCCAGAAGACACTGTCTGCATCTCCCACACACAAGGCAGAAATTCTGCTTATGCTTCACATTATTCGATCCTAAGTACTTCTCCCAGCACCAGGAACAAACAGCCCTGTTCACTTCTACCTCTATGCCTCTGTTCTTGATTTTTCTATAATGCACTTCCTTCTTTACCATTTTAACTTCTAGTACTTCAAATTTCACTAGAAATTTCAACTGCTTAAAGAGGTTTTCTTGGTTGTATCATATCGATTTTATCATTGTGAGAATACCTGGTGAATAAATATATGAGTCATCCTAATAATTATTCACATAGCTACTATTATAATGCCTTATAATAGTATAATGCTACTGCTTCACAAATAAGTCCTTACCTAAACAGTCTATTCTTAAAGTACACGGATCCTGTATTATATTTCTTTTATATCCCAGAAGCAATTAGCACACTGTTAAAGATAACGTAGATTCTAAATTTTTAATATTTGATATCATAAAAAGTAATTCAATCTTAGCTTTTGCAGACAAAATAAGTTCAAAAAGTTATATCCTAGAAGGAGATCTTTTTAATTACTCTAACAGGTTAAGTGTATAACCACTACACTGTTCTGCCCTGGAAGGCCCTAAAGGTAAGTTTTTTAATTATAGCCTAGAGCATTACTTACAGCTTAGAAAACAGAGGCAGAAGAAAAAAAAAAGTATGATCTTAAATCAATTATAACTTTTGTGTCATTTCTCCAAATCTTTTTATATAGTATGTTTTGACAAAGTTATAATCAGTATATATATAACTGTTTCCTGCTTTTCACCTACATCTTGGGCATTCCATCATGTGTTATTACATCATCTGCATAGTTTCTGTAACTACACAGATTCTACATAATCCTTCTTAATGGTTTTATGGTGAAAGTTCAAGCAAGGGAACATGTCATACTTTACATCAACATTTCCCTGTTGATGGACATCTGCACTGCTTCAGAATTTTTACTATTAAAATTAATGCCTAAAAA
Source organism: Mandrillus leucophaeus (assembly GCF_000951045.1). Lineage (NCBI taxonomy): Eukaryota > Metazoa > Chordata > Mammalia > Primates > Cercopithecidae > Mandrillus > Mandrillus leucophaeus. The sequence continues at coordinate 163,627 of NW_012110730.1, read as the reverse complement.
ACTATAAGGACAGATAACAAAGCAGTGATTGGCAAGGACTAGGGGCTGGGAGAGGGGTTTAATGCAAAGGAGCATGAAGGACATTTTTGTTCTTACCTTTAATAAATGAGTAGTATATGTTTGTCAAAAATTACAGTACTGTACACAAAAAAGTATGAATTTTATTGCATGTAAATAAGTCAATAAACAAATGACAAAAAAAATTAATGCTTAGCTAAAATAGAATCAAAAATGTGTGATGGCTTAATACACATTTTCAATTCACTACCAACGGGATTATAACAACTGTTTAAAGTTCCACTTTATAGTATTCTTTCTACGACTGAAATTAACTTTTTAATTTATATTACCTCTATTCCTTGGTAAACAGAATATTTTCTCATATCTGTTTATAAACTTTATTTTCTTTCATGACATATCTATGTTTCAGTTTCTGAGATTAATCTGGCTTTCTATGTATAAGCACTATACAAAATGATAACCAGTTGTTTGTAAAATTGACTGTAAATATTTTGCTATGTCAGTTGTTTCAATATGCTATAATTATTAAATGTAATTTTTTGTGAAAAAGTATAACAAGCCAAATTTAAAAAGTGAGTTACCAGGGTCTTGTAACTAGTACGTGCTGTTAACATGCCAAAGATCATTAAAATCATATTTTCTTTTTTGCTAGGTAACATAATTGATTTAAAGTGTTGGTGCATAACAATACATGCCAAGTACTATAGATTCAGCTCAACAATTTTCCCTGGATTACATAGGCCCTTTAAAAACATTCCCATAATACAGTGATCGTACTTCCCAAAGATTTTCCATCTCCACATCTTGTCTTCTTTTTGAATTCTCAGAATGAAAAAGACAATGAAAAATAAAACAACACAAAGTTCAAAAGTAAATATTACCAGGCATCTGAGATGAAATTAAGGATATGCACCAATGAAATTTAATGAATTTACCTTTGGCTAAAGAAAAAAAAAAAAGAACAGAAAAAGAAAAACACATTATATTAAACAATTCTCAATGCCTAAGAAAAAGTTCATTTGGAGAAAAAAAATATTCTGGCACTGAATTCATAAAAAAAAAAAAAATTCATGATTTCTCAAAAGACATGTTTGTTAAATAGGCATTTCTTAGAAATCAGGTTAATGGCACAACATTAAGTATTAATTCTGTTAAAGCATTTCTCTAGAAAGCTAAAATAGTATGATACAAATATATTAATTTTCAAATTCATAATTTAACACAAAAACAATGCTAAGAAAATCTGGAAGAATGAAAAGTGCCATTTTCACTGGGATGCTTCTGGGATGAATATTAAGGTCAGGAAACTATGGTAAGTGCTCATGCATTAAAGGATGGTAGTATTCCTCAAGAAGCATCTGAAGTGCCAATCTTCACTGCTGTTAATTTTAAAGACACCTGTAATCTTTTAATAGCGGGTGAGTAAGACATTAAAAATTCATGTTCAACTGTGAAGCTTAGGTGCCTAGGAATAGAATCAATATTTTTTTCAAATTAGGTAACCCAAAAACATAGCTGTATTTTGAGAAAGAACTAGTTAGAGGTCTAAGAATTATCTGGGTCCAAACCAAATGTTTTGAGTTTGACAAGGGCCAGTGATTGTTACCAACCAACCACCTAAATCATAAAAGAGCTTCAACATAACATATAAATATCTCAATTTGGATAAAATTACCAAGATTCACCAGGATGAAGTCAGTTGCTAAACCACCCTCATGGAGTAGACAGAATTTACTGCTCTTTTTTAAAAAACAAAAATGTCCTCCTAAGGACTGCAACATATTTAACAAACACAAAATGTCTTTAATTTAAATTGCTTTTTCTAGCAATAACAACTTGGTAGATTCTGCTGTTTGTAAATTCCTCATGTATTTCAAGCTTTGTGTGTGTGTTTAGAATAAGTCAAATAAAGCTGTGCTTCTCAAACTTTCATGTATAAAATCACCAGAGAATCATAATAAAATGCAGATTTTGATTCTGATCATCTGGGCTGGATCCAAGTGATACCTATGCTGCTGGTCCTAGAGTAGCAAGAAAATAGAGAAAGAATCTTATTTTCTTGTTTGCTAAATGGATACCTGCCACATAGCTAATATATCTAATAGCAATATCAAGTCATATGAACATAAATTTAAATGGAGGGCTAAGTCACAGCCCTGTTTTACACCATACAGAAATAAAATTGTATCATTCCTCTTTATTCTAAATTTAACCATATGACAAAGCAGGAATGGGTGTGTTTTACAATTAGAATACAAAGTTTCATCCATGGAAAAGTTCCCGCATAGTAAAAGGCACAGCACCAGTAAATCCTGCAGTCTATTCCTAACAATTTTCTTGTTTAAGCAAGACATCATATAAGTGACACAAAAATTTATTTAAAAATCAGTTTGTAAAATAAAAATCTAAATTGGTCTAAACACCACCATCAAAAACATTAAAAAAAAAAACACAGAATGGGAGAAAATATTTGCAAATGACATATCTGATAAAAGACATACATAAGAATATATAAACAACTCTTACAGTTCAGTAATATAAAGATAACCCAATTATAAAACATGCAAAGGTTAATGAAGAAACTCCTCCAAACAAAATAGAGACAGAGAGAGCCAATAACCACATGAATTAAGTACATGAAAAAATGCTCAACGTCATTAGCCATTGGAGAAATATAAATCAAAATCACAATGAGATATCACTTCACACTTCCTAAAATGGCTATATTAAAAAAGAAGAGTAAGAACAAGTGTTGCAGAGGGTTTGGAGAAACTGGAACTCGTCTTACATTGCTGACAGGAATGTAAACTGGTACCACTGCTTTGGAAAACAATTTAACAGTTCCTGTTAAAAAAAAGAGTTACCATACAACCCAACAATGCCACTCCTAGGTATATGCCTGAGAGAAATGAAAACATATATCCACAGAAGAACTTCTCCATGAATGGCTAAAAAGTATAAACAACCCAAATGCCCATCAACTGCTGAATAAAAGTGATATATTTATTTCAATGGAATGTTATTCTGCAATAAAAAGAAAAGCACTGATACATGCTACAAAATGGATGAATCTTGAAAACATTACACTAAGCAAACAAGACAACTCACAAAAGACTACATATTATGTGATTCCATTTAAATTAAATGTCCAGAATAGGCAAACTTACAGAGACAGAAAGGAGATTACCGGTTGCCTAAGACTTGTGCAGTTTCAGGGGAATGAGGTGGGATAGGAGGGAGTGACTGTTAATAGATATGAGATTTTTTCAGGGGTGATGAAAAGCTGATAGTTGTCATGGTTGTATAACCCCTTGAACATACTAAAAAGCCACTGAATTGTATACACTTTAAGTGATTTTGTGAATTTTATCTCAATAAAGCTGTTTTAAAAATCCAATTAAAATAAAAATATTGTATTTTTGGTGAAAGTATAAGTTTTGACTGATAGAAGCCACAATTAGAGGATCTTATAATAGATTTATTTGGAAAGACACAAAAAATCCTCATCTTTCTTTCTTCAGCCTACTATGCTTGGCACCAACCCATTCCTTCCTCAACTTTGTAGTTGGGGTTGGGCTGAGTACAGAGGTGGTCCACTTGTAAGATGAGGACAGGGTGTGTGGTTCAATTGCACAATAATGCTGATTCCAAGTATTTTATTCCCCAAAAAACTAATAGGTGTGGGTTGATGGAGGAGATAAGGGATAGAAGGAAAAAAACAACTTAGGGTATCAAAGGCGCACTAGAAGGATTCTCTGCTTAGAAGTTTCTCTTCCCCATGTGTAGTCTATCATGAGAGATACTCAAGAACAGAAGTTCAAAAAAAAAAGGAAATTAAAAAAAAGAAGATAAATTGTGCCAAGGCTACTATGTGCCCTTCTTTCACTAATTCTTTGTATAAGGCACTGAGCAAAGAACAAACAGAAATTTCACAATAAAGGTCCTTGAGCTTACGACAAAGTTAAATGCTAAAAAATATCTGCATCCAAAGAGGTAAGATGCATTCTTATAACCTGAGGGAGATGAGGAATTGCATTTGAAATGAGTCTTGATGTTAAGTAGAATTTTCAAGGCTAAGAGCACTGGAGCTAAGGGATGAGGACTAAAAACAACTAATTATGTGTACAAAACTCATCTAATGACAGAAAACTTCAACACTATAATTCCCTGTCCTCTAGTTCACAGACTCCCTATTCAATCACAGCTCTTCCCAAATGGAGGAAAAAAAGAAGGAAGACATGTTTTGATCAGATTTGCATCCATGTGACTTTTTCATCTGGGTCTCTCCCTATCTCTTCCATTTCTATCTTCCATCACATATATTCCTGATGCCTCAACAGCATAAATCTATGTGATGCCCAGGGTTTCCTGAATTTTATTTAAAACAAACATATTTTATCAATCAATCAATGAAAATCTGATAAAAAATGAACCAGTGAAGGAACCACATTGTATCCGAAGGCCAGTAAGTGAAACATAACTTCTATCTTAAGTTCATGTTACTACCACCAACAATATCAACAGCAGTAGTGCTCAGGATCTACTCATTCTCACCAAACTGTTCAATTCTGTGAGGATTCACAGTTCAAAATCCAATCTCCAGGGACAAAGGACCACATGGATATTTCCCTATTGAACGCAATTTGCACACCATCTACAGCTTAATTTATCCAACTAGGATACCAATTCTTCCCAAGGACACAGAAAAGTGTGCCAGGGGATACAAGAGGGAAAAGAAAGAACATGGAACAACTTGCAGGAGTAACTTCATAATTTGGGATTAAAATGTTCATGAATTCAACTAATAAGTTATTTAAACATTATTGCTTAATCAAAATAAATATAGATATATTATGGAGTATAATTTTAAGTCCCTCCCTTCCCCCTTTTATTTTTCTCTGTAAGTAGGTGTGCTGCGGTAACCAACAGCTGAGAAGAGTTTTCAAAGTCAAGAAGAAAAAGAGAACTTAAGCTTCCAACACTCACATAGTACTAAAGTATACTAAAATAACCTAAAATGACAGCAATCATTATCTTAGTCATCTGAATACCAACAGCTTTTAGTTTACAAGGGAGATTTTCTCATTTGAGATTCTTGTGCATTTACAGTGAGGAATTAAATAAGATTTTTCTTTAGCACTTCCTTGACTAAAATACATCTATACTCTAAATGCCTATTCTATGAGAGAGAAATAACATAAAGCCTTGGATTTGCTTTAAATTACTATAGAAAACAAAAGGAAAGTAGAAACTTTTTTTTTAACTTTAGCAAATGGATAATCGTTGAAGTAAGATGATGAATACATAGTGGTTCAATGTCTTCTCTCTGTGTAAGTTAGAATTTCTAATTTCCATAATGAAAAGGCAAATAATCTGTCTGAACTAGCTCTCTCAAACCCTTTTAATGCTAGCTATCCTTGCCACATGCCTACATGGATTTCTCCCTTTTCTGAACCCCTATATTCTACCTGTACTACTCATTTTTGTCCAACTACTGTCTTCCTTTGTTACTTCAAGTCTTCATGCATGTATTTATTTCCCTACAGAAAGGCCTATAAAACATAGTGCTTGCCATCAAGGAGCTTATAATCTTTCCTCTCTTAAATCCAACATTTCCACTCAACAAGCTCATTTAGGGCCAGATACTCTTCCTATTGCATGGGATAAAAACACCAGGTCTTTAGCCTCAAAGACTAGGTAGTAGAATGCAGTTAGACGTCACAATGTTGTAGTAGAATGTAGTTAGATAAGTTTTCTCTAAAAACAAGCAAGCAAACAAACCACTCCAGTTAGTCCTCTCCTGAAAAACTTTCACTGGCATGAAAAATAAAATCCAACGCCTGTACCTCGATTAAATGTCCTTTAAAATCCAGCCCTGAGTGCCTTTTAGTTCAAATATGCCTACTTTCCAATTCCTAGACCCTCCAAGCATATTATTCAATGTGCCTTTCCTTATGCCATTTTCTAAACCTGCAAAACTGCCAAAACCCTTCTACCGATCTACATCCCAACAAACTTTCTGCAGATCTAAACTGCAAACTGTCTGTAGATCTAAACCCCAAAATTCAAGGCCCTGTTTAACTACTACTTTCTCCATGAAGCATTCCTAGTCAGTACACTCGCTCTAAAATCCTACAGCATGGATTGCTTATACTATTCCTTCAGAAGTTAAAAATGTGACACTTAGTGTCTTGTCATCACCTCCAAAATGTCCCACAGAATGCCTTGCCTACAGAAAGTTCATGTTAATTACCTTATTACCAATTTACTTAATTATTTTGGGTATCTAAACTGACTGATGAATGAGGACAGAGTGTCTTCCGGAGCCAGTCTCCAAATCTGAGCCTACAGTTTTCTATTGGTCTGTAGTACTGAATCAAGAACTTTTAGCTGCTCAATTTCTGTTAGAATTAGGGTTTAAAGTGGCACTGAAGAGGACTTCACTTTGGATCTGCAAAGTTCTAAGTCCAAACAAAAACAAAAACAACCCCAAAACACAAACAAACAAAAGAACCAAAAGAAGCCAAAGATGACTATAACCATGAAGCGCTGAGATCACTGTGATAGCTCCGAGGACTCACCTAATCACTTCAGATTTAGTCTAGATTCTTAAATAGGAACAACTCCTGTCTCAAAACTCAACTGCTATGACTGTTAAACTGAAGAGGTATTCCTAAATATATCAAAGATTTTCTCTCCTTTTGGAATGCCATGGGAAAAGAAACCCATTGTCCCCTCAGGTTATAAGTTGCTGGGGATAAGGTATTTCCAAATATCTAACAGAAGAAAGCACTACTGTTGCACTTACCATACTGTGGTTTAAGTATCTGCTTATGAACCTGTCTCTCCAATCAAACCATGAGCTCCTCAAGAGCAGGCAATCAAGGACTGGATATCTTGTCTTATTCCTCTTTGTATATCCTAAGTCTAACAGCCTGGCACACTGAGGGGCTCAACTACTGCTCTCTCAATTAGTGAATTCCACCTTAGGTTAAAACATGTTCAAAATGCCAACAGCCTGTTAAAAAGTAATGAAAAGAGGTTAAATAATATGTTCAAATATCAACGCCTGTTTAAAAGTAATGGAATGTAGAAGTCACATGCGTTTTATCTTTAAGCAGACCAAGCACAATGTATTGACATTTTCTTTCCTCAGAACCATTTCCAGTGAATGACACACAAAGTGTCCTAAGGAATTATTCTATTTTAACTCTAGTTTTATTAATCTTTTCTACTTTTTGAATGGGGCTAAAAAAGTGGGGGAAAATCCTCTCTTGCCACTATATCACATCCTTCTCCAGTGTCCCTGCCTTAGTTCCAATTGGTTCCTGTTTTTGTTACCATTAACCCATAGGAAAAAATCCAGAACCAATGAGAGAATAAGTAGTGAAGCTTCAGGATCAGAGTGGAGGAGGATGCACATGTACTTTAATCTGCCCCCAACATTCATGAAGAATCACTATGTAAATTAAAAGATACCATGAAAAGGTAAAAATTCTGCACATAAAGTGACAATATCTATATGCATGTGTATGTGTAAAAAGTTGAGGTTACTAGAAAACAATTTTTGGGATGAAATTGTTTTCTCATGTTATATGTAGTTTTTTTAAAAGACATACATATTAGATATTAACACTGGGGGAAAAAATGACTTAGAATTAGTTTGGTCAAAAGAGAGAACATACATACCCTCACATATAAGGCTAAAAGATGACAGTGGTGATAAAAGGAACATTCTTTTGAAAGAGCTCAAAGGTAATCAAGTTAAATACTGTTCGCAGCTTCTCAGGAGAAAATGCTGAAAAAATATGAGCTATTTATATTAGTTATCTCATATACTATATCTCCATAAGTATATAAAGCTTTGAAAAATATAAGGGAAGTAATACCAGTTCTCATCTCTCCAACAGCATAGGAGTTTAAAACATATCCCAATTTGATTTAAATATGAGTTTATCAATAATCTCTACATCAAGTTGATGAATAAAAAGCCCAAAACAAAGAAACAAAAAATTCAACAAACCTAAACAAGCAGCCATGATTTCAAACGTGGTTAGTTCAGCAGTAATTTGTTGTCTTAAAACAAGCATTCTTCAAAAGAATAATTGTTTGGAGAAAAAAAAAAAAAAAACCCATGCTGTCATTTGATCTACCAAGCCACCTCTAAAGATAATCAGGAACAAATGAAAACACTTATTAGAAAGAATGTTTACAGAAACATTTTTTATCATACTGAAAAACTGGAAGCAACATAAAACTCCATTAGTAGAAGAGTGTGCAGCTATTGAAATTAAAGAGCTATAATTGGTAATGTTAAACATTTATTAAACTAAAAACAGGTTATAGAACAGCATATAAAACTGCATACATACATCGGTACACAAAATTCAGAAGTATCTTTGGAAGTATTATCCCTGAGTACTGGGATTTTGTGGGATTTTTACACTTCCTCTGGGAAAAAAATTCAGAAAAATCACAATGATCTTGTATCATTTTTATAAAAGATCACACTATCTACAGTAAATATGCTCAGTAACTATACAGTGCCCCGTAATTGTGTGGTTTAACCTTTCTGAAAGGCAGACACTATCACAATTGCAAATGTACATACATTTACATTTGATTTAGCAATTCTAAACACAGGTATTTATACTACAGTTTATTCTCACACAAGTGTGAAAAGAACCTAAGACACATTTTTGTTCAAGAATGTTCACAGCAGCATTGTTTATATTAGTAAAGTACTGGATGTGACCTAAATATCAACCAATAGACTAGATAAATTATGTACATTCATACAATGAAATACTGTATAGCCATGAAACAGAATGAGGTAGGTATGTGTGTTCGAGTTGAATGACATCCAAGGTTAGAAAAATAAATAAAGATAGAAAAGTATGTAATCAACCACTAGACGGAAGGCTACACAAACAAGTATGCTTGTACGTAGACAAGTATGCTTGTATTTGCATAGACCAGCTCTAAAAGGATACATAAAAAACTGTAAATAGTGGTGTCAGCGCCTTAGACATCTAGAAATCAGGAATAAGACTTTTTATTCAAATGTAAACCAACAATGTAAACCAATTTACACTGTCTGATTTTTTTAACATGTCTATATGCTACTTTTAAATTTTAATAGCTTTTAAAAATTAGGTAGTGAATTATTTTGCTGTTGTATAAATAGATTGGTGTAAGGAAAGTTAAGGTTTTCATGTATCAAAATTATGCTATCAAGACAGTTGCTTTTAAGGGTTAAGAAAAATTCTGAAGTACTTTTCCCTGCTAGTTTATTACAATCAACAAAAATTATACAGTCATAAACCGGAGCCCTTCTTCTGGACAAAGGTGTTTACACTGTTGCTAGCCAACAAATCCACATCTGTTTAATCTAGTCCTTGTTTTTCACACTCAGTATTGAAGCAGTTTTAAAAATGTGTTTTCTGTCTTGCTATATTTAATGCATGTTCTTATAAAAGGATTATCTATTGACTACAAACAAATATAGGATAAGGGAACAGATTTTCTCCTTTCCACTGATATTAATCCTTCCAGGTCAGTTTGGCCAAGCCTTCTCTGTCAGAAGTGAAATGACTACCTAGAACAAACAAGACCATGACTCAATAACTACAGTAGTTTCTACTCCAAGGTTGTTCTAAAAAACAAAAAAACAAGACAACAAAAAGCTAAGAAAAACGTATTACACTTAACCATATTCCCACGTAGATTAAGTATAAGCCTAAAGGCTCAGAACGGCTACTACTAACATGATCTGTAACTTCGGGGAAACCCATTTCCCAAGAATTTTAAGTTACTCCAAATAAGAGAGAAAATACTGCTTAACAGAGTAACAGAAGTCTTTTATCACATTTTTTCAATGTATTACCAAACATCAGAGAAACACTCAACAAAGTCATACTGGAAGACTTACCTAATCAAAACAGGTCTGTCAATGTGGGTTTACTCAACACCAGTGCTTATAATTATGTATCAAACTTCCTGAAAATAAGTGGTAGACGCTGAGAAAAACAAAGAAGCTGAACTCACCTTTAACACTTTTTCTATTAACATCTGCCCCCTTTTCAAGTAAATACTGAGCGATCTCTTTATGTCCTTTGTAACATGAAATCATCAAGCACGTATGCCCATGTCGGTTTGACACTTCCAAATCAGCTTTGTGTTCTACGAGGTACTTCACTATTTCCAAATGGCCATCAAAACACGCAGCTCGAAGAGGAGTTGAATTGGTTAAAGTCGTGTTGTTGACAGATGCTCCATGATTTAACAAGGACTGGACCACCTTCAGATGTCCTGCTGCAGAAGCGGCCCATAAAGGGGGAGCCCCCTCAATGGTTTCGCCATCAAAATTGACGGAGCCCCCAACTTCTATGGAGGCACTGCACTGCTCTAGGAGGAATTCTACCATGTCAAGGTGCCCATACCTGGCGGCCATCAAGAGTGGTGTGGCCCCATTTGTTTTTTCAGAGATCAAGGAGGAAACCTCCTCTTTGGATTTGCTTGCCAACAATTTGGTGAGAAGCCGGAGTTTGCCATCCCGAGCTGCGTTAAATACTGCTGTCTTTAGATCCATTTATGTCCAGTTGAGAGGCTGTGCTTTATTTATCTTTCGAAGTAGAGCTCCAGTTTAACTCTATCGACACAGGCAAGAGGCACAGGAACCAAAGTTCAATGTTAATTGCTGCACCCCAGAACGGATACACAACCATACACAGTATGTTCCGTCCTACTGCTTTCCAACATCTGACAACCAGGGCACCAAACTAGAGAAAGAAAAAAAAAAAGTCGCAGCATTTAATTTTCTATAGAAGAAGGCAAAACACTTCTTAATTTCCACTTCTGTAGGAAGAAAGGAATAAAACCTATACTTCAGGCACTACTCCGTACCACACCCCACCTCCCACCCCCAAAGAAAAGGTGGTAAAGAAAAATACAGAAGGGCACACCGAGACCCAAATGTTCTGGTCGCAGGCAGCCTCCTCTATGTGCGGAAAATTTAAACACTACAGGCAGCCCGTTTTTTCGCCTCCAGCTCTAACCAGCCAAGCTTTGTTCTAGTTTTGCTTTGCACACGCCCAGGGAGCGTACAACCGAAAGAGGCAGGAGACTCGGGTTCAGAAATGTTTCTCTTTCTTGCAACTGCAGGCGAGCTGGCCAAGGGCGCCAGGCTGGAAGGCCTCACTGAGGCCGGGTTTCGAGAAGGAACAAAAAGGTCGGATACACCAAACCTCGGCTAAGGCCAAAACTCTGCCCCGAAAGATTCTCTTTCCTTTAAAACTACTCACGGCTCTCAGGAAATCCGCCTGCCTTTTAGTCATTAACTTCGCCCGCCCCGTTTTGATCACCCCCCACCCCCCGCCAAGGGATGATCCGCAGGTTCCTCAAACCACAGTCGCCCCAACACAACCTTCTCCTCTCCCTATTCTAGACAACGGCAGCCCCCTCCCCAATCTCCTCCGTTGACCACAACCCCCTCCCGATGGGCCAAGCCTGTGGCCTCTAGCCCGCTGCCCGCCTTCGACTCCCCCGGCGCCCTCCTTCCCGCCCAGGCCTTCCGCGGGCATCTCAGGC
>NW_012110730.1:94342-151412 GCF_000951045.1 Mandrillus leucophaeus | reverse complement strand
CCTGAGGCAGCTGGAGTTCTGAGATCTCGCTGGCTCCTCTCCACTCGGATTTTCGGGGTGCTCCCTTAGGGAATCTTTCGATCCCATCTCAGAGCCCCCAGAAGGGAAGTGTATTAGTCCGTTTTCACGCTGCTGGTAAAGACATACCCGAGATTGGGTAATTTATAAAGAAAAAAAAGCTTTAATGGACTCAGAGTTCTGTGCAGCTGGGGAGGCCTCACAATCAAGCCAGAAGGGGAAAAGCACGTCTTACATGGCAGCAGGCAAGAGAGAAAATCAGAGCCAAGCAAAAAGGGAAACCTCTTATAAGACAATCAGCTCTCATGAGACTCACTACCACCAGAGCAGCATGGGGGAAACAGCCTTCTTGATTCAATTATCTCCCACCAGGTCCTTCCCACAACACATGGGAATCATGGGAGCTAAAATTCAAATTTGGGCGGGGACCAGTATTACCCTCACACACATGAAGGCTCTTCGACTAGTCTTCTGTCCTTACTTTGGTGGGCTGTAGAGGACTACGTGCTCCCAAACAGGGTGTTCCTGACCAATAAGTCCTGCTCTTGCAAAGGAAGCAGGGCGTTCCCCATAAGCCCTGCTCTTGCAAAGGAAGCAGGGTGTTCCCCATAAGTCTTGCTCTTGCAAATGAGGTCAGGGAAAGGTCAGAAAAACAACAATGTGTCTTGTGACTTGGTAACATTCCACAAACAACTGTATAAAATAAAGCAGAGCGCGCCATTCGAGGCGGCCGCCATGTTTGTCTTGTCTTGTGTTGTCTTGTGTGTTCATTCCTTTGTTTAGGAAACACGCGGACCCCTACAGTGGGCCCTGGAAATTACCAAGCTCATAATTACACCTCGGAACACACACAGAGGAAACCAAAGTTTCAGAAATGAGATTAGTTTTGGAGGCTGCCAAACGTGACTCTCTTTTTAAAGTAGCCTCTAAAAAATATAAAGGCCACGAGAAATGGTAAACCTTAAGAGCAATGTAAAGTCAATGAGGTCAAGTTCTTGAGCTCTGAATAATAAAACCGGGAAATAAAGCTAAAAAGGTTATATATATGAATGAAAAGAATTACTTCTTCATACAGTAGTTGATAAATCTCTGGAATTTGTGATGCTAAGTCCTAGGTTGCATTAAACTAGGATTAAAAAGTTTAAATGTGTTTGGGGAATAACGCCCATAATGAATCCTGATGAGAAAACAGAATTTTTGAAAATGGACCTTCAAGAGTGAAGTGGACCTTCAATCACTTTGTTTGAGGGAACTTAATTAAGCTCGCATAATTCTTTAGTACCACTAGGAGAAATAGAATATTACAGTAGGCAGTCTGACCCTCAGCATATGTAATCAATAACATTATGTTAGAAGTCATAATGAAAAACATTTATTAAAAAATCACAACTTTATTTTTGTATATTGTAGTGTTCAAAAGTTTATGTAGTTTTGCATAATTGAAATAATTTTCATACAACTATATATTTTGCTTTTCCTTTCTATACTCTAAACATTTCTTATGTTTTTACAGTCTTAATTTTTAAGTCTAGCATAGTGTTTCCCTTAGGTAGTCAATATCAGACTACACTCAACATCAAATTCCCAAAACCAAAGTTAAGGTAATTGCCACTGAGAAGAAAATATAAAAGAACAGAGTATAAAGGATAAGATCGACCATCCATAAAAATTAACCAACCGAGAGGACTGGCTGTTTTATCCCCAGCATATGTCACAGTTCTATACTCTCCCCCAGGGTACAGATACCAGTGTACAGTGTCCCAACCAAGGCCTAATCTGAGCTGACCTGTCTCTCTCATCTAATTCAATAAGATGTAAACATTCACATCAGCCATCTTCAAACTGAGCTCTGTATCCCCCATGGGATTGTTAAGGGATAGATGGACACTTAGTTTAAAGGCTACCAGTTTCTGCTGTGGCTCACTCCTATAATCCCAGAACTTTGGGAGGCTGAGACAGGCAGATTGCTTGAACCCAAGAGTTAGAGACCAGCCTGGACAACATGGTGAAATCCCAACTCCACACACACATGCACGTGCGCGCACACACACACACATGAAATTAGTGGGGCATGGCATGCAAGAGGCTGAGGTGGCAGGATCACCTGAGATGAGCTGGAGAGATCAAGGCTGTAGTGAGCCATGATCACACCACTGCACTGCAGCCTGGGCCACAGAAAGAAACTCTGACAATTAAAAAAAAAAAAAAAAAAGGCTACCAGTTTCTGAATCTTCGATTTACACCTATGTTCTTTCCTAAAGTTGATCTGCTGGTAAAGGAATGTGGTCAAGGTGTCTCATTTCCCAACTCTTTCACAATAGCTGTATATTTCCCAATTTGTAAAAGGAAAGACATTTGAGAATTGTACAGGCATTGCTCTGGGTTGTAAAAGCTTCAGCAATCTTTGCCAATTCTTTATATATTTAAAACACTGGGCTATATTAGAAAGTGTATACTTTTAATGACTGGGTAACAAATTCTTTTGCAAGTCAGATGATTTCCAAATAATTGCTTTGAACTAAGTATTACCTAAAGATCACTGATATCAATTAGAAGGAGTTCAAAGAATTAAGTGACATTGATATAATGACAAAACTCCTTATAAACCCAACTACTTTTTTTTTTTTTTTTTTTAGACAGGGTCTCTATCTGTTGCCCAGGCTGGAGTAGAGTGGCACAATCTCAACTCGCTGTAGCCTCAACCTCCTGGGCTCAAGTGATCCTCCCATCTCAGCCTCAGCCTCCCAAGTAGCTTGGACAATAGGCATGTGCTACCACACCTGGCAATCTTTATCTTTTTTTTGTAAAGACAGCATTTCACCATGTTGCCCAGGCAGGTGTTGAACTCCTGAACTCAAGCAATCCACCTGCCTCCCACTCCCAAAGTGCTGGGACTACACGTGTGTGCCACTACACCCAGTCTCCATCTACTTATTAATGTGAAAACATTTTCTCAGAATTTATAAAAATGAAAAATTGAGAAAACATTGAATCTGAACTCTGTCTCATTCTAGTAAGTAGTATTTAACAATAAATGCGTGAACTTAATTGTAAAACATCACATTTAATAATCAAAAAATTTGTATTGTTTTGAACACTTGAGAATTACTAATAAATACAATGATGCCTCAATCTAGAAGAAAATGAGCACTTACAGTCTTTAGTCATAAGAAACTTAAAATTTCAACTTATATGTATTTTCTTTATATATGTATATATATGTATATATTTGTGTGTGTGTGTGTGTGTATGTATATATATAGTTTTTTTTTTTTTGAGGTGGAGTTTTCCCTGTTGTCACCCAGGCTGGAGTGCAATGGCATGATCACAGCTCACTACAACCTCTGCCTCCCGGGTTCAAGCAATTCTCCCTGCCTCAGCCTCCTGAGTAGCTGGGATTACAGGTGCCTGCCAGCATGCCCAGTTAATTTTTGTATTTTTTAGTAGAGACGGGGTTTCGCCATGTTGGCAAGGCTGGTCTTGAACGCCTGACCTCAGGTGATCCGCCCACCTTGGTCTCCCAAAATGCTGGGTTAACAGGCGTGAGCCACTGTGCCTGGCCTTTATATGTATTTTAATTGCAGAGAATATAATAGAGGGATTCATAAAACACATTCAGCTAGGCATAGTGGCTCACGCCTGTAATCCCAGCATTTTGGGAGGCCCAGGCAGGAGGATTTCTTGAGCCCAGAAGTTCAAGACCAGGCTGGGCAACAGAGTGAGACCCTGTCTCTGCAAAAAACTTAAAAATTAGCCAAGCATGGAAGTACATGCTTGCAGTCCCAGCTACTCCAGAGGCTGAGGTGGGAGGATCACTTGAGCCTGGAAGGTTGAGGCTTCAGTGAGCTGTGATCACACCATTGCACTCCTACCTGGGTAACAGAGAGAGATACTGTCTCAAAAACAAAAACAAAAAACATTTCAAACATTAAAGTACATTAATTAGGATATATTCCTGAGGGATGGGATGTGGAATGGAATTATAAATGCGAACAGAAAATAAATTATGTAAAAGTAAAATATCCTATAGGTAAAGAATAATTTGTTCATATATTTTTAAATGGTTGATGGTAAGCATAACTGCCATGATATTTAGATTTCATTGGATTCATTTAAAAGCATGACTGTTTTATTTGAAAATGTAAATTTTTACATTATGTGGAAAATTGCATCCTTTGCAAATACCTAAACTTATGATGAAAATTTTTAAGTGACAATTGAAAAATACGTAGGAGGGTAGATAGCATCTCATGTGTATGAGTAAAAATGTTTGAAGACTTAATTGAAATGTTTGGAGACTTATTCACAACCCTCTATTGGAGATCATTTCCATTTCTAAAGTACATTTGTTCTTCCAATCTTTAAAAAAAATTTTCTTAAATAGAAAAATCAACTAAATTTCCTTTTATATAGACTTTATATTATGTTTCTAAATGCCCACATCTTTTCTACCTTCCATCAATGAGAAGGACAACTTTTTTGTTTGGTTTGGTTGGCTTGCTTTGGATTAGTTTGGTTATTAAGACTTTGATCTCTGGTTAAATCAGCAATTGTTGTCTTCCTGAAAGCCACAGAATGCTATTGGGGCATAACAAGAAGATTAATTATTAAGGGGTCTGTAGGAGGGAGCCAAAGACTGGAAAAGGGGAAAGGGACCAGAGATAGCCGCTGAATTACCCATTCAGGTAAGTATCCAGAGATGACAGACAAAAAGGGGAACCGCTTCCGGTAACCAAGGTGAATACTCAGGCTACCCCAACAGGGAACAAGATGTTACTTGCATCCAGAGCATTTGCATAGGCCCAAGACTTTATAATGTAAGCCCAGAGGAAACATTACTCCTTACCTGAAAGGGTGATGGGGAGGAGGAATTGGATCAGCAAAAAGGGGACACCCTAATTATAGAACAATGAATATTTTCAGGCCTTTAAGTTGTTTTCTTCTTCTCACATACTGCCTTGGGATAAATTTCCAGGAGGTGAATTACAGAATGTCTTTTTGGCTTTTCATACACATTGTTATACTACTTCCTAGAAGACAGACCAGTCTGTCACCACCAGCATGGCACTATTGACTTCACCAAACATTGAACCCAAACTTGATATTATATTTTTTGAAAATTCTTGCTAGCTTTGTATGTGTAAAACAGTACTGCCAAGTTTCCCAAACTTACCTGGCTACCCTCGTGATTTTTTAGTCTGTGCAATATCCTTGAATTAGTAGAATATTTCTTCTATAGTATTGCTTCTGGGGATTGTCAAACACTTAATTCCTGCCAGTCTATATTTAAACCAGAAACCTCAGTGAAACAGTCTACTTGCATGATTTTGGTATACTTTGTTAACTTGTTCTAATTTGGGAAACGGCCAGGATGAATTTTTTTTAAATCTCTAGTTTTTGGTAACTTACTGGGCAATAGTTCTATTTAGAAAAGTATGGAAAGAATCTATTTTAATGAATTTAAAAGTTACACAAAAATAGCATAGCAAGGTATATGCTCCTTATGCTATTTAGAAATGTCTTTCTCATATAAGTCCACTTTATTAACACTGATAATTTGCTTAGCCAAGGTGAGATATTTTAATTGTCATAAATTCATTCACCACCTCAAAAATTATTGAATCCTGGAATCCCAGCACTTTGGGAGGTCTAGGCTGGCAGATTGCTTGAGCTTAGGAGTTCAAGACCAGTCTGGGCAACATAGCAAAACTCAATTTCTACGAGAAATACAAAAATTAGCCAGGCATGGTGGTGCACACCTGTAGTCCCAGCTACTCAGGAGGGTGAGGTGAGAGGGATGGCTTGAGTCTGGGAAGCGGAGGTTGCAGTGAGCCGAAATTGTGCCACTGCACTCCAACCTGAGTGACAGAGCCAGACCCCATCTAAAATAAATAAATAAACAAACAAACAAACAAAACAAAGTTATGGAATCCTATTATGTACTATGTTAGATGCTGGATGAATATGATATAATCTCTACTTTTGAGGAATTGATGGTCTGTAGGAGAGATGTAGCTATAAACAGATGAAAACAAAATATATGTGTAAACAACAGTGAGAGCCCAAAGAACAGAACTGCTAACTCTGCTTGAGCAAATCTGGGAAGGAGGTGAAGGTTAAATGGAATTTTAAAGGATTAGTAGGAGGAGGCCTAGCCAAAAGTCAGCAGGAGGGGGTTGAGGGAGGCCCTATCCAGAATGCTGGAGCTGAGAGAACACGTGAGATGTTCCCTTCTTTCTTCCCGCTTCCCCCATGTCAGGCAGAGAGTGGTGCCCTAAGCTACCCTCTGAATGCACAAAAATCCCTACTCCCCTCGCTCAAAGTGTATCCTAATATTAACACACCATTTCCTATTTCTGCAGCTCAACCAGCTTTCTTATTTTCTTCATGCAGCTTCTCTCTTGAAGGTTTTAGGAGGAGTGAGACCCCACTTAAGGTTATTTACTTAAAGCAAGAATACTTCTTGGGGTACTAGCATTTTAAAAAGGAAACTTGTGAACCCAAATTAATTTTAAAATTGTAGAAATATGCAGGCAAGAATTCTTTTAGCAGGAAGATTTCCAGGTTCCCTTTGTGTAGTTTGGTCTCATCTTTACTTCTCTGAATGAAGCAAGATAAGGAGGCAGCAACTCAGTCACCAAATTCTGTTAATTTTCTCTTGGCCCAGTCTCCCTCTATAGTATGGGGTTATCATTTCACTTATCACATTATCACAAGCTAGAAATCTTATGTCATTATAAAAGTATCCATTTATTTCCTTTGTTATCTTATTTCCTGAAGTTGTCAGGTGCCCTAACTCTAGCTCTCTAGCCACACCCTAAGTGAGGAACTCTGGTCCTGAGTTCTCCATCACCACCCAAACTGATGTCAGATGGGGCCAGGTTCTTCTCAGTTTTCAACACATGTGACCCCACCCAAAGTCACTGGATCCATGCTTTATTAGAGAGGGAGGAGTCAGAGCTCTTCTAACCCAGTGGTCTATCTAGGTCTCCACACAGAACAAGGACTCCCTATAGTCTCCCATACCTAGGTCAAGGGCACTCCCACCTCCTATCCCAGGCCTGAAGAATGCCTCAGACTCCACTGCAATGCCCCTGTTGGCCAGGACTAGACACTCTAATGATCTTCTGTTGCTTTCATCTTTCAGAACTCATAAAACAAACTTTGATTTTACAGCCTCACTCTCTAGGTGTCTTCACATCCTGGCACCAGTTCCCAACTATATCAAAGCTGCCTTCTCACACACACACCAACACCATCCCCACACAGGAGCTCCCAACCACCTCTTCAGATGCTTAGCTTGAAGGCCCTCTTCCCCCTATTTGAATAGGAACAAATCACCATGGATGATTCTCTCTCTGCCAAGGTGATTACCCCAAACTCCAGAGCTGCTTCAACACTCCCCAAGTGCTCCTTGGTCTAGGAACCTCATGCCATTCATCGTCCCAGTGGAATTTACTATGTTCTAGTGTGGAATTCTGTGAGGATCAGTTCCACCTCATTTCCCATCCCCCTGACTTTCTGGGCATCTAGTGACTGTGTCCACTGACTCTGTGCCTCCCACTCCATCTTTAGGTCCTTCCTACACAGGCACAGGGTGTTCCACTGCTGCCATTCTCTGAAGAGGCCAGTGCCTCAGCAAGGTCACTTTCCCCAGCCCCATTCCCACCTATTTTTGGCTTCTTTCTCCTGCTGCCAATTGGCAGTTCCAGTATGTCTGGTCCATACCCCAGCCCTGAACTCAGTCCTGATGGTAGGGACCTTCACCTTGACTCTTTCTTGTTGGAGCCAGCCATGAACCCATCTTCAAACTTCCAATACTTATGATTGGAAACCCCCTGGCCGGTTGTTGCCTAAATTATAACTGGGGCTACTGTATTTCTTAATAATAACTCACGTTTGGCTCTTCCACTGGCATTATTCTCTGCACCTAGATTAGTTCTTCAAAGCCTGTCCCATTGTAGTGGGTAGGTCTCATGCCAAGTCTTGGCCTCTCTTCCTGCCACATGTGGCTATACGTACAATCAAATCTTGAGTTACAAGTGCTAGTCAGAGGGTGTAAGCCCCTTAGTGTATGTTCTGTGAGTTCAGTGCTATTGTGGAGCATGCCTGAGGACCCATCTGAAGACTTTCATTAATGGTAGGTCTGTGCTACCTAAGGTTCTCCCCGTGAGAAGCGTAGATCAGATCCTCAGAAGCAGGCTGGCAGATGTGTCCTTGACACTGAGTGCTGCTTTACATTTATCCTCTTTAAGCTCAGTACAGTCAATCAGTTTTCCATGATTTATTTTATTTTGGCTAAGTTAGTTTACTGTTATTTATTTTAACTAATAAGTAAGTGTTTTCCCATGTGCTTCAGACAAGCTTCAATTCCTTAATCAGAGGCACCCAGTCCAAGGATACATAAAACAGCCCTTACCTTCCAAGTCCTTATTGAAAGTAACCCTCTGATTAGCCATTTGTGGAGGGCAGGCATATTTCTTTCATCTAAGTCAGTCACTTATTATTTCAACACATATTTATTCCTGACTGTGTAGCAATGCCCAGTGCTGAGTGAGCCTGAAAATATAGCATGCTGGAGCAAGATTGTGTCACCTATGCCCTCCTAGAAAATCCAAAGAACATCCTCTGGGCTAGAGCGTGGTGGAGAGGAAGGCTTTCTAGAGGCAGTAATGACTGAGCAAATGCCTGAAGAATAGGTAGGTGTTTTCACAGGTGAAAGTTGCAGGCAGAGAGAAATGCTCAGAAGCATTCATTCTGGATAAGAAGAGAAGGCTTGGCTGCTGAAGAACTGAAAGAAATCTCACATGGCTTTAAAATAACCCACAACAGGGGATCAGTGAAAAATGAAGAGTTTTGAAGGAGGCAGATCAGGGAGAATCTTAGGAAGTCATGTGAAATAATTTGAACTTGATGCTATGGCCATAAAACTTTCCTCAGGTGGAACCCAAACCTGGGCACATGGGGCAAGGCCGGGCCCAGCTTCTGCTAACCTGGAGGGGGCCACGTCAAAGTCAGCATCTGGTTGTCCTGAGAACAAGCTGGACATGACGTGGAAAACTGTCCAGCTAAGTCCCTCGCTCCTCAGGCAAAGGGACCCCAGAATCTCACGGGGGCCCTTACCTGGATCTCTTACCTGGATCTCATGGTCTGCCTTCTGGATCACTGAGTAAAAGAAGTAATTTGCTCATGTTCCACCTCCACCTTAAAAACAAAAACAAAATAAAACAAAAAAAACAAAGCAAAAAAACAAAAAAACAGAACGCTCCTTAATTCTAATTCAGTGCATCTATTCAGTAGGTTCTGGGGCTAGAATCCCTTATTTTCCCTGCCCAGAAGAGTCCTGCCTATTAGGGCTCTGCTTTATCCAACCTCAGAATAAACAATAATGCCTACAGTTGTTTGTTTTGATCAAATCACCGGCTTGGGCCCCTCAGTTACAATCACATACAGGCCCTACTCATGGTTCCTGGGGAAACATGAAGTTGCTATGCCCTGAATGAGAGCCCAAGGTGGGCAGATTGCTTGAGCTCAGGAGTTCAAGACCAGCTTGGACAACATGACAAGACCCCATCTCTACAAAAATTACAAAATTAGCTGGGCGTGGTGGTGTGCACCTGTAGTCCCAGCAACTTGAGGGGCTGAGGTGGGAGTCTAGGCCTAGGAGGTTCAGGCTGCAGTGGCCCGTGATCACACCACTGCACTCCAGCCTGTGTGAAACAGCCAGACCCTGTCTCAAAAGAAAAAAAAAAAAAAAAAAGAGGAAGAAAAGAAAAGAAAAGAAAATATCCGTTGTGTTGGAAAAGAAAATGTTTTGAGCAGTACCCTTGTTCTGTGGCTAGGGAGAGGAGAAAGAGGAATGTAATTTCCAGAAACCTTTTCTGGAAGACTAGATTAATGGAAGTGATTCACCTAAACTATTGTTGGCTCTTAAGTTAGTTTTGGTTTTGTTATCATTGTTGTTGTTGTTCTTGGAGTAGTTTATAAGGTTTGAAGGATTTAGGGGAGAAGTCAAAGGCCTTGCTTCGGTGAAAAATTATGTGAGAATCACGTGAGAATATTAGGCTGAGAGCTACAGTCTCCCCAGTTGATCCTTTGCTCTGTCGACAACCTGTTCATCTCTATTTATGTCTTGGGAGGCAAAATGGTGAAAACTGTGCTTTTTACATCTTCCACAGGCTGATAGCAATCTCACTCTCAACCTTGTACCTATCATCAGCAGGACACTGACAGTGATGATAATGATGCTAAACAACCACCAATATTGACATTATTTTTAAGAACTCATTTTTTCCAGGTCCTATACCTTATTTTCCATTTCTAGCTACTCTAAGAAATATATATTTTTAAACTCTGTTTGTAGAGGAAAACTGTTAGGATATACATGCAAGGTTTCTGTTGTCCCGTTTCAAAGAAAAAAGTCTACATGTGGACTCAAGGTGGGGGTGGGCCCTGCCAATTTCCCAGCCTCTGTATCTCCCTTGTTGTAACTGGATGCCACATATTGCCCTGCCTACTTCCTCCACTCCCCATAGCTGCCATTGTGCCCTTTACTTCCTCTTTCAGGATCCGTGTGATGCAGTTATCTATTTCCTTTATGCAACTGGAAGGCCCAGGAGGGCAGGGGCCATATTTGGATGCTCAATTCTGAGTCACCATAATTCAGCAGAGTGTGTGGCACACAGGTTGTCCTCAGTGAAATAGTGCATAGTGAAAATGAATGGGTGGATGTGGAGACTCAGTTAATCTCTGTGTCAGGTACAAGCTGGACTTTGAATAGGAAGATTCAGCCTTTCCCCTAGTTTCAAGGCCAAACTAGATACAGGGAAACAGATTCAAATGTCTTTAGTGCACTCATCAGACCAGCACCTCTAGAACAGCAGGACTTCCAACCTTGAGGAAGGAATGTATGAGCTGAGATCTGAATGTGGAATACCTTGTGCAAAGACCTAAAGAAGAAAGGGACATGGAAATTCAGAGCTAGCAATGGCAACGTTCGTGCTGACTATGGATTTGCAAATTGTTTCTCAGTTTCCTTTGTTGCTAATTAGTATCATAGTTTGCTGCTAATAATAGCAGTGAGCATTTATTTAGTGTTTCTGTGTGAAAGAGGCTGTGCAAAAAAGCTTTAGTATTGCCACATTATTTTTTATAACAGATATTGTAAGTACTTCTATACAGATAGAGAAACCGAGGGTTAGAGAAGTTGAGTAACTGAAACAAATTCACATGGCTAGTAAGTGGCAGGGTGGAATCTGTCTGACTTTAGACAGTCTGGGCCAGAACGTAGGTGCTACATTGCCTCCCCAATATATTTTCTCAGTAATGGGTCTTCTGTCTCCAATTTGCCATCCTCCGTGCCCTCTTAGTCCCTAGGTCCTGGGGCTGAGTTGCTATGTATAGTTGTCTCCTCGAAGGACTCCCACCTATTTGGGACCTGGCCTGCAGCTTATAGCTTGCAGGATGACATCCCCATCACTGGGGAAACACCACCAAGAATGGGCCCCTCGTGCTCGCTTCGGCAGCACATATACTAAAATTGGAACGATACAGAGAAGATTAGCATGGCCCCTGCACAAGGATGACATGCAAATTTGTGAAGCGTTCCATATTTAAAAAAAAAAAAAAAAAGAATGGGCCCCTCCACCTTGGTCTTGTTTTCTATCCTGAGAAGTTTCCTCTAACTTGCTTCCAACCTACTTTCTTCTCCCATTCCTGACTCCTGGAATCCTAATTCCTAGATTCATTGCCCATTTGTAGACTTATTTGCCCTTCAGATCTGACATGTGACCAGATTCCACTGGATCATTTGTGGATGGCTCATGTTGATTATGGTTTGCACTTACCCCTTTTGTTTTGCTGTTTCAAGCTTCTTTGAGTAAACACTTTATCTGGGAAATCCCATCCTCTGAACCCTGCCCGCTATGATAGGCTCCACGAGGATGTCCATGCCAAAATCAATATAATCGAAGGAGAGATGGAACCATGGCATGGTCTGAGCCCTTAGATCCCCGCCATGTCAGAGGTCAAATATTCCCTGGCTAGTGCTGCTGTGGTGCTTGCCTCCAGAATCACTAAATGGTGCTCCCTGGAGTTAGGCAACATGCTAATCCTGTCCTAGCCTTTCGGGGTTGAGCAAACACGTCCCTCTTCCAACACTTTGTTTTTTGTTTAGGCCAATTTGAGCTGGATTTCATTCATTGCTATCAAAAGATTTCTGACAAACAGTAAACAAACATAATATATACAAAGTGAGATCAGCACTACGAAGAAGAAACACAGATGCTTTTGAGGGTGTGCAATAGAAGCCCTGACCTATTCTAAGGGGTCAACATGGGCTGCTTTGAGAAAGTCACTTGATGTGAAAGCTAGAGGAGGAGCAGTTGACTAGGAAGTGAGTAGAGCAGGGAGGAGGAGTCCAGGTAGAAGTAAACACTGTTTAATAAGGACGTGTCTTGAAGTGAGAAAAAAACTCAGTGCACTCAGTGAAAGCAAAAAGAAAGCCAACATGTGTGGAGTATTGCAAATAAGAGGGAGATGTGGTGCCCCCAAGCTAGAGGCAGGTAGGAACCAGACCATGCAGTCCACAGAACTCTGTAATGAAATGATGGAGTATCCAGACTAGTGATGAATGCAAAGTGTTTTTCACTTGGCAGAGAAATAACTTGGTGAATGTAGGAGTGGGGGTGCCAAGCTGTGGGGTTTTTCAGACTGTCCCATCAACCCTTCCAGGCTAGGCATTAGCCTCCTAACAGGCCTTCCTACAACTGCTCTTGCCCCCAGCTACCCAGAGAGAAAGGCCCATATGTCACGAGGCTCCTTTAGATTCAGCAGCTTCTCCCTGCTCTTAGGGAAAAATTTACAAATATTCATGTGGTTTCCAAAGCCCTCCAGGCTCTGGTCTGCAACTGCCCCACATTGTTGATTTATACCTCTCTCCTCGCCAACAGCTCCTTGCTGCCTTATTAATATTGCTTTCTGCCTGCATGTCAGATGCTTGCTGGTTCCTTGGCTTCAGGCCCCACACACACTCTTTTCCTGGCCGAGGCCTACCTTGCCACGCTGCCACTAGGCCTCCACTTAAATGCCCCTCATACTTACCCTAACCCTGAGGACTAAGTTGGGTACTAGTTTGTTCTCATTCACTATCTGTGAATCTGTGAGTTCTGTGGGTCCTTTCCTCTCTCAGGGCCAGGGAGTAGTAATGCCAGGAATGTAGGAACCTAGCAATAACTGTCACATTTCTTTTATTATTCTGTGTGCTCTGGGAGATGGGGGTTGGGGAAGCGGTGAGAGGAAGTTAAAGGAAGAAAGATTTACAACAGTTTCTATGTACTGTTCATGGAGACTGTTTTTTTGTTTTGTTTTTTTTTTTTAATCATCAGGAAGTATTTGCATGAACAAAGAATTTTGAGAATGAATTCTTCTGAAGAGAAGGACATAGGTCATTTCGGGACCTTTCAATGTTAACGCTGTATTTTTCTTGCCTCCACACTCTAACTGTGCCCCTGCCATGTTTCTATCATGTTCTTAAGGTCACTGAGTTTACGTAGTTAATACATCATGCCACGTGATAAGAGCACAGGCTTTAGAAGCAGATAATTCAGTTCAACACACAAGTATGGCCTGCAGCAGGTTCAGAATAAGACAGAGTCCCATCCCTCATGACCTCACAGTCTGGTGTGGACAACAGACACATAAATAGGCAATTTCAATTTACTGGGTAAACAATGAAAAAAGTATGCAGAGTGCTACAGGGGCAACCACCACTTCCTAATTGTGTGTCCTTGGGCAAATAATTACCTCTCTCAGAGCCCCAGTTTCCTCAACTTTCAAATAGGGCCAAAAGTTCCACTGCCAAAGGATTTTTTTGTGTGTGAACTGAGATAACATTTGTAAAACAAATAACACAGTGTTTTACACACAGGAGGCACTTGATAAATGGTGTCCATTATATTATCTAATAAGGTCAGAATCTGGAGTACTTATTCTATTTGTGCCGCCTCAATTTGTGTGATTCTCCACCGCAAACTGAATTTTCACATAACCCTCTGCACTGTAGTAATTGTAACAACAACCCACGATGATCCTTGCCCTTGTTCACAGGAGAGACTGGACAAGAAATGATGACTATGTTAGCACAAATCCATGAGTACTACTCGTACAATGCTTCAGAGAACATTCTGTGCTGACAGCATGCCAGGGCCATTGTTATAATATACAAAGAACAAAATGTCCACATTATCACTGTAACTTCTTCTATCATCTTCTTCTCACTTCTGTTCACTAGTCCATTTTTTATCCTATTGCTAACCTTATGGTTGGCTGACTGTTCCCACAATATTAACCCCTCTATTCAGAAATCAAAGATTCCCTCTGAATCAAAATCAGACACATAATTATGTCCTAGGCTTTAAGTACTAAGTGGTCTTTACCTTTGCCCCCCGTCTGCCATAATTCATTAAAGATTTTCTCTCTCTGTCTTTTAATTGATGTATAAATAGTTGTACATAATTTGGGGTACACATGATATTTTGATATATCTATAAAATGTGTAATGATTAAATCAGGGTAATTGGGATATTCATCGCCACAAACACTTATCATTTATTTGTATTGAGAACATTATAGTTCTTTTCTTCTAGCTATTTTGATATATGCAATAAATTGTTGTTAACTGCAGTCTTTTCTCTCTCTCTTTGGTCATGTCAGCCTTCTTATGACTTTGTCCAAGATAGCTTTACATAGCAGTTGTATCCAAGGGTGCATGATTTAAATGCCACTCCCAAAATTCCCCCAAAGAGTCTTCCATATGCTGGACATTTTACCTAGATTAAGTCTTAGGGATCTCTTTCATATTAAGATCCATTTTATATTAAGAAATTGACTACCAAAGTGATATCTGGTGGCTTTTTCTTATTGATGACACTTATGACACTTAACTATTCTTAGAGAAAACTTAGCTTGAAAAAAATGCCAATAGACTTTGTTTAAAAAAGTTTATTGTGAACTTTTTTCTCAATTATTTGATTTCCTCATGCTTAATTATTGAGATAATCATCTATGAGATCACCATTACCAATGGAGATGCCATAGTTTTAGAAGTCATCACTTATGAGATCACTGCTAGAGAATAACCAAGGGACTTATTCATAATCTGGCATGTGGTGGTTAATACTGTCATGCTTAAAAGTTGCAAGTCATTTCATTAGCTTTATAAACATTTGAGTTATATCATACTTGTCACTATATCATGTGTTCCTATGTATCTGCCATAAATATATGAAACGTGGGCTACACAAAAAATAGAATCATTGCTATGGTAGGCAAAATTCTAAGAATGACCCCAGTGACCCTCATCCAGAAGGCAGAACCAAGGGCCTGGGTGGGGAAAGCCAAAAGCCTAGAGAATGAAGCAAACAGTCAGGGATAATTATTCCAAAGCTTTAAAATCCAATGGAGTTGGTACAGCTAGATGCCAAAACTTCTTTGGACTGATAAGTTATTTGTACCTTCTTTTTTTAACTCAAATGCCTATAACTGTCATCTTATGCCTGTCCAACTATTGTGTGTTGACAGTATAGGACACGTAACTTGTCTCTTTAGTTTCACAGGTCCATGAGTAATGAAGAATTGTGCCCAGAATTAATTATACCCAGGAGCTTCATCAATACCTGGTTTAGATGATGATATTTTGGACTTTTGAGCTGATCATGTTTAGATGAGATTTTTGGACTTTGAACTGATGGTATATAGAGAAAAGACCCTTGAGAACCTTTGAGGGGCATGTGTTTTGCATGTGTGACAGATGTGGATCATTGGGGGCAAGGGGTGGACAGTAGCAGCTAGAATTCTGCCCCAGTGACTCTCAGTCTTGTACAATTGTCTTGTTTTTGAGTGTGACAGGATCCTGTAAATATGAAATATCAGCCCAATGAGTATGTTATGTTATATATCAAAAGGGGAATAATCCAACTAGACTCACAAACTTTAATTGGATGAGCCTTTAAAAAACAAAGAGTTTTCCCTGGCCCGTGGCAGCAGAGGGATAAATAAAGTTAGAGGGATTTAAACTCAAGGGAAATTCTCCTACTGGACTCAAAGTCTTTTGTTACTGTCATGTTGCAAGAGGGCCTATGAGAAGCAATGGCCTCCAGGTGGATGGCAAGGAAACAGGGACCTCAGTCCTACAATCACAAGAAAGTGAATTCTGCCAACAACTTGAATGAGCTTTGAAGCAGACTGATTGCTCCTTAGTTGAACCAACAGTGGAGAATGTAACCCACTAACACTTTGACTTCGAGACTCTGAGCAGGGAGCCCAGCTCTGCTATGCCAGATGTTGACAGAACTGTGAGCTAATAAATGGCTATCATTTTAAGCCACTAAGTTTGTAATAATTTATTATAAAGCAAGAGAAAACAAATACAATTCATAAATATTTGTGGACTATTTCAATGTGAGTATGTCCCATATAAGTGGAACTCGGTTACTATTCAAGTCATCAGTTGCTCATTATCTTATTAGTTATGATGGATCAACCACTAACAATTCACATATCTCAGCTTTAAAACTCAATCAAATCAAACACTTATATTTTCCTTGAACCGCCAACAGAGATTCTACTTCATTATATTAATCACAGCAATGCAACTGAAACAAATTAGAGTTTTATAGGCAATAAATTTCATGAGGAACTTAGATGATAACAGAACAAGACAGGACAAGAACGGTTGGTGCAGATAGAAGATGGGTTGGCAGGCACTGCGAGTCATGTGGGTAGGGCAGGCAGGCTGTAGGTAAGCCCAAGAAAAGATGCAGCCTAAGAAGACTAGCATCCAGGACTCAGGCTCTAGATAAGAGGTCCAGGAAACAGACTTAGGGCACCAGCAACAAGAAGGGACTTGAAGCCAGGTGTATTAGTCTGTTTTCATGCTGCTGATAAAGATATAGCCAAGACTGGGTAATTTATAAAGAAAATGAAGTTTAATGGACTCACAGTTCCATGTGGCTGGGGAGGTTTCACAATCATGGCAGAAGACAAAAGGCACATCTTACATGGAGGCAGACAAGAGAGAAAAAGAACCAAATGAAAGGTGTTTCCTGTTATAAAATCATCAGATCTCTTGAGATTTATTCACTACCATGAGAATAATATGGGGGAAACCACCCCCATGATTCAATTATCTCTAACTGGGTCCCTCCCACAACACATGGGATGTTATGGTAGCTACAGTTCAAGATGAGATTTGGGTGGAGACACAGCCAAATCCTATTAGCAGGCCATCTCAAACTGATCTCAGCATATTGAAAGATTAGTGCTAAAAGGAGGAACATATAACCCACCTTGCAGGGAGTTCAACAGGTAGTATTTTAAATAATTCCTTTTCCAAGGAGTTCAACAGGTGGTGCTTTAAATAATTCCTTTTCCAATAGAGTAATGTTTTCTAAAGTGTGGTCCCTGTATCAGCCATATCAGCATTACCTATGAACTAGGAAATGTAAATTCTCTAGCCTAACTGAGACTTAAGGAATCAGAAACCCTTAGGGGTGGGGCTCAGCAAGTTGTGTCTTAGCACATTCTCTGGGTCATTTTGATATGCAATAAAGTTTGAGAACCACAGCAAGCATTTTCACCTTTATCTTCTACTGATAAGCATCTTGAGATCCACAGAAACAAGTAAATTAGTCTAGATACAGCTCCTTCTGTTTTCACACGAGAGCCTGTTTATCAGGACATGTGGAGGGGAGCAACAGCCTCCAAATGTTGCTCATCTTGCTTTTCATCCTGGGTATATCATAAAGCAGAGAGAGTTTTGTGCCTGTCTTGGGTCAGTGGTTCCCTTTATAATCTAAGTATTATCTTAATTTCTTTTTCAGAAATGTCATTTACTAAAATACTTTTATTGTGTCTCCTTGACTTTTTCCTATGTAGTTTTATTTTTCAGCTAGTAATCCAGAAACTTATTGCAGCTCTTTTTATCCCTACACTTATGTCTACATGGTTTATTATCAGTTTTCAACTGGCCACATGGCATTCAAATATTTCTAGAACTGAAACACAACTGAAGTTCATTTATGACTTATTATCTGTACATTAAGATGCTATTACCAGGATCTTTTAAAATCTTTTAAAAATATATAAATATGAATAGATACTAAGAGAAACCCAGGACAGTCAAAATATTGTTTTCATTTAATTTACATTTTTTTCTTCATAAACAGTCATACTGCAAAAAAATGACTTTTTAAAAAAGTAAATATAACTGGGATTTGATTGCCAAAAGTTAATTGTAGAATGACTAAAACATAGGTAGAAATTATCTTTTATTTGTACCACGATGAAGAATATAACCAGTCTAAGACTATACCTTTTGAGGAAACATGTTTCTGCTCTTTTGTGGTATTCTCAGTCTAACTTCCTTGAATCATCCAAAGAGAACCATAGAACTTCCCCATTGAGGACCATTAATAGGAACAAAAAAATTTTATTTCCTTTATATTAAAGTACCATCACCTTATTGACTTTAAATCTGAATTGCAAACTAAGCCAATACATATAGAAAAGAAGATGTGCATTTTATATTGTTGTACTTTTCAATGAAAGGAAAACAAAAATTACAGTCCTTGACATTCAGAATCTCACCTTACACTAGGCCATATTATTCTCCTATTAGGCATAAACCATCACATAGAATACTAACTGCAGACAAGATTACTCTAAGACCCTGATAAAACAAGACAAAATAAGGACTCTTCATAATTTTGTCTATGCACAGAAAAAAATACAAAGTCAGCATGCAACCCACAAAATATAAAATGTCTCCTCTCTTGGCCAGAATAATTGACTACTACTTATTAGCCAATTGCAACTTTATGATCATTCTAACCTCCTCTCCCTATAAAGAAGATTTATTGATATACCCAACATACTATTGACCCTGCTTTCTTACACTCTAATCTAGAACAAACCCTCACCACTTCAGACCATTCCCCAAATTACCCTGCCAAAGTCCAACCCTATAATGGGTTCCTTCTCATACTCTTTTACTGAGGTGCTCCATGGTCTCCCATGGTGTATGTTCTCCCTCTCTGCAACAGGTAATAAACCCACCTTGTTCAGTTACAGATGTGCTTTCAGTGGTGAATTGTAAGCTATTTTAATTTTTTTTAATGAAAGTTTATTTCATGTAGATGCCTATAATCCTTTAATATACGTTATAAAACTTGAATAACTTGAGTGGATCTGCAAAGCTAATTAATGATTGATCCAGCAGCTCATCTAGTAGTTCAATGTTCTGTGCTAACTCACCTAGCTATTACTTGGCATTATGTTTAATCTCTTGAGAAGTCAAACAGCATCAACTATTTGATTTATATATTACTTATATGCTTAGATTTGGTAAATTTAGAAATGGTGATTGGTATAGTTTGAGTATTTGTCCCTGTGAAATCTCATGTTGAACTGTAATCCCCAGTGTTGGAGGTGGGACCTAATGGGAGGTGTGTGAGTCACGGGGGCAAATCCCTCATGGCTTGGTGCTATCCTTGCAATAGTGAGTGAGTACTTGTAAGGTCTGCTTTTTTAAGTGTGTGGCACCTTCCCCCAGCCCCTAGCTATTGCTTTCATCATGTGATGTGTCTACTCCTGCTTCATCTTCTGCCATGAGTAAAAGCTCCCTGGCCAGGCACAGTAGCTCATGCCTGTAATCACAGCACTTTGCGAGGCCAAGGCAGGCGGATCATGAGGTCAGGAGTTTGAGACCAGCCTGACCAACATGGTGGAACCCTGTATCTGCTAAAAATACAAAAATTAGCCAGGCATGGTGGTGTGTGCCTGTAGTCCCAGCTACTTAGGAAGCTAAGGCAGGAGAATCACTTGAACCCAGGAGGCAGAGGTTGCAGTGAGCTGAGATCACACCACTGCACTCCAGCCTGGCGACAAAGTGAGACTCCATCTCAAAAAAAAAAAAAAAAAAAAAAAAAGCTCCCTGATGCCCTGATGCCTCCTTAGAAGCCAAGCAGATGCTGGCAGCATGCTTGTACAGCCTGCAGAACCATGAGCCAGTTAAATCTCTTTTCTTTATAAATTACTCAGTCTCAGGTATTTCTTTATAGCAATGCAAGAACGGCATAACATAGGAAGTTGGTACCAGAAGAGGGGCATTACTATAAAAATACCTGAAAATGTGGAAGCGACTTTGGAACTGGGTAACAGGCAGAGGTTGGAAGAGTTTGGAGGGCTTAGAAGAAGACAGGAAGATAAGGAAGTTTGGAACTTCTTAGAGACTGGTTAAATGGTTGTGACCAAAATGGTGATAGTGATATGGACAGTGAAATCCAGGCTAATGAGGTCTCAGATAGAAATGAGGAACTTATTGGGAACTGGAGCAAAGGTTACTCTTACATCTTAGCAAAGAACTTGGCTATATTGTGTCCATGTCCTAGGGATCTGTGGAAGTTTGAACTTGAGAGCAATAACCTAGGGTATCTGGCAGAAGAAATTTCTAAGAAGCAAAGTATTTAAGATGTTCATGGCTGCTTCTAACAACATATGCTCACATGCAGAAGGAAAGAAATAACTTTAAGTTGAAAGTTATATTTAAAGGAAAAGCAGAGTGTAAAAGTCTGGAAAATTTGCAGCCTAGCCATGTGGCAGAGAAAGAAAAAGCTTTTTCAGGAGAGGAATTCAAACACACTATGGAGCAACCACTTGTTAGAGAGATTTGCATGATTAAAAAGGAGCCAAATGCTAATAACTGAGATAATGGGGAAAAGGCCTTGAAGGCACTTCAGAGATTGCAGAGGCAGCTCCTCCCATCTCAGGCCCTGAGGTCTAGAAGGACTGAATAGTTTCCTGGACAAGGGCCAGGGCCAGGGCCAGGGCCCTGGTATACTGTACAGCCTTGGAACACTGCTTCCCATATCCTTGCCACTCTGGGTCCAGCCTTGGTTCAAAGGACTCCAGATATAGTTCATGCTGCTGCTTCAGAGGGTGCCCGATATAAGCCTTGGCAGCTTCCATGTGTTAAGCCTGTGTGTACACAGAATGCAAGAGTGAAGGCTTGGCAGCCTCTGCCTAGATTTCAGAGGATGTATGGAAAAGCCTGGGTGTCTAGGCAGAAGCCTGCTGTGGGGCAAAGCCCTCATGGAGAACCTCTAATAGGACAGTGCAGAGGTGAAAGGTGGGGTTGGAGCCCCCATACAAAGTCCTCACTGGGGCACTGCCTAGTGGAGCCATGGGAAGGGAGCCACTATTCCCTAGATCCCAGAATGATAGAGACACTGGCAGCTTGCACCCTGCACCTAGAAAAGTAGGCACTCGACAACCTGTGAGACCGGCTGTGGGGTCTGAATCCTGAAAAGCCACAGGGGCAGGGCTGCCTAAGGCATTGGGAGCCCATTTCTTCCACCAGTGTGCCTTGTATGTGGGACATGATATCAAAGGAGATTATTTTGGAGCTTTAAGATTTAATGACTGCCTTGCTGGGTTTCAGACTTCATGGAAACTGAAGCCCCTTTCTTTTGGCCTATTTCTCCCTTTTGGAATGGGGATGTTTACTCAATGCCTGTACTCTCATTCTATCTTGGAAATAAATAACTTGGTTTTGATTTTACAGGCTTATAGGTAGAAGGAACTTGCCTTGTCTCAGATGAGATTTTGGCTTTGGACTTTTGAGTTAATGCTGGAATGAGTTAAGTCTTTGGGGGACGACTGGGAAGGCATGATTATATTTTGCAATGTGAGAAGGACATGTGATTTTGGGGGCCAGGGATGGAATGATATAGTTTGAATATATGTTCCTGCCAAATCTCATGCTGAATTGTAATCCCTAATGTCGAAGGTGGAGCCAAATGGGAGGTATTTGGGTCATGGGGGCAGATCCCTTTTAGCTTGGTGCTATCCTTGCAATTATTAGTAAATATTCACGAGATCTAGGTAAGTAAGTGACACCTTCCTGACTGCTCCTGCTCCTGCTTTACCTTCTGCCATGAGTAAAAGCTCCCTGAGGCTTCCCCAGAAGCTGAGCAGATGCTGGAGCCATGCTTGTACAACCTACAAAACTATTAGCAAATTAAACCTCTTTTCTTCACAAATTACCCAGTCTCAGGTATTCTTTATTGCAATACAAGAATGCCTTACTAGTAATGATCAAAAGCTACAAAATAAACACCATGCTTAGAAGACTTTGACCAAGAATATTACAATAGCTTCTATTATTAAGCAGTTACTATATGCCAGTATTATACTTAGTGCTTTACATAATTTAGCTCATCTAAAACTCAGTACATTTTATTTACCTATGAGTAACAGAATGTTCAATTAAAAGTGGTTTAAATACTGAAGAAAATTTGCTGTATCACATAATTCCATGATATTACTGGCTCAGTGATGTCATAAAGGATTCCTTTACTTACATTTTTCTGCAGCTTATCCTCAGTGTGTTTGTGACATCTCATTTTAGATTGCAAGTTGGCTAGAGTAGCATCAGGTTTCACATGACCATATGTAATGAAAGTAGATTTCTAGCACCTTTTTTTATTAGAGAGGAAATGTCTCTCCTGATGATTTCTCCCTTCAGACCCCATTGACCAGGACTATGAAATGTTGTATTCAGGCCCTAACTGCAAGAGCAACTGGGATCATGAGAATCTGGAATTTTCAGCCACAGTAATTGGAGGTGAGCTCCATTGGCAAGGAGTAAGGAGCGCAGGAGGGGTAACTCTTAAGTAGGAAGCCAACAGCATCATGCATAGGTGCTACCATTGTCCTCATTTTACAAAAGAGAAAACTGAAGCTTAGAGAGGTTATGTAATTTACCAACAATTACTCAGCTAGAACATGTGGTATTAGAATCCAAATTTAGCTCTGTAGAATTCCAATGCCCAAACTCTTTAAGGACTTAGACTCCAAGTCAGATGGACCCAGGTTTATATCTCGACTATGCCTCTTTTCATTGATGACCCTGATTTTTTATTTGTAAAAATAAATTATTGTATTATCTGTTTCACTGGAATATGGTGATGATTAAATTCATAATGTATATGTAGATATAAAGTCCTGGCCCTGATATTACTGCTGTCATCATCATCAATCAGCAGGAGCAACATTATTACCCCACTCCACTGGATGAAATTTCTAGGTCATCGTTCAGAGTCCAGTTGTTTTTTCCCATCTTTCATAACACGCGGTATATGGAATTTACTTTGTTACTATGGCCATACTCTTACTTGGATTTTTTCACTCATATAGCTCCTTGAAGGCAGGAACAATGTCTTATTTATTTTTATATCTTCAGCCTCTTATACAATGAATGATGCATAGTATGTGCTCAATAAAATATTTTGCATGAAGCTGTAGGTGAGGGTAGGAATAGCAATATAGTGCAACAACTAGGAGCTATACATTCTATTCTCAATATTAGAGAAATCATCACATTCCAGAAAAACATTTGATTACAAATATATTACACAGGAAGGTCTATAATGACAGACTTAGTATTTAAACAGCTATGTATTTTCTTTTTTTTTTTTTT
Source organism: Mandrillus leucophaeus (assembly GCF_000951045.1). Classification (NCBI taxonomy): domain Eukaryota; kingdom Metazoa; phylum Chordata; class Mammalia; order Primates; family Cercopithecidae; genus Mandrillus; species Mandrillus leucophaeus. The sequence continues at coordinate 127,858 of NW_012110730.1, read as the reverse complement.
TTAGACAGAGTTTCCCTCTTGTCACCCAGGCTGGAGGGCGATGGCACGATCTTGGCTCACTGCAATCTCCGCCTCCTGGGTTCAAGCAATTCTCCTGCTTCAGCCTCCTGAGTAGCTGGGATTATAGGCATACACCAGCACGCCCAGCTAATTTTTATTTTCAGTAGAGACAAGGTTACTCCATGTTGCTCAGGCTGGTCTCGAACTCCCGACCTCATATGATCCTCCTGCCTCGGCCTCCCAAAGTGCTGGGATTACAGGCATGAGCCACCGCACCTGGCTAACAGCTATATATTTAAAAAAAAAAATTTTTTTTTTAAAGTAAGGTGTCAACTTGAATTTTCAGTTCAAAGTAGTTCATTGTCCAAGTCTCCAGAAAAATCCATGTGTATTAAAAACCGAAATAGTTTAAAAATTCGGGAATAACATTTTAAAATTCAGCAATAAAATACTTCTTGGAATAAGAGGAAAATGTCTTCTCGAAAACTTTCAAATAAAACCAAACTTAAAGGAAATGTGCATTTCTTAAATTTGATTTCAATTTCTCAAGTTTCCTTGTGTCTGAGGGTAGGAAACATAACTCCTCAGCACAGGATTAATAGCAGCTGGCTTATAATACTCACCCTGAGAGCAAATACGTGCACTGTGGGAAGCAGATGCTGCTCTCGCTGAAATAGATATTTCAGTGGCAGTTAAAACAGGGCAGACATATTGATGTCCTCATCTGCTCATCATCCATATCACAATCATAGAATCACCTTTTCTTTTTGCTAATTTATAGGTGGTTAAATATTTCTTTGATGGTAAAAGTACAATGGATGATTTCTCTTTTCTGTTACTTTGTTTTACAACAAGTGTATAGTCATGCTACTGGCAAATAATAAAACTGTCCAATAATTTATTTCCAACTATGCACACTTAATTTTACTATCATGCTTCTTTAAAAAAATTCTACAAGTCACTATTTTTAAAGTTATATATTTACATATCAGTCATTCATTAATGAATCTATAATTTCAATAAGAGTTTCTTTAGGAAGAGTAGCTATATCATAAATAAAGTGAAGAAAACATCCAGCATTTGTAGGCTGCTCTGATTTGGGAAAATACTGTATTTTTAAACTACCAATATACCTCTTATGCCTGTCATTCAAACACAACCTTGTTATGCAGCTAACTTTTTAGAATTTCATTATTTAGATATAAAATAATACTGTTTCTTGTAGAAAGGTTGGAAAGTACAACAAAACAGAAGGAAAAAAAATAATTGCCCACAATCCAACCCTTGCAAATGGCTAATATTAACATTTTAGTTTACTACCTTCTTGTCTTTTTTCAAAGCATATGTAATATACACATTCAACTTTTTAAAATGAAGTCAAGTCATATTAAATATATTTTTGGTTTCTTGTACTTTTACTTAACATTATAGTTGGAATTTTTTTGTCAATAAATATTTATAAAAAAACTTTTGAATCACTGAAAGGCATTTCAAGATAAAGATTACTGTAATTTAACCAAATCTTCACCTGTGGGCATTTCCATCATTTCTAATTTTTGTTATTATGTTAAAAATAATATAAGCACGTGTATACAATGCTTTCTTCATATCTCTAATTTTCTGGCTTTGGAAGGGAATTATTCAAATATATATTTTTAAGGTTCTTAATATTTTTAAATTAAAAATGTTTACTATTAACTTTAGAGACATAGCCACAAAACAGTGTCAAAATGTTTTGCTGAAGTCATAAAGTAAAAACTATTGGTGCACTAGTGCAAGGCCTGCTTTAAACACTTGGCACACATAACATACACAAAAGCTTGGCATTTTTGTTAAAAGCACCCAGAGATGGCACATCTGTGTTGCCCTTTGGCATAAGAGGTCCCTAGATAGAAAGACACAGCAACATAAAGATATAAAATCTCTTTAAGCTAAGCTATAAATGGAATGCAGCCCTAATAAAAGGATTTTTATCACGATATAAGCATATTTATATTAATATATTAAAATTAATATTTCACATTCATATGCAATAGTAAGCAAGCATAGAAGTAGAAAATTTTGAAACTGAAGAACAATAAGGGTAAATAAGCTTTCTCACATACTAAAGCATATTATAAAGCTTAGGAAAAAACTCAGATAAAAGAAAAACTGATAAATTCTGCTACTTACAAATAAAAAATATCTCCTTGGGGAAAAAAACTAACATAAGCAACATTTAAACCTGCACTATGAAAAATATCTGCAAATCAGCCGGGCGCGGTGGCTCAAGCCTGTAATCCCAGCACTTTGGGAGGCCGAGACGGGCGGATCACGAGGTCAGGAGATCGAGACCATCCTGGCTAACAAGGTGAAACCCCGTCTCTACTAAAAAATACAAAAAAATTAGCCGGGCGAGGTGGCGGGTGCCTGTAGTCCCAGCTACTCGGGAGGCTGAGGCAGGAGAATGGCCTGAACCCAGGAGGCAGAGCTTGCAGTGAGCTGAGATCCAGCCACTGCACTCCAGCCTGGGCGACAGAGCAAGACTCCATCTCAAAAAAAAAAAAAAAAAAAAATCTGCAAATCACAGACAAGGGCTAATTTATCCAACATATAAAGAGATCCTATTCTTAGGAGCACCTATTCATATAATAGTTATATAAAGACCAATAATCCAAAAGAAACTTAGGCAAAGGGTATATACAGATATTTCACAGAAAAGGGAATACCAGTGGCTCTTGAACATATGAAAAGATGTTCAACTTTGCATCTTAAAAAATGCTGTTTAAAACCCTGGTGAGACACTGTTTTTTACCTTTAGATTGGCAAAGTTTGGTGACACACTCTTCTAAGGCTCTGGGAAAACAGGCACTTTCATATAATGCTGCTGGGAATGTAAACTGATGCAACTTTTGTGGAGTATCTATAAAAATTTCATATACACATGCTCTTAACCCAGCATGTTTACTTCTAGGCTTTTATCTTACTGATATATTCATTTATACATGTGCAAAATTTCACACATACAAGGTTACTTGTTACAGAGGCACTGTAGTATCAAAAGACTGGAAACAATATAAAGAGCCATCCATCAATGGATACTGGTTAAAATAAGTTATGATACATTGAAACAACTGAGTACCAGGCAGTCAATAAGAAGAACGAAATGAAGAAGCTCTTCATGCATTGGTATGGGATGACCTCTGAGATAGATGGGGATGGGTAGATTTGTATATATGTACATATGTTATTGATTGTATATGCATAAGCATCTTGGCAGAACTCAAAAGGAGCTGGTAATAGTAAATGGCTTTGAGAATGGAAACAGGGTTGCTGCATTGTACTCTTAGAATTTTGAGGCATTTGAATATATTAACTATTTTTAAAAATTAAATAGAATTAAATTAAATGTTTTAAGTTGAATAGACCCTTACAACCACAAGAAATAGCTTGGGTCCTGCAGTCCAAAGAAGAATAAAAGAAATATCTCAGCAAAAGGCTAATAAAATAACCAGGACCTATTGTTCCCCTAAGTCCTCAGTTGTTAGGTAGTCTGAATTCTCTACTTTCCATGCCAGCCATGTAGCAGGGCACTAACCAGTGCCAGAATTTCCTTGGCAGTGAAAATCAGGCCTAGAGCTGTCCTCACCTCCCTCTTCTTGTTGCTAGCAACAGAGTAGCTACTACAGCACACACATAGAACTGACCAGTGAATGAATGGCTGGGAGCCTTCCAGTTCTGGGCAAACATAAAACTCAGGGAAACAAAGAAAGTATTGGAGTCGCTGGGTCAGTGATTACAGATCCTTATGTCACCCCCTTTAGAACACCAGCCCTGAGTTTTCTCTCAGCTGTGTACCAGTGACTGGATGCCTGACTGCATCAGCCACTGCGACGAGAAGGAGGCAATTAGATGAAGCCCACTATAAGATGGAGTCATCCTTACAGAGATCTTTTCTTTATGTATTTTTTAAGTTAAAAGCAATAAATGTATTCTTAAGGGGTAGATGGATTGTTCTTTGGCTTTAGGCAAATGTATTAGAGGAAAGTAACACATATGGTCTTGAAGGGGAAAAATAGGGCAACTATCAAGATCTGGATCTAATTGCTTAACTAGTCTCTTAGCAGTCAGCCTTGAATAATAGGCAAGGTCAAGATGAAAGCAACTTCTAAGCATGCCTTACTCCTTCTGTCCTAAGTACTTTATCTCTATTAACTCACTTACTTTCCAGAACAACTCTGAGGTAGTCATTTCTATGATTTCCACTTTACAAATCGAAAGCATAGAAAGATTAACTAAATTTGACCAAAGTTACCCAACAAATAAATGGTACAACTAAAATTGAACCCATATAATGGTGCTGCACAGGCTGTACTCTCATCAAAACATATAGCATTCAATATCACAGTAGTTTTACATAAAATCTAAGCATGAAACATAATTTTTGCTAGATCTATTCCACTCTGAAACTCACAAATCACAGTGTATGTAAATGTCTGCATTCATTTCCTTTTGTTAATGTTTCCTATATTGCTGAACAACATCTTTGTTCTGAAACACAGAAAAGATGCACATGATTTTATGCATCCAGGAGCTAAGCAACACATTTTTCCTGAAATAAACACTAGTCCCACTTATTATGTCCCCTACTTTTCTTCCTCCCTCTAAATCAAAGCAGTGTTTCATTTAACATATGCATCATCTAGTATGAGCAAATAAAGTACATAAAGCAAAACAAAACAAGAGTACTTGGCGACCCTCTAAATTATCATGCTAAACATAGTGGACTTCTTGTTCAGAGCTAAATGACACTGACATCCTCCTCTCACCCTAGACATAGACAGGGTGTACTAAGAGAGCATCATTTCCATTTCCAAAGGTCATGGAGTTTGTGACAGAATAGTGCTTAGTGATGCTTGTTCAAAAGCTGAAGTGAAAAAAGTACAACAAAAGGAGGGAAGCATTCTAGAACTGGCAGAGACCTTAGTTCTTAGAGCTCAGAAAAAGAATCATACAGCTAGAAAAATGTTAGAAATCAGCTACCGCAATACTTTGAATCTTCTGGAGGAAAGTGAAGATTAGAAAAGTTAGTTCCACAGCAGCACTGTGGAATTAGGACACATAGTTCCTGAGACTCTCTGTCATGAGTTGTGCATACTAGGCAAAGAAGACTAGAATTATGGCAACCTCACCATGTTGCTTCTTTCTCACTTAGAAATGGCTATGGTTTTCTCTTTGTACTACTGACCTCTCCTAATTTCTCCACCATGAGAAAAGCAGACAGGTACATTGAGAAGCACCATTATGAAGCCTAAGACCCACCAGGCTTTGGAGCCAGGCCACTGGATATTTCAATGACTCCATCATCTACCAGCCTGTATCTTGGGTGTATTACATTTCCAGCGTCTGTTTCTTGGCCCAATATTGGACACTGTACGACTAACCTTGTAGGAATCTTGGGAACACTGGAGATAATGTAAGTTAAGTGCCAAATACAGTAGATGATAAAAAATGAAACATATTATTACAAGCATATATTTCTCTACCCATTGACAGTCTTCATCTTTTTTTAATTCCTCAAATCATTGCATGTGCAGGAAATGCCTACAGCACTTAGCATGACTACAAGTGTATGCTAATTTAAAAAATAATTATGAACTTTTTCAAACATATAGGAGAAATAATATACCATCACCAAAGTAAGTATCCATTAAAGATATGGAGCTGTCTTGTATATTTTAAAACTTTATACAAATGTTATCAAATTGTCCATATTATTCTATAATTCTATAATTCACTTCTCCCCAGCATTACATCTTAGAAATTTACCCATATTCTTACATGCAGCTTTCTTAGTTACTTTCAATGCCCTATAGTATTGATGTCATGAACCTGCCATAACGTATTGCTGCGTCCTTCTACTGATGGACATTTAGATTGTTTCCCGTTATTCACCTATTACAAAGAATGCTGCACAGGCATCCTTCTCACTCATGCTCCTTTGGGTATGGGTGAGGGAGTTTCTTTGGGATACAAATCCAGAGGTAGAATTCCTAGATTTATAAGATATGCCCATATTCAACATTACTAGTCATTGCTAAATCGTGTTTCCAAATCACTGTAGCATTTTGTTGCCACCTTTGCTTTAGAGTATTTTTTAGGTTCTTTATTGAGATATATGTTACATACCGTAAAATTTACCCATTTCAAGTATACAACTCAATAGTTTTTAGTATATGTGCAGAGTTGTGCAACCAGCACTACAATCTAATTTTAGAACATTTTAATGTGATAGCGTTATTTATAAATAGACATAAAACCTACAGAAATCTGTGAAGCTTGTTATGTGTCCTGTCCAGTATATACATGAAAAACCTCTGGAAGGAGCTAGTTTGTAGAGGTCCCCACAAATAATAGAGAAAAACAATGTTCTTGTTTTAAACCTGTAGTTTGAGTAGGTAGCTGGAAGGAACATTTCTAATTAGATTTGGAAACTGCTTAAAGACAGGTTCCTGTTATTTGCTAATAAAAGCATTTCTAATTATTCACCTCAGAGTAAAATGACTCAGAATTCACTCTATCTGAAGAGAAATAGAAGTGGGTTAAACCAACTAAAGAAGTGATTTCCCCAGAACAGTTCTTGCTCACGCCAGAAAGGAAGGGAGCTGTGAAGGAGTATAGATGTTGGAGTAAACAGTTGTGAGAGGAGGTTCATTGGCAAAGGAGAAGAGAGAGCAACTGTCATTCTTTTTTTCCACAAGGTAATTCGTTGAGCTTTTTTTTTTTTTTTTTTTTTTGTGAGACAGAGTCTCACTGTATTGCCCACGCTGGAGTACAATGCAGTGGCCTGATCTCGGCTCACTGCAACCTCTGCCACCCGGGTTCAAGCAATTCTCCTGCCTTAGCCTCCTGAGTAGCTGGGATTACAAGCACCTGCCACCGCGCCTAATTTTTGTATTTTTAGTAGAGACGGGGTTTCACCATCTTGGCCAGGCTGGTCTTGAACTACTGACCTCGTGATTCACCCACCTCGGCCTCCCAAAGGGCTAGGATTACAGGCATGAGCCACTGCACCCGGCCTCATTGAGCTTGTAATCAAATAATTTTCATGCTCTGAGTTATTAATTAATGGCACTTTCAAGTACTACTTACCTCAATCCAAACTTAATATGTTAATTGACAAGAGGATTGCCACATATGACACATATATACATATATATGAAAGTTGTCCTTATCCAGCTGTTAAGTGTTCAAAATCTTTTTCTATTTGGAATCTCATAAGAAACATCAGGTCCATGGACACCACCACCAGTTCTCTTGTTCATTCTTCCTAGTCATTGGCTTAAGCACATCAACTTCCAGATGCTGTGATTTCATTTCATCAAGTGCCTGACAGCTTTCTGAAATTTCCTCCTTGGCCTTCAGACCATCCACAGGTATGGAGGGTACAGTCGCTTTCTGTGACAGCTCAGCAGGTGACCTAAGACCAGGCGGTGTAAGACTGAGAAGAGGAGGAAAGTCACAGAGGCAGCGCAGATTGCTCAAGGCAAACACACAAAATCCCACCTTACCAGCAACGTAAGCATGGCAACAGCTTCTCACTAGCCCTGGGACCAGCCCCAGCACACTCACGTATCAATGGACTTTCTCTACAGTTGGGAATAGCCTGACTCCACAGCATGACATGTGGTTTCTTTGCCTGCACTGAGGTTTTCTACCTGCAAAATGTACAGATAAAGGACCCAAGATCCTTTGCCTGCACTGAAATGATTCTCCTGAATTAGATACTAATATTGAGCCACTCTACACCCTTTGGACACTTGGGCCTCAACTCAGATTTCCTTTGCAACAAGACTGTGAAAACCACTTTGATCTCTTTCTTGTAGGGTCCTTTGCTGGGCAGACAGATAACTCAGTGAAATCTAGTCTACGTATTTGTTCCTGGAGAGGAAGTGATTAAGCTTTTCAGGCTGGAACAACATCCATCATCAGGAACTGGGATTGAGCCTTAGGAATGAGCTGTTGCAAATGAGAGGGCCCGGGGAAGTTATTTCTGTGACTAGTGATGTTATCTTCTACGCTGTGAGGTGGTTTTGCCAACCAATGCATTAGGATCTGCAAAATTGAAGGATGAGGGACTGAAGTGGAAAATATCACTGACTTGTGCTGGAAAGAGTTAACCCCAGCAAACAGCCTGTTGAACTCAAGGCAGAACTTAAGAAAGAAAGGAGCAGAGCAGACTAGTGATACTCTTACTCCCTTCTCCACTGAACCCAAGGGGAACAGTGTAACTAAACTCATACAGCCTATTCCCAAATAAGGCAAAATTATCTGGGAGTTGCTAAGCCCCAGAAAAGAGCTACATTAAATGGATTACACCCCCTGCCCTCCAAAATTAAATGAATACAAAGCTGATCCAGCATTTTTGAGTGTAAGGAGCCACAAAACTCCACTGAAGGCATCCAGGTCTGAGCCATTCTTCCTCCTAACTGGCTTCAAAGCTAGCACTCCTAGACTCCATTTTCCTACTTTTCTAGTTTATGGCCCAACTTTATTTACTTGTTAGAATCATGGCACTGTGCTCTTGCATCCTTCATGCCATCAGCTTCCTCTGCACTCATTCTCATCATTAACAGTTCACACATCTCTTGCTGATCAAGGGGGCTCCTCTGCTTTTCAGTGGCCAACTAGGGGCTGTACTGCACATGGGAACAAGGCCTGGCATCTTCCTTTGTCTTTGTCTAAAATCTGTTCCCTAAAAGTTGCGAGGTTTCCAAGGATAGGATTGTGGGTATGTAAAAATGCGTATGTCTCCTCCCCGCCAACCCGTGCTGCAGATTGAATCTGTGTAGGCGATAAAAAATAGTTCTAGTAGCATAGATATGGTAGCTATATGTGAGGCACTAGCTCATTAAATCCTCAAAATAACCTTTCAGGGAGGTATTTATGATCTTTATTTTTAGATGAGGACATTAAGACTCAAAAAAGTTAGATGTCTTGCTTAAGAACATCATTTATAGAGGAAAGAGGTGGAATTCAAATCCAGGTAGTCTGACTCAGAATTGGTGTTGGAAGATGTTGGGAGGCAGGGAGGCTAGGAGGTATCCACTTAGGGTAGAGGTAGGGAGAATTTTGAAATAATGGAACCAGCTGGGAGTCAGATGGCTCTTTATTATTATTGGGTATCAACAATTTTCAATAATGCAGTGAATTTTTTTTTCCACATCGTTGGACCACTCCTATCATCTTATTAGGCTGGACCCTGTCGTGTCTGTATACGGTGTCGGACACTGGAGCAGTCAGGCTACACCTTGGAAGGGAGCTCAACTGAAACACTGAGAATGGCAGAGCAAAAAGATGGAAAGAACCTGGGATTGTTTTTTCACCTTTTCTTTTTTTTTTTAATTACAAGTTGAGCATCTCTAATCAGAAAATCCAAAATCCAAAACACTTCTGGTCTCAACCATTTTGGATAAGGGATACTCAATTTGTACATGGTAAAATATATATAACGGCCGGGCGCCGTGGCTCAAGCCTGTAATCCCCGCACTTTGGGAGGCCGAGGCGGGGGGATCACGAGGTCAGGAGATCAAGACCATGCTGGCTAATCCGGTGAAACCCCGTCTCTACTGAAAAATACAAAAAAAAAACCTAGCCGGGCGAGGTGGCGGGCGCCTGTAGTCCCAGCTGCTCGGGAGGCTGAAGCAGGAGAACAGCGTGAACACGGGAGGCGGAGCTTGCAGTGAGCTGAGATCCGGCCACTGCACTCCAGCCTGGGCGACAGAGCGAGACTCTGTCTCAAAAAAAAAAAAAAAAAAAAAATATATATATATATATATATATATATAAAACATAAAATCTATCATTTTAGCCATATTTAAGTGTACAATTCAGTGGTATTAAGTACGTTTCGCAATGTTGTGTATCACCATTACCCATCACCACCCCCAACAGAAACTCTTGTACCCATTAAACAATTGCTCCCTATTCCTCCCTCCTCCCAGCCCCTAGTAACCTCTATTCTTTCTGTCTCTGTGAATCTACCTCATATAAGTGGAATCATATAATATTTGTCCTTTTGTATCTGGCTTATTTTACTTAGCATAATATTTTCAAGGTTCACCCATGTTATAACATGTATCAGAATTTCATTCCTTTTTAGAACTCAGTAATATTTCAGTATACGACTGGGTTTTTAATGACATCTTTGAGCCCCTGTACCTTGGTGAACCTCTTGTTAACAAGAGGTTTTTCTTATGGTTTAGGCCATGTGGCATGGGGTTTTCCTAACTGATACATAAGACTCAACTCGAGTTCTTCCCTGTAAAGCTCCAGGGTGGGCAATAAGGCCCAAAGAGTACTCAAAATGAAAGCTCTTCAGCATGATGCAAAATTTCCCAGATTTCCTGATATGTGTATGCACTTAGATATGTGTGTGTGCACATGCACATATGTACACAACACACAAACACATGACTAGCCCACACCTTTACCTGTTTTCATCCTCAGTTTAGCTATTTTGTTACAATTGATAATTTCAACACATATAATAATTCAGCACTTAACATTTTTCTTCATCATAAAAAAATATGGAACTCCAAATTGGGTGAGACATTGTATCTGGTGCTCTATGAAGTACAAATCGATGCTTCATTTCAAAATACTCTTCCACAATCTTCACTGGAGTTGAAAATAAACAAGTTTAGTCAAGAGTAAATAAAAACATTTATTTTAAAAATACCATTTAGCATCAACTGCCCCAAGTTTGGCAGACATGAAGAGTGGGCAGTTCATGTTTTATTAGTATATAAAATTGGCTTTACAGGAAGCATTATGGCAAAAAAATGAATACTTATTATGAAAACTGAAAAACAGAAGTGAGTAGTCAGCTACTATCAGAACACTAAGGCTAAGAAAATGTCGCCATGCAATGCAAACAATCTCCTCCTCTAGTAAGTGCTAACAGAATAGGAGGCTTGACTTACTTGCATGCTCCCCATAGAACGCTTTGGTTCATGGCTATGAAGAGGTAACTGCAGAAAGATGTGTGCAGATCCCAGTACTGGTAGGGGATATACAAGTGGGGATAAGAAGAAAGAAATTAAGCAAAATGTCTTTACTCAAGGATCTCTATAAACATTTATTTTTAAGAAAACCTGAGTAAGCATGTATATCTTTTTCTGTGACTTTAAAAGTGTAATGACAGCACTAAAAATCAATTATGCTGTCAATATACAAAAAAGATATTTTCATTTTAAGCATATATAAAGCCTTCTGCAACTATTATATATCACTTTATCAAATCTGAACTTTTTTGCTTGTTCCCTTTTGTGGTTCCTAGTTTTTCACATCCTCATAGAGGACAAAGGCCTTTAGAGATCCATCAATTCAACCCTTTCATTTCACATATAAAGGAGGGTAAATAGTTTGCCCACAGTTACATTCATCCTCAGTGGCAGAGATTGGATTAGAACCAGGTCTCATGATCCTGAAGAGTGCTTTTCTCATTACATGACATGACTCATTCTCCACCCCATCCCTGATCGCAAGTGGACGATACTCCCTCAGTCTCAGATGGGCAGAAGGGCTGTGGTGAAAAGAAACAATCCTGTTTGGGGCCTCTCTGGCTTGTTAGAAGCATGGGGCTCTAGAACAGGAGGTAATAAAATACATCTCCTTCTATCCAAAGTCTTTACAAATAACCCATTACACACACACATGCACACAGTCAGGCTACTTTGAAGACCTAAATGAGAAATACTTCCTGAGAAGAGGATTGTGTGTGAGGGAAACTTCTTTAAAGCTTCCATAAGAGAGGTTATTGATTTTAAAAGTGAGTATCTGGCCACTCACACAGTTATACGCCTTTTAGAAGCTCTGCAAATAAAGCCGTAGTTACAGATGATGACTAATATGAAGAGCTTTAAGCCCCAGGGGATGTCTGAACACCACTCCATGAAGTCCCTGACTACCACACTATCAAATGGGCTGTAAATCGGTGGTGGGAAACGCCTCTGAATATGCAGATTTCAGCAGAAAATACATTTGACTGGGTTCTTTTAGAAAGTTCCACCATTCTCACATCTATTTCTGATTTTATATGCATCAACACTCAATATGCTAAATGTTCTATTCTGGCAATTCATATTTCTAGGTGACAGTACCCGAAAGCTTATTGCAACATCCTTGAGATGCATCTCAGGAGGAAGTGTGATCAAATCTCCTGGGGCCATTTTTTTTCTGTGTCCTTTGAGATCAAAATTCAGAGAATAAAAGTGTTGTCACATTTTAAAAAATGTCTGTCATACAAGTTCTTGTTCAAGGTTCAGTACGAGGAATATGGATTGAGAATTCCTTTTTCATATCCATGAACTAGGAAAATTGTGAAAGAAAAGTCCTTGAAACTGACAATGTCAAGTTTACCGAAACATCAAAAAGTACCACAATTTTATAGATTGTCCTGCAGAAATTTATCTTTCTTGTGCTCCACAGGTTTCTTTAAGACTAAGACTCTCTTCTATTTAAACATTTCCTAGAAACTGCTTTCTCAAGTGAAGATTAATCATTTGGTTTACAAAACAGGAGCCAGTCACATGTTATATGTTTCGTCTCAGGCAATAAATTGTCTTTGTACCATATTTCTTGTCTCTTTCCATATAGTTTGTTGTGTCTTATACACAGACTCCTGAAAAATTCTTTCTACTTGTGTAGGAAAGCCACGACTTTCTTCCTCTAAGGCATTGATGGTTTGGAGGGCAAAGGGAGTCCTCTCTCGGGGAAGGGGGTTGTTCAGGGGCCGCATGGGTATAACAGAGTTGTATTTATGCTGCCTGTTAACAGAGTTCATTAGGGACGTATAGAACTGGAAATTACACCAGGTATCTCTTAAAAAGTTTTCAGTCAGTAATAAGATTGTCCATGCAGACCCATTTACGGCATCATCTAAATTCTGTAAATGCTGTCTGCCACATGGCATCTCAGCAAAGATTATTCCGGGTTTGATACCAAAGTCATCTTGTAGCAGATTCTGGACTCTGAGGGCTTCATCCGTGTCATCTTCTGCATGCAATATCACAAATTTGAGGAACACCTCTTCTTCAGCTTCTTCTTCAAGCATCTCTTCCACGCTTTGAGCTCCCTCCTGCTTTCTTGTTGACCCCTCTGTTATATTGCTGTGCTCAGCAACATTACACAAGGATAGGTCTTCAGACTTCTTGGAATCTGACTCATGATATCCTGGACTTGTATCCACACTGTGCCTTTTACCCCAAGAGAGAGAAAGAGGGCAAGAGTCTATTTTAGACTTCCCGATACCCATTATAAATATCCAAGGCAGAAGAGGAAAACTTTATGTATTTCTCAGCATTTCTTTTCAATCTAAAAGAAGTAACAAAACAGAAGAATATTATAGATTTAATCAAAACATTTAAAATGGAAAGTTTCATTCAACCTGAAAAGCTCAAAAAGATTATAATAGACAGATCCAACTACATAAATGACAAACAGATAATTGGGAAGCTAAACTACTAGCCTTTTGTAAGCTTCACAAGGGCTCTCAGAGGCAGCTGAAGGGTATGTTAAATAAAGGGTCCAATTTAATGGGAGATATTTGGAAAATGTAAATGGCGTTACATTAGCACTACAAACCTCCAGATTGAAATAAATGACGCTGGTATTTTCGTGAGAGGTACCACTCTATCTTTTTATGCAGTTTAAATCTAATTTCTCCATTATCAAATTACCATGCAGACTAGAAACAGGAAAGTCTAAAGAAACTGAATATTCAAATATTAAGCATAAATATATTTCGTATCAAGCACCAACAAAATAGAACACAAATATCCTAACAATGACTGGCAGCATCTCTACTGACTTAACATAAACGGAAAATCCGAAATGTCAAGTGAAATGATGTCCAGGATTCACTGGTTCAGAGCTTTTTTTTGTTTGTCAGGAGTCAGGCATTATGGTGATGGTGAACCTAACGGAGAATAAATTATAATAAGAGTGTGTGAAAAGTAAGAAATATCTTTTTCCAATAAATTCTGTAGCTACTGAAGAAAATATATTTATTCACCTAGGGAAAAATTAACATCTCAGTTTGGAAGTGAACTCTAGAAACAAAGACTTGAGACTTTCTCCAGTGAAATCAACGAAGAATGATTATAGTCTAGACTCAATTCTTGTTTTTTTTTGTTATTGTTGTTGTTATTTATTTATTTATTTATTTATTTTGAGACAAGGTCTGGCTCTGTTGCCCAGGATGGAGTGCAGTGGTGTGATCTCAACTTATTGCACTGTAACCTCTGCCTCTCAGGCTCAAGCCATACTCCCATCTCAGCTTCTGGAGTAGCTGCGACTACAGGTACACACCACCACACCTGGCTAATTTGGTTTTTTTGGAGGAGATGGGGTTTCATATGTTGCCCAGGTTGGTCTTGAACTTCTGGGCTCAAGCAATCCTTCCACCTCAGCCTCTCAAAGCTCTGGGATTACAGGTATGAGCTACTGCGCCTGGCCTAGACTCATTCTTTTATTAAAAAAAATTCTAAATTCAGAGTGGAAGAACCAGATCAACTGTGAAAGAAAAGTACACCATGTGAATCTAATTTAAATAACTCCTCAGAAAACGTTGGCAATATTCCTAATAAAACCCCCTAAACAGGCAGTTTCAAGGGGAATTCTTTTATCAAAAGACAACATTTAGAATATATAAATACAGGTTTCATATTTTCAAATATGAGCCACAGGCTATATTCCAGAGCATTTTTACTTATTCTTTATGGGCAAAGGCCAGACCTCAAGAAGAAATTATAACATTCATAACAACATAAGTAACATGGCTACATATGCCTAAATAATTCAGGTTTAGAAGAAACTGTTCAACAAAAGTGGTGAAAAGTGTCATGGGAACGAAAACCAAGGAAAAAAACATAGAGAATTTCATTCTAATGTATATGAGTAAAAATGTTTGCAGCTGCCTCTGACTAGTGAGGAAACTGCTGACCACTCCCTGTCATTCACTCTGTCTGTACTTTAGGTTCTCGCTCCATGGTATATTGTGCTAGTTACCAAGAGGTATTCTAAGGCATAATAACTCTAAAATGTGACATACATACATCCGAAATAATAAAACCAAATTAATTTGGACTCTCTTCACTGATTAGGATTCACTGCTGACTTTTGTTCCTGCATTATAAAAATTTTTGCTATGCAAAGTTGCAGAAAGAAGTTTCCCCTGAATGAGAAAACAATTGTTAAACCATCCAGAGGCATCTATTTTCTGTCAATTAAAATGATCTACACTTATCATTGAATTCAACACCATTATCTTAGTCACTAGCTGGTACAGACAAGTGCTTTGAAGGAATATAACAGCCATTTATAAAGAATATGAAAAACTTCTAGGGTAAGATAGTGTGTCAAGGCAGATCACAAAATCTTTTAAAATAAAAACAAAGAATTACAACTTCGACTTATTTTTCTTAAATGCCAGTTAGCAAAAAAAGAGCAAAAGACTTCAGAAATCTATGATGCATTGTTCCAACTTCCAAGCAGTGTCACCCACCTAATCACACCGAGAGAAAAAAGCTAGTGGCAATGTCTATAAAACTTCACTATAACCTTCTAATCTGGAGGGAGGGAGTAAGGAGACTGCCAAGGGAACAAGCTGTGGAAAGCTGTGCTGTTCATAACATCACTGTGACTCAGACATGGAGAGATGGTCAGGATTCATTACTGCAGTGTGGTTCCCAGGGCTGGGAGGAAGTGAGAGGACATGACTGTGCTTCACTGTGGGCTGATTAACTCCATCAATAAAAAGGGCTCTATTGGAACAAAGGAAAGGCATGGCATGCTGAAGGAAACCTGAAGTTGGCCAAAGGAATCCTGGAAAGCCTCCTTTAAAGTCCTCCTCCATCAGAACAATGAATACCAGGCTTAAAAAATTTAGGTTTCACCTCCTTACTTCAGTTAAATGGAAGGAGAGTGAGGGTGCCACTTGGGAGAAGCATGTGAGACCACTGTTCATAAAAATTAAAATGTGTATGTATATACATTTTCATTTACTTTTTTTTAAAAAAAGGTGGTGGTGTGTCTCCATCCATTCTGTTACTTATCCCCATGGTCTCCTGCTAGTGACCACTTTTATCAGTTTCTCCGGCATCTTTCCACTGTTTCTCTATGAACATATATTCTTATTTTTCTTTTTTTCAAAAATGTCCCAAAATTCAAAATAAGAATATTTTGAAAGAATATTCTTGTTATTCTTTTCAAAAAAAGTATCACTATTCATACGTATACATGGCATATAAATGCCAAACAGCAGTGGATAGATAAACATTAGTATACATTGCTTTTTCCCTTTATATCTGCAGGGCTTTCCATAACGGCGCATAGAGAACTTTCTCTTATTTCCAACTACATAATCATGCAGCATGTGGCTATCCCATAATCATTCCCTGTTCTTGGATATGTGAGTTGTTTCCAGTCTACTTCTAGGACAAACTATGCTGCAATGGATAATTTTGTACAAAAAGCATTTCATATGTGCACAAGTTTGTCTATAGAACAATTCCCCCAATGGGATTTCCATTTGGAACAGTGATTCATTTGGTCAAATTGCTCTCCATAGGGCTAAGCTTTTTTTTTTTTTTTAAAAAAAAAAAAAAACTTACAACTTGATAGAATGACACCCCAACTCTATCCCTTGCCCCAGAAAAGACATAAGACAAAAACTACCAATTACTATTCACCAAAGCCCAACAGGGTGAATCATATCCATCCCCTCAGGAAACAGAAATGTGAAGAAACATAATCAATCCAAATGGTGCCCTTAAACTAAAGTTCTGAAGGGAAGATCTTATCTGAGATAAGAAGGAAGGAGAGTCCAGAATGTATCCACTTTATATTTATGCAAAAGAGGACCCCAGTAGAATTCTCTATATTAAACAGAAGAGGAATGAAAGAAAAAAAAAAACATGGCAAATATGCTATGGTAAATATGTAAAATATTACAGGAAATATAAAAGAATATAAAGAAGAATCATAGCATACAAAAACAGATTTAAAATTCCATTTCATGAAGACTATGCACTCTGGAATAAGACTGCCTGAGTGTAAATCCCCTTCCTGCTATAAAATAACTGTGATTTTGTATAAATTAATCAATATAGTTTTGCTTTGATTTCATTATCTGTAAAATAATTATAGTCCCTATCCTTAGGGGTTTATGAAGATCAAAATGGCTTAGAATGGTGCTGGGCACATAGTAAGTAGTCAATAAATGTTAGCGGCTATTAATGCTATTAAATATGTAACAAAGAAGCTAAAAATTTTATACAACAAATGTTTACATTTTAGGATGGTGCTACTCAAAGTGTAGTCCACGAACAAGATGCCAGTCTCTGAACTGTTTCTTACCAATGAAGACTTAAGCAGATTGTGCCAGGATGTAAATCAACTACATCACTAATTTTGCTGTTTAGTTCAGCTGACATTTTTTTTCCTAGCAAGACACTCTCAAAGCAGGAAGCAGCATGGTTTACATTCTGGTGCATGCGTCTTAGATTACCATGGACAAGCACTTTGAGTACCCTTGCTCTAGGAGGTACTAAAAAGAATATGTAATCAATGAAACAAAAATAGCAAAGATGAGATAAATTAACAGAATTAGATAAAAAAGGGAGGCTAGAGACAAATCAAGGATCCAAACACTATTAGGAAAAAATAGAAACTGCAAAGGGGTGCCGTGGGGCTGGAGGGAGCCAAGGGTAGCCGAGAAGGAGATAAGCAAGAGGAGAAGCCAGGGGAGGATTTTGAGCAGAGGGGTGACATGATCTGACTAGTTTTCATAAGATCACTTTGGTTGCTGCATTGCGAATAGAAGGCAGGAAGGGAAGGGTGGAAGCAGGAACACTCATTAGGAGTCTGTTGCAGAAACCCAATAGTAACATGATGATGACTTGAACCAGGATGGCAGTAGCAAAAGTTGTGAGAAGTGGCTAAATTTGGGGCATATTTTGAAAGTAGAACTGAGAAGATTTGCTGATGATGTTGACTAGGCATTGAATATACAGTCTGTAGTGTAGGAGAAAGGTCCAACGGGGAGATGCATATTTGACCTTTATCTTTGTATAGATAGTATTTGAAAAAGACAATCTAAGATCATGAAAGACTACACAGGATTTTAAGGAGGTGAGTACAGATAGAAAAAGAAAGGCTGAGCCCTATGGCACGCCAACATTAGGAAGGTGGAGTTATTGTGGTCATTATTATTAAGATTAACTATTCCTGCAGTGATTTTTTATTTGTATCATGTTACAAATGATTTTTGGATAGTTGATGATCTGTCTTTATTTTAGATTTATGGCAATTTGTTAGTCACTTCTACCCATTACTGCTATGACAACATGCAATTCATAAACCATTAATAAAACCATTAATAAAAGTAGAGTGTTGGGAAAAAAACAGACAAACAAAATAGAACAGAACGAACCAGCAAAGGAGGCAGAAAAGAACTAGTCAGGAAGGTTGATGGGTTGATGGAAAACCAGAAGAGAGGGTACCCCAGCTGCTAAGGAAAGAAAACAATTCAAGAGAAAGATAGTACTTAATTGACTTCAAATGCTTATGATGGTCAAGTATGGTGACCGATGAATGTAGCAAGATTAAAATTGTAACATATTTAAAGTAATTGCACCTGGTACTGAATCCTTCAGCCTTGGAGAGCCTTTTTCTTTCATATCTGAACAGCACCATCTTGTGGCAAATATTTGTAAAATCAAGATTCCTGTGTTCAATTAATAAGTTTTGTTAATGTTTTATTGTTATTAATAAATATTTTGTTGGAAACTCACTCTGCAGCCAAACATGCTAGGTTTTAGAGATGTGAAGTCAGGAAAATTAAATAAGACAATTAGGACCCACTGCACAGGTGCTTTATTCAGCGTATCAGGTGCCATGAAAGCACTCAGGAGGGCCATCTGCAGCAGGGGACACTTCACACTTGCAAGACAAAGACAGGTGGACATTTTCTAGGCAGTGTAAACAGCACTTGAAAAACCACTGAGGTACCAGAGGGCAAAGACTATATGTTAGAATCATTTTGCACCAGATATTTATGGCTCAAGTCCACGAAGGAGGAGGTAGAAGAGGAAGGGAAAGAAGTGAGAGCAGGGGAAAGGTAAACTAGATTAAAAGAGGTTCCTTATAAGGAACCTAAGGTATTTTGCTCAGGACTTTGGCTTTCATCATGCTGGCAGACAGATAGCCCCCGGTAGGTGTTAAATACGAGTGATCTGGTCTGACTTGATGCAGGTTAAAGTAGTCCTAAAATTGTTGATGGTGAATATTACAGATGATATGGTGACCTATGGGACTTTGGGTTGTACCTGTTAGAGAGAAGGTGAGTGCACTTTTGTTTATATGAAAGAGAGTTGTATTCTATTGGAAGATGGCATACCATTATAGCTATTGCTGTTGTCTGGAAGTTTAGGCTTGCAAAGAAACTAGGCTACAGGACTGGAAGATGCTAGACTGGGAGAACAATTAGTTAAGAGGCTGCTACAATAGTATAGGTGAGAAAGCAGAGCCCCAAACAGATGAAGTGATAGTGGAGACAAAGATATGTAGGACGTAATGGGGGTGGCAGAGAGGGAAGAGTCAGGGATGCCTTCCAAGCTTGTGCCTTGTGTAACTTGGTGGATGATGGTGCCATTCACTGAGAAAAGCAATATAATCAGGATGAAGTGGGTTGGGGATGACCAAGTAATCCAGTCTGGGACCTATGGAGCTTGCTGCCCATGGCCTCCAAGAGTTGTCCAGTAGGCACGTGGACATGTAGGTCTGGGGCATAAAAGAGCATTTTGGATTGGGGATACAAGTTAGGTGCTTGCTTAAATCATGTGAGTAACTGAGAATAGTAGTGAAAAGAGAGGAGAGAGAGCTAAAGACAGAATCAATGACTTAAGAGCATATGCAGGGTGAGGGGCCCATAATGGAGCAGGAGTGGCCCAGGAGTAGCAGGAAAATCAGACACAGAATGGGATCTGAAAGCCAAGGGAGGAGAGGGCTTCAGCAGTGGTCAGCACCCATGGCTGCCAAGAAGTCAGCATCCACTGCATTTAGCACCTTGACATTCAGAGGAAAAGGTTGGCTGAGAGGGAAAGGAAAGGCCAATACTCACACAACTAAATGTAGGGTCAGGAGAGGCTTTCATTAAGAGAAGAAATACTTGGAATGCTTACAAACTGAAGGGAATTTGCTAGTAAAGAGAAAGAGGGTGTAATACAAGTGTAGAAGCTTCTTAGAATTAAGGTCTTATCCTCTTGGACACTGGGTAAGCTCTGTCTCTCCACCACTGCTCCTTTTCTGAAGAGGAATAGGATACTTAACTCTTGAGTGTGCTGGGTCACAGGATAATGTCTGTGATGAATATTACAGATGATACAGTGATGATGGGACTTCAGGTTGTACCTTTTAGAGAGAGGGTGAGTCCACTTCTGTTTATATGAAGGAGAGTTGCATTGTAATGGGAGATAGCATACCATTACAGCTATTGCTGTTGTCTAGAAGTTTAGGTTTGAAAAGAAGGGTGTCCGTGACGTTAATTAGCCAAAGGGGTGTTCTCTGCATCTGCTGCAGTATCTACTAGAGATTTGTTCATCCAAAATTTATTCCTGTCTCTTTTTACTGTATCTTCCTGTACTTTATGTACCACAAGTACTAAAAACTTTTATCTCCCAGACTCCCTCGATGCTAGGTTTCCTAAATGTAATTTAAGTTCACCAATCGGATGTACTTACATGTCTGAGTTAAATATGCCAGGAGGTAGAACATGAAGCACCTGTTTTGCTGGCTACGATTCTGGTAGAGTTGGTGTAATTAAGGAGCTGGCTGCTTCCTGATTTGGCAGGAGGCTTCTGAGTGTGCCAAAAGCCCCAGGCAAGTAGACAAGTCTGTTATGTGGCTTTGAGAGGTGTTTCTAGAAACCCAACCTAGAGTGCAGTTCTTCAACTTTCCCAGTAATACTGTACATCTTGTAATATCTCATAATACATACCTTTCTACTTAAATTAGCTAGAGTAGATTCTGTTGTTCACAACTAAACTGTGATTGATACAACATCCAAAACACACTCTACCACCTGCTTCTGTAAATAAATTTTTATTGGAAGGCAGACATGTCCCTTCATTGATGTATGTGTCTGTGGCTTACTTCATACTACAAAGGCAGAGTTGAGTATTGCAACAGAAATCATATAGCCCATAAAGCCTACAATATTTACTCCCTGGCCCTTTACTAAAAGTTTGCTGATCCCTCAACTACAGCACGGGAGTGTGCCAAGCTCTGCTGAGCTGTCAGGACACAATAGAACAGATCTGTGCCAGCCAGAGGAGAAACATGTAGACTATTCTTAGACTTCTTAGACACTGGAAATATTAAAAAATCGCATCTAGGGTAATAAGTATTTTCAGGAACAGAATGAGTAGAATTTGAGTCCATCTTGATCTTAGATTGAAATAACATTCTTGAGAATCAGCTGTCATTTGTTTTCTTTCTTTGGGGGATTGCAGAGAATCAATAAGGATGGCAAAGGCCCAGCCTAAATAAAAGGATTATCAAATATCAAATATTACCTATTGGCATTTATTTACAGTTAGAGTAAGCCAGTACCTATACTTTTCATTCTTAGCTATTAGAGCTTGCATTAGAAAGGTTAGAGTTACGGGATCTATCAAAGCCTAGCACTCTGTATCTTTCCTTCACGGCACTAATCAGAATTAATTATTTATGTGTATGGTTATCTGCTTAGTTTCTCATCTTTCCCTCTATACTGTAAACTCGATCAGAACAAGGATCAACTTGTCTTATTCGTCACTGTATTCCCAGAGCCTAGCATATAGTTAGCATTCAAGAAATGCTTTTTGAATGAATAAATTAATTAGACAGCTCCAAAGATATGACAGAATTCTGTAGCTTTAGAGAGACAGCCAAACAGATAGCTTTTGATCATCCCTATTATATAAATCATTGACTCAACCAGAATAGAAAGTAACCAATCAAAATATATTTGGTTGGATTTTCAAAATGATCAATTATGCTACATCTTTTTAAAAACTATGTGAATATAGGGTTTGGCGCAGTTGTTCATGCCTGTAATTCCAATACTTTGAGAAGTCGAGGTGGGAGGATCACTTATGGCCAGGAGTTTGAGACCAGCCTGGGCAACATAGCAAGACCCCATGACTACAAAAAACATTTAATAAATAAATTTAAAAAGCATGAAGATTACTTGAGCACAGGTGTTTGGGGCTTCAGTGAGGCATGATTGCACCACTGCACTCCAGTCTAGGCAACAGAGCAAGGCACTGTCTCAAAAAAAAGAAAAAGTTATGTGAATATAAATATGACATATGCATTATACATAATATGGAAAACGGAAAAGATTACAAAGTAGACAAAAGGACCATTATCTATCAAGAAATGAAATATGAAAACTTTCCATAGTGCTTCCCATACCTGGATTCAGAAATTTCTGTACAAGTTGGTTGTCTTATTGACAGAAAGCAATATTAATGTACATTTTCTAAATTGCTTTAGTTTGGTTTTTGTTTTAACGAGGGAAATCCTTTCAGGGGATACATTGTATTAAAAAACTCAAGTTCACTTTCTTTATTACCCATCCATATCCTATCTATTAGCTACAGATGTATACAGATGTCTCAGCCGCTGACAATCAGTTTTCTTTAAGATATTTCAGGTTCTTGTTTTCACTTTTGCTCTCCTGCTTTTACTTGCATGTCGTACTTGTTTTATATCTTTCCCTTTAGAACCATCATCTTATCTTTCTCTTCCAAAGATAAAGGCTACAATGGAAAGAGGAAAAAACTCCTATGAAAAGTTATCTAACTCTCTATTATGGCTTTAAAGTCACGAAAAGCATTTTCCAAGATCCATTTAACTATGTCATCATGTCTCTGTCTCTCTCGCATCTCCTCCTTCTCAGTCTCCTTTACTAAATGCTCTTTCTTGGCCTGTTTCTCAAATATCAAAATGTGGCTATTGGAAGCTTCCACTTCTAGTACTGGTGGACTAGGTAATTTGGATCAATGCTACTGCTGAGGATAACTAGAGAAGCTAGACAAAACAGGGAAAAAAAAAAAGAGGCTTGAAGCATCAGAGAACTACTGACATAGTGAAGAATTATGGAACACAAATCCAGAAGATAGAAACCCAGAGACAACTTTCCCCCTAGAGTATTTTTCAAGTCCAGAAGAAGAAAGCTGGTGTTGTGCTTTTTGACAGCCCCTCATGGCTAACGAGATAAAAGTGTGATTCCAGTCACGTGCTTTGGGTTGGGACCCTGAAGGCTACACCTAGGTGTAAGGGTGATCTAAAAACAGACTGATCCTCCCAGGAATTGAAGCATTCTTTTTAATAACCCCCATCACTGAAATCAGATTAAAGTGATCACAGATTGTTACCGCTGCCAGGAACCCGGCAGAAGCAAAAATTAAATCCTCTCTGGAAGAAGACAAGAAAACCAGCAAACGCAGCTGACAATAGAAATAAATCTATGTAGATTTCAAACTTTTATTAATAACTATGATTGCACAAGGGGAGGAAAGATTGAGAATTTTGTCAGATAACTACAAACTTAAAAAGGCATGGCAGGTAAGAAAAAAAAAATCTAAAATTGAAAAATATAGTCATTGAAATTAAGAATTGAGTGGGTGGATTTATCGTTAGATTAGGTCAGCAGAAGAAGGAACTCACGAACTAGAAAACAAGCTAGAAAAAACCCTTCGGAATAAGGCAGAGAAAAAAAAGAGAATTAAACCAAAGCAGTAATTTAAGAGATAATGTGAAGACTCTGCAATATTAAAGAAAGACATCAAATCACACATTTTTAAAAGTCCTATGAAACTCAAGGAAAATAAAAAGAAAACCACATCTAGCTTCAACACAGTAAAACTGCTAAGAGCCAATAGCAAAGAAAAAAGTCTTAAAAATAGCAACAGAAAATAGATTACCTTAAAAGATGCAACAATAAGAATGCTTCTCAAGAGAAATAATGATAGCTTTAACGTGCTGAAAGAAAATAGCTGCTAATCTAGAGTCATATACACAGTGAAAGAAAGCACAAATAACCAATGTCAGAAATGAAAATGGGATCTCAGTGATGATCTTGCAGACCCTAAAATGTAATAAAAAGATTATGACCAAGCATATATAAACAAAAGTGAGAACTGAGATGAAATAAACACATTCCTAGAAATACACAACTTCTCAAAACAGACACAGAAGAAATAACCTGAATTCAATTATTCTTTTTCTTCAACTTTTAACTTCAGAGGTACATTTACAGGATATGCAGGATTACTACATATGTAAATGTGTACCATGATGGTTTGCTGCACAGATCATCACATCACCTAGGTATTAAGCCCAGCACCCACTAGCTATTCTTCCTAATCCTCTCTCTCAATTATTATTAAAGATATAAATTCATAATTGGAAATCTCCCCAAAAAGAAAACTCCAGGTTCAAATGGTAGCCAGGGAAGTCTATCAAATATGTAAAGAAAAAAATAATAAAACTAGAAGATTAAAAAAGAGGAAAAATTTCCCAACTCATGTTTATGAGCCAGCATAATCATGACACCAAGGACTGATGTGAATATTACAAAAACGAAAATTATAGCTCTAACTCATGATTTCTTCAAAAATCATAAACAAAATATTGGAAAAATGGATCCTTTTTATAAAAAGGAAAATACATCACAACCAAGTTGGGTTTATTTTAGGGATGCAAGGTTGATCTGACAGGTAAAAATTGATCAATGTGGCTGGGTGTGGTGGCTCATGCCTGTAATCCCAGCACTTTGGGAGGCCAAGGTGGGCAGATCATTTTAAGGCCAGGAGTTCAAGACCAACCTGACCAACATGGCAAAACTCCATCTTTACTAAAAATACAAAAATTAGCCAGGTGTGGTGCCACACACCTGTAATCCCAGCTACTCAGGTGGGTGAGGCAGGAGAATTGCTTGAACCCAGGAGGCGGAGGTTGCAGTGAACCGAGATCCTGTCACTGCACTCCAGCCTGGGTGACAGAATGAGATCCTGTCTCAAAAAAAAAAAAAAAAAAAAAAAAAAATCAATGTAACTAATCACATTGACAATTAGAAATAAAAATCTTTTGATAAAATTTAACATCCATTCATTATACAAACTCTTAGCAAACTGGAAATAAGAGGGTCTTCTATCATCTGAAAATTTAAAAAATTACCAGAACTACTAAAAGATAAGCAAGTTTAGCAAGAACATGGATATAAGGTCAACATAAACAATTTGAATGTATTTTTGAATACCAATAACAAAGATAAAAGATACAATTACAAAAAATGTCATTTTTCAATAGATCAAAAAATATCAAATAGTTGGGCATACATCTAACCAAAAAAAGGGGCAAGATTTCCACGCAGAAATATTAGTGAGATAAAATATAAAAGGAAAATACTAAATAAATGCACATATATATCATGTTTATTATTTGAAATATTCAATATAGTAAAGATGCCAATTCTCTCTAAATTGATATATAGACTCAATGCAATACCAATCAAAATCTCAACAAGACTTTTTTAAGTTGAGTTTTACAGGTTCAATTCCAGAATTTCTATGGAAATATAAAGGGTAAGAATAGTCAATACACTTGGAAGAATAAGTTGGGAGGACTTGCTCTATCGGGCATCAACACTTACTATAAAGTTACAATAATGAAGACAATGTAATACGGCAGAATGTTAGACAAATTGCTAATAGAATGGGATAAGGAGCTCTGAAACAGATTCACACATATATGGACACTTGATGTACAACAAAAGAGGTACTGCAGAGTAGCGGGGAAAAGAAAAAATCTTTGGGAAAAATGACTGTAGGTCAGAAAATGGTTACATGGGTGATTATTTATTCAACTATATACTTTGCTCTATGCACTTTTGTGTTCTATGTTATTACTATATAAAAACATTTTTCAAAAATGTGAGTATCACGCTTGGTCCTTTTCTCTTCTGCCAGGATACTCAGCCTTCTCAGCTCTGTAACTTCATCCATGCCTGAAATGTGTTTCCTCTGACTAAAATGACCTTTGTAACATTATCTACTTATTTTTTTAAAAGTGATCAAATTAAAATATATTACAGTACTTACAGTATGATCCCAATTCTGTGTTAAAATTACACTGAATATGTGCATCTTTGCATATGCTTGCTTAAAAGTGTGTGTATGTATACATACATATTCACATACACCCAAACACACATATGGTTGTGTGCTTTCCTATGCAATACCAATCCATGAGAGCACTGTTTGTCTTAGATGTCTTTTTATAATTTTAAATAAACAAATGTATGTAAGCATGTGTGTTTAAATACCAAATAGCAGAGTTATACATTTTTTGCTAGTAGATCAGTCAGCTTAGGAGACTAAGTTCTGTCACTGGCTCTTAGCCAAGAAATACAAAATTATTCAACTTACTAAGTTTTCATCAGTCTGAATGGCAGCTTGACAAGGTGTTTATACTGTGTGCCAAAATGTTGTTTTCTAGCAAACAGTTTTCATGCATAACGTCTACATAAAAGTGACAGTGGCTAGACCTGTTAGAAAAAAATATAGATGTTTTGGCTAAAAGTACTTTCAGGAAATGACCACAGAAAAAAGAGGATACAAAAGCAGGCAATTAGGAATTGGTGAAATCTTTTGGCATTAAGAAGGTACTATAAATACCCTTGCAGCCTGGGAGGAGGAGGACTGACTCACAATTGGATAAACTGAAATAAATGATGGCTAAAGGCGTATCATGACTTTAGGAGATTTTTTTAGGAGACAAGCTCATCCCCATCTGAGATGACAGATACAGACTCAATTCAGTCTGTGACTTGTTTCCAAACAGCACTCCCTTCTCTAGGTTTGTAGCACCCCTGACTCTGCACACGACTCTGACATGATTCCAAGGGAGACTGGGCCACAAGAACTAATATGAGTGATAGATATCAAACGGGGCTTGGTACAGTCATTCCCTCTGTTGACCAGAGTTTGCTTACTGGGTCAAGCTAATAGTACCCTGGGCCATAATAGGCATTCAATAAGTATAGGGTAAATGGACACATGGACAGACAGATGGATCAACCAATCAGTCAATCAATCTTTCCTCTTCAATCTTCTCTGCCTCGGTCAATGATACTAATATCCTCTTTACCTATGAAGACAGAAACCTAGAAATTATTCTCATATTCTTTCACCCATTCAAACAAACCCTCCCCATAACTCCACCCACTAAACTTTAGGTCCTGCTAATAACTCTGTCTCCTAAACATATTTGTCTCTTTTCTCATTCTCTCCATTCCCTGCCTATGCTTTAGTTCAAGACCTATATTATTCCTCCTTAGAGGATTACAGATTCCCATAATATCCAACTAGTTTCATTGCCTCCAGTCTCTTTCCTCTTTACATCATTTCTAGATAGATCTTTCTGCAATGGAAAACTGATCCTGTTTTTCTCTTGCTTAAAGATCCCTTTGATAATACGCTAATGCCTTCAAGAAAAACTCTATGTTATGGGAATAACATTCTAGGCCCTCTATGATCCAGTCTCTCCTTTTATCCATAACATTTGCTCCTACCATGTTACTCTTGAGACTTCTAATATCCACCTGTTTACAGTTTCCCCAAATGTCATGTCTTACCTCCATGTTCCATCTTAGAATATACCCTTCCCCAACCATCAACATGAATAGCTCCTTTTTATGATTCAAGACACTACTCAAGGATTGCATTTCCTTTTATCTCCAAGTTAAATTAAGTACTCATTCTCTGTATATCCATAATATCTGGTTCACATCTCTTATAATATGTATTGCACAGCACTCTTAATTTGTCTTACTTGCTGACCTGGAAGGTAGCTTGGATCTCATTTTCCTAGACTTCTCCATCATGGTAAATGGCATTATCATTTGTCCTGTTCTGACCCAAAACCTGGGGTATCCTTGACGCCTTCCTCTTACTCTCCTATTCCTACACTTCCAAGTGATCACCAAGTCCTGTGTATCTAATTCTAACAGACAATCTCAAATCGTTTCAAGTTTCCTCTCTACCACATTTTCATTCTAGATCAATGTCTCTACCCTGGTCTCTGCGTTGCCTCCTAATTGGTCCCCTACTCTCAGTCAGTCTAATCTATTCTCCACTCAACAGCGAGGATGATCTTTCAAAACATCTGATTTGACTTACTCCCATTTATAACCCTGCATTGGCTTCCTACTGTGCTTGATATAAAAATTTCTTGATATGACAAATAATACCCTGCATAGCCTGACTACTTCAGCTCCAACCCCATCTCATGCTTTTCTCCACTTTGTTCCTCCGGCTCCCTGCACATGGGTCTTCATGGGTCTGTGAGAGTTGTCAGAACCAAAATCGAGTCACTAGTGTTAAAAAAACCAGACAATCAGAGCCAGGGAAGGCCATGAAGGAAAGGTTCTTATACATATATGCCTAGTAACCAGAATTATCAAAAAAAGTCTCCACAAAAACCAGAACCTTGCACAAATGCCATCACAGTCCTATACAAAAAGTACTTCTGCGAGAACATCTGCCCAGCAACTTCCTGTCCAACTTCAGACTGGTGCCACCCTTGTTATTTATCCACAAGCCAAAAATAATATCTCAAAACAAGTATGTAAACCTCCTCATTTTTACTTTGAAAATTTTTGTCTGCCTTTACTTCCCTGAGTACACACAATTTACTATGGAACACATATTCCCACTGCAATGCCCATTTCTGAATAAATATTACTTTCTTTTAGAGAGCCTCTCTCTCTGTTATCTAGGTTGACAGACCTTTTTGTCAGTTTCTCAAACTGGCTTAGCTTTCTCTTGTCATGAAATCTATGGAGATATTTTCTTGCAAATTTGAAGTGTGAGTTAGATGACTATATTTTATTATCATAAGAGATCTTGTACATAGCGTCATAAGCTAGTTAAAATTCCACTGGAGGTAAAAATCAAAATATCCCAAACCTGGGGAATGACAATATTAACTATGTCACATTATTCATATGACTGAATCCTATTAAACCATTAAAAATGTTTAGAATGTTATAATTTTAATGACATGAGAAAATGCTTCTCATGACACGAAAATGAAATGTAATTAAAGCAAAAAGAACTGACTATAAGATAGTATACAGAATATGATTTCAGCTTTGTTAAACAAAATGCAGTACAGTCATCTCTTGGTATACTTAAGGTTAGAGAAGACTGACTCTAGGAGTTCCAGGACCCCTGAATATACCAAAATCCAAGAATACTCAAGTCTCACAGTCAGCCTGCACAGCCTGCCTATACGAAAAGTAACCTCTCCATATGTGTGGCTTTTGAATCCTGGAATACTGCATTTTTGATCCATGTTTTGTTCGAGAAAATCCACATATGAGGGGAGCCACATAATACAAACCCGTGTTGTTCATGGGCCAAGTGAATACCAAAAAAGTAACATTGATACTCTGTGAATGGTATAAGCATAAGAATATATAAATGTGTGTGAATATATGTATTCTTTCATGTATGTATATGTGAAGAACTCACATATGTTCTTCACATGTACGTATATAGACACATACATGTTCACTTTTTCAAACGATGATCATACAATCTGAAAAAATAGTTTTTTAGTAAATAAAAATTCATTTTCTAGGCTTTATATTTTTATAAATATCAATTATGTCAGTAATTGTCAACAATTATGTCAATTATGTCGACCTGATTTCCATCTAAATAGTAACTTCCTTATACATATATATCTTTTCCAACGCCTTTGGTAAGTGTCTTCCTTACAAGCTCTATCTGTACATTCCAAATGAGTTTGGCCTATCTCCAGGTGTAGCTCTATTTCATCTGTTTTTTATTCATATGCAAATATTCCAAGAGCTTGGGTTTGCTAACTCTAAACCAAATAGGGCTTCTCCAATACTCTTCTTAAGTACCAGAAGACAGAACATTCATCTTCATAGTATCTAAAACAGGTCCTTGAGCAAGTCAATGTTTAAAAAATGCTTCTATCTGATCTTTACCTGGGCACTGCTTTTTCATCTTGTGGACCCTATCTCTTCACTCAGTTGCTAGGAAGCTCCAGATTAATGAGCGCTCTGGCCAACAGACAGAAGCTTATGGCAGGTGTTTTGATGCTATTAATAACTTCACTCCTAGCTTCCGCTTAACCCTCCTACTCTTCTCTTTGTTCCATATTCCAAATCTACTTATTTTATTTAATCTCATTTTGGAAATATTTATTTAAGTATCTTAAATCCTAATTCTAAAATGAGAAGGAATTTTCTTCTTTTCCTTTAAAAGAAGGGGCAATAGTACCTGTGCTACTGATAACAGAACCAGTTCCTAGGGATTAAAATGAGAAATAAGGATTATAAATTAAACAATCTTTTAGTTGCTACACCTCTTCATAAAGATGAAAATATTGTTTTTCATTTCTACATAGTCCTCAAGAGAGAACTGGAGCCAGGTGCAGTGGTATGTGCCTCTAGTCCCAGCTATTTGGAAGGTTGAGGTGGGAAGATTGCTTGAGCCCATGAGTTTAAGGCCTGCCTGGGCAACACAGCAAGACCTTGTCTCAAAAAAAAAAAAAAAAGAGTTGAATGTATATAATATCTTATAAAATCTTGACAACTCTGATATTGGTTTAGTCACTGCAGAACTTAGAAACTTGTATATTCTTCTCTGAACAAGAGTCTTTATTTTTCTTCTTCCCATAAACTACCTGTTGCTGGTACCATTCAAAGAGTCTCCAAATGTTAGATTATTGCTTCCTATTTCCCATTGCCCCTACTGGTGGGGGTAAGGGGGTAACTGGCCCCCACCAAATATTCCTTTTAGTGAACTGGATATTTTTCTTCCATTTTCTGCATCTAAAAATAAAAACTGATGTTAAAGGGCAAATCTCCAAATCGGGAAGAGATTTTATAAAAACACAGAATTTAAAGGCAAACTGTCTATCTTATCAAAATTAGGCTAAAAAGAAAAATGGTTGTGCTTTTTTAATATTAGAGAACTCAAGCAACCAACAATGTTTTAAAGGTGCCATAAGCTTCATGGAATACTAGAGAGTAGCATTCAGTATTTAATAACAACCTACCGCACAAGTCCAGCAGCAAAACAGATCTTGCTGCAATAGCACAGTAACCTTTGAGGTAGCATGCTAACAGAGAAGTGAGGGAGTACAGTGTGCAATGGTCTAGCAGAGACCCGCTGCAGGCAAAGGCAACAGCAGCACAATCAGTGTTACTACAGTGGAGTGGGTGAGAGGGAAATCAGAAGATGAGTTCAGAGAAGTAGTCAGGGACTAGATCATACAGGGCTTTAAAGCCATTGTAAGTCTGTTTTTTTTTTTGTTTGTTTGTTTTTGTGTGTGTGTGTGTGTGTGTGTGTGTTTTATTTGTGTTTCTTTGTTGTTGCTTTTTGTGATTCTGATGAGAAGGTTTTGAAGGGAAATGAAAGTTCTGAGTATGTATGACAAAAATCACTGCTGTTTGGAAAAGACTATAGAGGAGGAAGGGCAGAGGCAGAGACTTCTCAATCATGTAGGTAGGACTGTGGCTTAGCTTACAGAGAGAGGGAGAGGTGGGCAGATTTGGATCTTTTGTTTCAAGACAGAGTGAACAGAATTTGCTGGATGCTTGGATGCGGGGTCTGACCTAAAAAGAGAAGTCAAGAGTAATTTCCTAGAATTCCGGTCTACTTGAATGGCAGTAACTGAGGCTGTTTATTGAGATAAGGGGAGGGAGCTGAGGGGAAACAGAGGGAGAACTTGGTGAGTGTGGCATCAGTAGTTCTGTCTGTCCATACTAAATTTAAATGCCTATCAGACTTCCAAATGGAAATGCTGAGTAACCAGCTGGACATACACATCTGGAGCTCAGAAGAGCAGTAAAGCTAGAAATAAAATTTTGGAAGTCATTAGCTGATAGATGTTATTTATAGCCAAGGAATATGCCTTGGGATAGAAATTGTCCTGGGAGAAAGTATGGCTAGAAAAATATGGCCAAGAAATGAATTTTGTGGCATACTAAGATTTAGTGGTGGGGAAGCCTGGAGACACAAAGAAGCAGAATGAAATGCAGGAGAATGTGGTGACCTGGAAGCCAAGTGAAGAAAAAAGAATATTAGTGCAGAACATTAGTGAAGAAGAAAGAATATTAAGGAGGAGGGAGTGATCAAATGCTACTGAGGGGTCAGGAAAGATAAGAACTGTGCACAGATACGGGATTTCACAAGACAGCCATTGGCAATGTCAGGTCCATGTAGGGGGTAATGGGGACAAAAAGCCTCAGATGAGAGGGGGTAGGAAGAAACAGGGGAAATGAAAATGGAGACTTAGAGGTAAATCTTTCAAAGACGATTTTTGTTTGTTTGTTATAAAAAGAAGCAAAGTAGTAGAGTGGGACCTAGAATGGGATGTGTGGTCTAGGGGGATTAAAGACAAAAGATTTAACAGCAGATATCTGTTAAATGAATACATTTTAAGAATATCATAAGGAACAAATGACTCAACAGATAGATAGGTGTGCATGATTCAACAGTGTAAACATGATTTGTACTTCAAGTTCCATACAGTAAGACGTACATGTCACATTTACTTTGCTTCAAATGCAGGTGTCAATATCCTATATCTGCTTATCTATTTTCTGACTTGAATGAAATATAAAATGGAGTGGCTTAACTCCATTGATAACCAACCTACTACTTCAAAATATTAAAATGTAAGGATTGATGGGCTGATAGGTGCAGCAAACCACCATGGCACACGTTTATGTATGTAACAAACCTGCACAAGTATCCCAGAACATAAAATGAAATTAAATAATAAAAAAATAGAAATCCAGATTCTGGAAATCAAGCTTACCAAATTAAACTTTCAGAGGTAGGGGGGATGCATTTTAAACAAAAGTCCCAAATGCGTCTTCCCATCAGGCTTGTTTGAAAAACACTAATCTAAGGAATACTAAACACTTGGAGAAGGACAAGTTCTTCTCCTTTGTAGACGTGCAATGCGGGTTCAGGAGATAACACTTCAACTCTATACAGTGGTGTATTTTTACCTCCAGATCATATAGCCTTTCTCACCCTTGCTTTCCAAAATTAAAAGGATAAATTAAAAAAATAATGTGAGAATATTTTAAAAGACTTTCTTTTTTTAAAAAAAGTTTACTACCATGGAAAGCTGGTGAGGTCCTAATATACTGAAAAACAGCTCACAACTGCCAGTCAAACTATTTTTATCCAAATTAGCTTTGGACAAAAAACCAAGTAGGAAAAACCCACGCCAAAACCTCCAGCACTGGTTCAGTGTGCCTGGCAGGGGCTCATCCAGAGCCTTTAGAGCATTTAAGACTCTGGGCTATTTGCTTATGGTTCTGAGGTGTATTTTCGAAAATGGGTTTTCTAGTCAAAATGAAACAAAAAG
>NW_012110730.1:64609-93412 GCF_000951045.1 Mandrillus leucophaeus | reverse complement strand
TTCTCCACAACGGAACAGATTGGAACTCCACTGAATATCAGGAGAGAAAAAAAAAAGCAATTAGGTAAATGAAGCATAAGAAGCCTTATAAAGCTCTCCATTGCTTCCTCAGGCACCCAATCCTAGTCATAACCTAAGAGCTCCAGTTCAGAAATCTCCCCTCCCCTTTTAATTCTCAGGCAATACCTACTCCCTGCCAAAGGAGAACCCAGTTACTGAACATCGGATGAGAACATGGATAGCAAATTGGGAGTGAAGGTTCATACCTGGGTCTCAGAAGCACAGTACAGGTAAAGCTAAGAGTTATTTCCTCCTCCTCTTTCCCCATCCAACAACCAGATGGCTTACTGAAGGTAGGCACTTCAGGTAGTAATTACTTGGTGAAATGCCACAATGTAGTCAGAAATACCGTATTATGTACCGTGTCAACACAATTCATTATTCATGCAGTTGATTCTCCAACCACTGCACCTCCCAACAATTCTACCTAAACTCTTTGGGTAAGCAGTGGCCTCCTAAATCCATTGATACTTTTGTTGCCCTCATTTTTCCTGGGAGTCTCTCTTTGGCGATTGACAGAATTGACCATTGTCTCCCAATACTGTTTCCTTGATGTTGACAACCCCACTTTGCCTTTATGCTCATCCTGCTTGTTAAAATTCTTCTTTCAGTTTCCTCTGCCTGTTCCTCTTTCTCTGACAACCCTTCAAAATCAGAGCTTTTCAAATCTTTCCACTGAAATACCACCAATGAGATTCCATAAACGCATACTTACCTATTCATCACTTAGGTTGCATACATAAAAGAGCCTGAAGTCACTAGTATCATGGGCAAATTTACTTGAACTGTTTCATCTTTTTAAATTGCTCCAAATTTTGCATTGTTCTTCATAATACAGTCACATGTACTAAAAAAAATCTTCAACTGGTTACAAGTTTAATTGCTTAACATTTTCTCTCCAAATGTTCAAGAAAATGCATCAATCACTCATGCCACATATGATTAGAGTACATTCTATGTGCTAGGCATTAGGGATATTGTGTGAACAGGAGACACAGTCCTAGTTCTCATGGAGATTTTATAGTCTAATCTGGGAGACGGACAGGTATGTAAAGAAGTGAGACAATTTCAGATCTATGGTAATGGGGACAGGGAATCTTCCTAGTGGGCAAATGCTAGCTACATACCTGGTTATTCACATTCAAAAAAGGCGAGGACGACATGACAAACTGATAAATATACTGACTTATAGGCAGTGTCTAATGGATCATCCAGCTTTTAGGTTATTGGAAAGAACAAAATGGAAAATTTGTAAAAGATCTGTCAGTGAGGCTTACAGATAACCCTCTTGGAGTGGTGAGGGCATGTGAAGATATTCATGTCCCACATAAGTGCCTAATAGGATACATCAGGTGGAGAAGATTTTCAGTAATAAGGGGAACAAGATGAATTGTCTGGTAGATGTCAGTCTTTCTCCAGCCAATCCAGGGCTTGGTTAATGGGCCCACGTACCAAGCGGCCATCAAAGCAATGATGGAGGTTCAATAGTATGGTCTTCTCCTCACCTACACTATTTGGCTACTATCATTGCTGAGTGTCCAACCTGGCAACAATGTGGAGTGTGACTATATTTCCAAGGCTGCGTTCCTAATATGGCATTATTCTCAATGAGACTTGCTGGCAACCCGGTAACATGATGGTTACACTGGGCAATTTCCATAAGAAATAGGTAGCACTTTGTCTTCACAAAAATAATTCACATTCAAGGTATGAATTTGCATTCTCTGCCTGCAGTGTTTCCACTGGCACTAATATTCTTCACATTTCTGAGGGTTTTATCCATTGCATAGGAATCCCAAAAACATTTCTTCCAACCAGGTACACAGTTTATGGCAATGGAAGTGAATTCAATGGTTTTAACACATGATTTATCTCCTAGAAGTAGCTAGCTTGATAGAATGGTTGAGTGGCAAAATGAGAGCTCAGTTACAGAGGTATCAGGGAGGCAACATCATGAAAAGGTAGGGTGCTATCCCATAGAATGTGGTATATTAATTTAATATGCAGTCAGTATATGGAGTTGTCTCCCCACTACCAGGATGCACAGGTCTCAGAGCCAAAGGGTAGAAGGAGTGTTTCTGTTCAATAGCATACCTAAGAATCTACATGAATAATTTTTGCTTCCCATTCCCAAAATGTTGGGCTTGGTGGGTTTAGAAATTCTAGAGTCTAAGAGTAGAACACTTCCTTCAGGAAAAAGAATCACGTTTTGATGATTTAGGAGCTGAGACTGGCCCTGGTCTTTTGAGGTTCCTCATGCCATTAAACTAACAGAAAAGCAGCTCAATGGACTGGC
This sequence comes from Mandrillus leucophaeus, assembly GCF_000951045.1. Classification (NCBI taxonomy): domain Eukaryota; kingdom Metazoa; phylum Chordata; class Mammalia; order Primates; family Cercopithecidae; genus Mandrillus; species Mandrillus leucophaeus. The sequence goes on along the minus strand of NW_012110730.1, from coordinate 91,056 downwards.
CAGCATAGCTAATTCCAGTTATCAGAGGAAAACTGTGTTTCTGTTATACAATGGAAACAGGAAGGCTATATCTGGAAACTAGGAAATTCACCGGAATGCCCCTTAGTGCTAACAGTCCTAGTCAGTGGAAAACTGCAACAAGACAGGCCTATCAACGGCTCCATTCTGTAGAAATGAAGGTTTAGGTCACTTCATTAGACAAAGAATCCCATCTAGTCAAAATCCTGGAGGAAGGTAAGAAAAAGGATTACTAAGCTTGATTATGGTACTTTATTCCCCCAGAAATAAAACCAAAAGATGGTTTACTAAGATTTCAAAATCAATAAACTTCTAGCCAGGTAAGTCAAGAAAAAAGAGACCAGATGCAAATTACCAATATTAGAAATGAGAGAGGTAACACGACATACCAGTTATTAAAAGGTTACTAAGGAAAGATTATGAACAACTTTATGCCAGCAACTTCAACAATTTAGATGAAATGGAAAAAATCCTTAAAAGACAAACTCAGTCAAGATAAAACATTTTATTTTATTTTAAAAGCCCTACATCTATCAAAGAAATTAAAGGTATAGTGAAAAATGTTCCCACAAAGAAAACTTCATGTCCAGGTGATTTCAATGGTAAAGTGAGCTCTACCAAAACTTTTAAGGAAGAAATAATACCAATCCTACACATACTCTTCAAAAAAATTCAAGAGGAGGGAATACTTGTGAAATCATTCTATTAAGCCAGCATTAGTGTCATACTAATCAGACAAAAGACATTACAAAAACAGAAAACCACAGACCAACATCTCTCATGAATACAGATGTAAGATTCTAAACAAAATTTGAACAAATCAATGGTTGAGAATTTTCCAGAACTGACGTTATCAACCCACAGATCCAAGATGCCAAACAAAGCCCAAGTGGGAAAATACAATAAAATCCCCTTATATACAACATAATGAAACTCCAAAAAAAATAAATATAATAATAATAATAATAATAATAATGATTACAAAGAGAAAATCCTGAAAGCAACCAGAGGAAAAAAAATGGATTAGTCTCAATGGAGCAATAGACTGACAGGTGACTTCTTCCCAGTAACAATGGAAGTCAGAATACAACAGAAAGTTATCTTTACCTTTCCAGATAACCATCCATTTAGAATTCTGTCAAGTGGGGGGCAGGGGGAAGTCCTTCAAAAAGAAGGCAAAATAACGACATTTCAAAAAACAAGAACAAAGTAAATGTGCCACCAGGTGAACTGCACTAAAGTAAATTCTAAACGTATATTCAGGCAAAAGAAAAATTACTCCAGATGAAAGCTCAAAGACACAGCAAGGAAGGGAGAGTAAGAAAGGTGGTAAATTTGTGGGTAAATCTAAGTCAATATTAGCTATATAAAACAATAGTAATGACTTACATTTAAAGAGATACAACATATGTGACAACCACAGTATATAAGCTGGGAGGACAGTAAATGGAGTTAACGTGTTCTAAGGCTACTGTACTGCCCAGAAGTCTGGGCAAGTTTAGGCTTTGGTAAGTCAGAGATGCATAATGAAATTTCTAGAATAACCATGAACAGAAATATACCCAACTTCCGATCTAATAGCTAGAGGAAAAAAAGGAGTAACAACAACAACAACAACAATCAAAAAAAAAAGTAGAGAAAAAGAAACACAGAACAGATAGGACACATAGTAATAGTAACAGCAATATGATATAAATAAGAGGCACCTCTAAAAAATAAATATATATAAAGGCTGAAAGTAAAACTGTGGAAAATGATATACTACACAAGTGATAGTCAAACGAAAGCTCGTATAGCTACATTAATATCAAATAAAATTAATTTTAAGGCAAAATTTATTAGTGGAAATAAAGATAATTTTGTAATGATAAAGCTTCTTTCAATTAACCTGGAAAATACAACTGTACATTTGTATCCCAGTATGTCCCCAAAATTGAAAAAGAGAGAAACTGAAAGAATCACACGGACACATCTAAAATCATGCTAGCTAGATTTTAACACAATTATCTTAGTAATCGAGAGACATATATAAAAAACAAAAAAATCACCACTAAGGATACTGAAGACTTGAAAAATGATTAATGAACACGACTAAAATGATTAATGAACATAAATAACTGCAGAACTTTCTTTTCAAGCACCCTAAAATTTATAAAAACCAGCCACTTATGCCATAAAGCAACCATTAACACATTTCAAAGAATTTAAATCATATAGAGAATATATCCTCTGATCACAATTCAATTATGTTAAAAAATCAACAATAAAGGAAAACTTAAATATTCATGTTTGGAAATTATAGTTCCAAATAATATCTATGGATCAAAGAGTAGTAGTGATAATGAAAAAAAAAACTTTGCAGTTAATGAATAACTAAAATGCTAGATATTGAGACTTGTAGAATGGAGTTAGTAGTAGGCAAGGTTGCTGAATAGAAAAATCAATTTAAAAAGTATTCCCACAAACCAACAAAAAATTAAAAACTTAAAAGATATCATTTATGATGACAGCATCAAAAACATAAAGATACAAGAAAGTAAGATTAACAAAATATATGTATACAGTATTTCTATGAAGAAAATTATAAGACTTTATTCAAAGATACAATGGAAAGACAACATTAACTCACCAAAAAATGTACTATTGTAAAGAATTTGTTCACAGATAAAATACAATCCCAATCAAAATCCTAACCCTTTTGTTTTGTTGAAATTCTAAAATTTGTATAAAAGTGCAAAGAAATGATCACAACCAAAATCTTGAAGAACAAGGTATAAAAAGACTTATTTTACCAAATATCAAGACTTTTAAAAGCTTTAGTAATTAAGACAGTGTGTTACTGATATATGTGCAAATTGATCAATGGAATAAAAGAGAGCCCAGAAATAGATTCATGTAAATATGAACATTTCATAGATGACAGAAATGGCATGTTCAACCAATTGAGAAAGATGACTTTTCAAGAAGCAAGGGGAAAAAAAGAACCTGGATACCTACCCTCACCCACAAAACAAAATTCAGTTTGAGTGGAAGACAAAACTACACATATTTTAGAACACAGTACAGAAGATATTCATGACCTAAGGAGAGGGAAGTATTTTTTAAATAAGACACAAAAACACCAAAAATAGAGAAGAAGATGGATACATTTCACTAGGAGCAGAAAGTAAATAACTGTGAGAAGATATTGGAAATAGTTAAAACCAAATGATTAAGTAGTCTCAGTATATGAAGGAATTTTATTAACCAAAAAAAGTCAATAAAACTGTTAAAAATGGGCAAATGATTTAAACAGCAATTTTGCAAAAAGGGGAAATCCAAATGTTAGATAAATTTGTAGAAAAAAATAACCTCATGGAAATGCAAATTAAGCAACAATGAGGTACCATTACAAGCCTAGATTTTCCAAAGTTTTAAAGTCTAACAATACCAAATGCGGAACCTTTTAATACTGCTGGTGAAAGCACTGATGGACATAATTACTTTGGAAAAGTTAGGTATTACCTAGTAAATTTGAAGATACACATATCCTATGACCCACCAATTCCACTGCTGGATGTATTCTCAAGAGATCATACACATGTACAACCTGACATATATACAAGGATGTTCATAGTGGCTTTGTTCAAAATAGCAAAAAAGGTGGAATGCTCCAAATGCCTTCACGGAAGAAATACATAACAGTAGTAATATTAATAATAAACACAGTAACAAAAACTATAGTCATATGCATCATCATGGATGGTACTAAATGTTCAGCAAGTCACAAAAAAGTGACATTTCTATTTATTAAATAGAATTTAATACTTTATTAAATTTTATTAATGTTTACTTCTACCTGTTTCGACTATTTTTAAGGAATGCAGACATCAGTACTACTCAAAGTGTGGTCCCATATTGATCCCATATTGATCAACTGTCATTGGCTGATGGAGAGGTAAGCATATAAAGTGAGTAAACATTCATAAACATTTAGAAATGCTGATAGTAATCTGATAGTGCCAATACATTCAAGTACATGATTTTGTATTTATGAAAGTATCAGTTTATGATGGCTTAGAAATTATGTTTTAAAAAGCGTGAGAACTAGTATACTTAACTGGTAAAAATACAAAGAAAAGATTATTTGCATTACAAGCAGAATATTGGTTCTCTCTCTTGGGGTGATTCAGGAAACTGACCAGGAAAGGATACATAGGAGCTTTTCTAAGGTATTGGCAATGTTACATTTCTTAACCTGAGCATTGGATATATGAGTATCTGTTTTATAACTTTATTTCTCATTAGATTGTACACGCTAAATGCTCTCTTCTATATGATAGATTTCACAAATGTAAAAGTGTAAAAATTTGTTATAGAAAGTACAATACCAATTTCTTTAAACAATAAATTTTTTTTTGTATCTATAAAAATAACTGAAATACACCAAAAAGAATGATGAAATTCTGGGTAGACTTTGTTCTTTGAACAATTATTAATCAAATTCTTATGCTGTTGCCTTTTCAAGATAGTAGTGATCATTAGGAATCATCCAGCACTAAAAAGCGTATGCCAGACCAGTGTCACTTTAGTACCTACATTTCAGGAAGGAAGCTGATTCTTAATGATAAAAATAGGATAACATCCTTGTATTTTCCTCCAGAATTTGGAAACTCCCGAGATGGAGAAGTTACTCAGGAGATCAAACATCACCTTTATTGTTAACAAAATTAAAGAATATGTCTTTTAATCTGTAGCAAGAGGGACTGGTTAATACCCATATCCCTAAACTGGAGATTAAACCACTCAATTACTGGCATAGTCACATAACCAGGGCTTCCACTGTGGGGAGATGACGTAAAACTCCCTAAGAAATAAGTCTTTTGACCTATATATTCTCTTCTTCCTCTAGCACCCTGTAAATACCTTAGACCCTTAGAGTCCACTCTGCTTCACTACCTGTGTAACATTAGTTGCTCATACAGTTATCCTATCTACACCATCTAGGTTATGTTCCTGGAGGTCAGACTATCTTATTCATTTTTTTTTTTTTTTTGAGACCAAGTCCCGCTCTGTTGCCCAGGCTGGACTGCAGTGGTGCAGTCTTGGCTCACTGCAACTTCTGCCTCCCAGGTTCAAATGATTCTCCTGCCTCAGCCTCCCGAGTAGCTGGAATTACAGGCATGCACCACCATGCCCCACTACTTTTTGTATTTTTAGTAGACAGGGTTTCACCATGTTGGCCAGGCTGGTCTTGAACGCCTGACCTCAGGTGATCCGCCCACCTGGACCTCCAACAGTGCTGGGATTACAGGCATGAGCCACTGCGCCCAGTTAGTCTTATTCATTTTTGAAACTTCTAGCAGACCATCATGTGCATGACAGACATTCAAACACTGTATTTCTGTCATGTATTGTTCATGTAAGAGTCACATGAATAGAAGCCATAGTAAGGACTTTAGGAACTAAAGAAAGATCAAGAGACCAGAATTAGACTAATGATAAAAAATATAATTACTAAATGCTTGTGTATGCTAGGCACTGATCCTCAGTGTTTAATAAACATCTCATTTCATTCTTATAATACCAGATGGCATCACCTTAGCAGCAGATGGAAAACAGAAATATATAGTTAATAAAATCCAAAGTCACACAACCATGACTTGAACTTGGCTGTGACTTCAAAGCCAAAGCACTGAACCGCTACTGAGCTGTAGTGAATTCAAGATAGCTAAGCCTTCAGAGAACTATCCTTAATTGGTTTTTTGTAAGGCAATATTGCATAGTGCTTGAGAAAGAGGGCTCTGGGGCCAGACTGCTATGGTTCATATTCAAACTGTGCCAATTACTGTGTGATATGAGATTTCTTAACCCCTCTATGCCTCAGTTTCCTCATCTGTAAAATGGAAATAATACATTTCATGGAAACATTGCAAAGATTAAATGTGTCAATACAAATACTCAACACAGCACCTAGCACAAGGTAGGCATTCAATAAATGTTAACCTATATTTACAGTTATTTCCCTGTTGTTTTTGGAGAATTGTGCCCAGGAACCAGACTGTCCCCTCTGACTACATTATTAAGAAAAACGTTGATACAACTGGGTATTATACAACCTAAAGTTAATTTACTTAAAAGTTAAGACCTCTTTAGAGCAATTGATGATTTAACTGCTTTTCACCTACATAAACTTTCAGTAAGGAATGCAAAGAGAAGGTTACCAATTAGGCAGTACAGATGTGGTATTTCTCTTTCACCTTCTTTCTTGCACAGTCCCTCAGATATTTTAATAAAATACCAAATAAATAATCACTCTCATTACAGAACTGTACTCCAGGCTTTAAGTTTATAAGGAGCTATAGAAAGATTTAAATCCTGACAGAAACAAGTGAAGTCAGTTTGTTGAAAGATTTTTTTTTTTATTCTACAAGAAACTGATAGGTGCAATCCTGTTAAAGAAGTTTCTTTTCAAAAGTAAATGAAAAACCCCTCTGAATTATTTATATATTAATTTAATTTTTTGAAAACAATAGTCATAGGGCCTGCTTTGTCCTATTTAACTACAAATGTTACACATTTACAAACTGAAACAAAAATGCATAGTACAGAGATTTAAATGAAATTTTTGAAAGAATAAATTTGCTTTTCAGTCCACTGTATTTTCAAAGTTGATTATCACCAAGCTTGGATGAAAGCTGTGAACCACAAACCGTTTCTTTAATAGAAAAAAGAATGTGTAGATTATTAGCAAAGTAATACCTTAAAATGTATCTTCACACAGTTGAAATTTTAGTATAAACTTGTATATCAAGTTGCTTTCCATTATTTATTCTACTTTAAAAATATATACAACTATGATGTTCAAATATGTATTCTGAGCCATTATGTCCAAACATAAATATTTGGGAAATTCAAACTGCTGCAACAAGTTAGGAAAGGATTAAGGAAAGATGATGAGCTACAAATTATGTAGTTGGAGGAAGAAAAAAAGGTTACTTAACATTTATGTCTGGATAGGTATGTATTTTCTAATTTACATATACATATCCAGTTGAGTATAGACAACCATCAAAATGTAACCAGTTACACAGAGACTAGACTAAGCCCACACTATTTTCTATAACAGGTAACAGCAGTGATTTCAAAAATTTTAATATCTCAATAGTTTCACCAAAAATTATTTGTGGTAATATTCTAATATTCTGAAGTTTTGAGAGGCACAGATTAAATAAGTGCACTATCTATGCCGAACTCAGCAAGATCTATACCTTACTGTTTAATTATGGTATAAGTATCTGAACACAATAGCACAGAGAGGCAACCAGAAAAGGACATTTTACATATGCCCATGCTGATCAATCACATTAACATCAGTGCTTAAAACTTTCAAATTTAAATATAAAGGGACACTTATAAAGCCGCAAGACAACCTCAATACAACCTCAATACAAAAACCCAAATTGATAAATCTGCAAAATCTTAAACTTCTTAATCCATTGATAAATATTAAGGAGTAGTTAGTTGGTCTTCAAATATCTTAAAAAATTAAAGGGTTGAAAACATGTTCACCCTTTGCTATACTGCGGCATCTGAAATTACCAAGTATGACAACTTGAATTTGTTTTGCTCTTCCATGCAAGAAGTATATATATGCATTTTGAGATAGCTTAGAATTAAGAGTTAACTTCTAGTCAGTATTGGTAAGTGACTAGGATGGCTATCCAATCAGTATTCCATGGTATCACATATCAAAGTCTCTGCAATATGACAGTCTTGTCTTGTTCAGAACTCATCACTTTTGGGTAGGGAAGAGAGGCATGGCAGAAAAGCAGTTGCAATTAAAAAAAAAAAACAGCAGAAAAGCTTTAAATATCTATATAATTTTGAATCATCTTGTATTCTATCAGATAATACTTGGAACAAAATCTTATTTCAATCAGCTCAATCTATACAAGTTATGAGGTGCAAACACAATGTAAACCCTATAGTCTATAGAATATGCAGTATTTAATACTCATTAAATAAAGAACAGTCAATGAAGATTACCAAATAGGAAACACATAGCATTCTAAATTTTTTAATCACTTTAGGGTAGCTAACCAGAAACTACAGAAATAAAATATGCAAGACAAAAAAAAAAAAAGAAAAAAAGAAAAAAGAGAAAAGGAAAGCAACTAACTTTTCAGTGCATCACACCCATGAGGATAAAATGTACGGCACTTATGTGATACTAATACTAACAATTGTTAATTTAAGCTGGGAATGACTCACAAAGACATTAAAGTCATGTAAGGGCAAGAGTCAATTAAAATGTTAAAATTAAACATATCACCTTTTTTCTTTGTAAAAGCACTGAAAATGTAATGAGTACAGGTAACTCACTAAAAATTTTCCTATTTCATTTGCCCCCATTGTAGTGTCTTAAATTATTCTGTAATATTTCTACCTGTTACAAACAGTCTGATATTTAAGGCCTGTATAAACTCTTTTATGCTACTGAAGCATATGTTTTGTGTGTGCTACAAATGCCTTTATGAAAAAATAGCATAGCTGGTTATAAATCATAAACCCCAAAAACAAAAGTCTGACATTTTCTAACCTAGTGAGAAATAAATTTTACCATGATGTATCAATAGTAACTAACATTCCTATGGTAGACTTTTTTTTCCTCCATAAAATTGAACAGTGCAGAATAGGGCTTGGGCTACAGTTCATCACATTTGGTTTTCTTATTAACAATTAAAAGGCAATTTTCTTCCTCTTTAACATATGTAGACATTAAATCTAAGGTTTTTAAAATATCAACTACCTATAAGAAAGTAGTTTTAAATGGTTAAAAGGAATCAAAATACCAAGGTTTAGTGTGCGAAGAGTAGATAGAAACAACCCAGAACAGAGTAGATCATTGGTGTTGAATATTTAACATGAATAGCCCAAAATGAGTTCCAAAGTTTTTCCACCTTTACAAATAAAAAAAGGTGTCCTTTCCACAGTTTGGGGATATGCATTGTACATCCCTCCCAACAAGTGTATGAGTAAGGTTTTAAAAATGTTGCCAATATTAAGTTCTTCAGTACCTAAAATTAATTAGAGGACAGCAATATTACAGTGGCAATGGTGCATCAATTCTCAAAACGTAGTTATGATCCAACACGAGTTGTGGTGGTTCTTTTATCTGAGAAAAAACTTTTCAAAAGAAATACCTGCCCTATGCTAACCACCAGAAGAATGAGGGCTTCTCCTACTGACCAATAGGCCACTCTTGTATTTAGATCCTCTGCTCGGCTTCGGCCTTGAGCTTCTCTTAATCGGAAATGAGTTTGATAATCGATGACAGACTTCAGAGCTTCGTGAATTGAAACACAGGCAGATTCCATCTGCAGAGAAATATTTTCAGTCAGTATGTGTGATACTTTCTGTAGACTTCATCTATCATATTCAGCTTTTCTTTCAATTTGATCTCAATTCCTCTTTTGACTAACGTGCTACTAACCTGGCATTGATTCATACATTTATGCCAGTTATCCTTGCAATGAAACCCCCCTGCTCATTTTCACTAGGACAACTGTTAAGGCCAGAGATCTCATGAAGCAGCTGTTTTCCCGAACTGAGATATCACAGCCATGGCATCAGTAAGGGGGCAGATGGAACACTAAGCTAACAACAGCAGAAATACTTATCAGCTAAGGTTGGTGACTACAGAATTTCTAGCCCAAGTTCTTTAAACAAGAATTAGGAGGAAGACAATGGCAGTGAGCTCATCAATAATGAGAATATAAATCAAAGCCCAAATATCTATAAAAATAAAGCACAGTACAAAAAAAAAAAGGCCGAATTAGTCAGTTACTTCAACTATATTTAAAACAGCTACATCAAAATCGTTAGGTAACTTTTAAATCTGAAAGGGATATGTAAGAATAGGAATGACTTTTTTTTTTTTTTTTTAACATTTATCTATTTGTTAAATCAGCCTTTTCCTTCATGCCAGTCAACTAAACCAATGTATGTTCCCAACAGGATGCAAGTTTCAGTTTCACTGTGTAATCACTTTGTGAGCCTTTAGCTGATAACAGCTTGCCTTTTTATACATTTATTATACCGTCTGTTTTGAGAAAGGTTAAGTGACTAGTTTTTTTGTATACCAGGGTTTAATATTTTTCTACTGCTGCAAACTTAATCCTAGTGGTAAAATATATGTTTTATTATTATTTTATGCAACAAACCTGTATTTAAAAACAAATCTAAGTTTAATTTTAGTTAAGGAATATAGACATTAGAAAATAACGTTTAATAAAGTTCTGCCAAAGTAAGTATGAAAGGAATAATTATTAAAATATTCTATTAAAAGTGCTTTTAAAAAAATGTAAGAAATTATGAGGCCAACAAACTGCATTCGCCTATTAGAAGAGTCAAATGTTTTGTTGTCCTTGCTTTGGGCCCCTAGGAATGAAAAATTTGCTTGGCTCACTGCAACTTCCACCTCCCAGGTTCAAGCAATTCTCCTGCCTCAGCCTCCTGAGTAGCTGGGATTAGAGGCACACTCCACCACACCCAACTAATTTTTGTATTTTTATTACAAACAGGGTTTCACCATGTTGGTCAGGCTGGTCTGGAACTACTGACTTCATGATCCGCCCGCCTCGGCCTCCCAAAGTGCTGGGATTACAGGCGTGAGCCACCGCGCCTGGCCTGAGATGTGATTTTTAAAAAACTTTTACAGTGAAAACTTCCATACATATTCAAAAGTATTGAGAAAAGTATAATGAACCTCCATGATGTCAATAAAGATTAACATATGGCTAATCTTGCTTCATCTACATTCCCCATGTATTTTCCCCGATTATTTTTAAAGCAAATCTCAGATATTTTATCACTTCAGCTACAAATACTTTTATACTTTATTTCTAAAAGGTAACACTTTTTAAAAACGTAACCCCAATAGTATTGTAACACATGAAATAATTTAAAACAGTTCCTTAAAGTCAGGAAATAGTGTTCAAATTTCCCCTACTGTTTCAAAACTGGTTTTCAAATGAGAATCCAAGTAAGGTTAACATAATCATTTGGCTGATACAAGTCTTCGTTAATCTTTAGGCTTTTGTCCTTGTTTTTTTCTTTTTTCCTTGCCATCTACCCCTATCCTGTGGCATTTCTCACTTACTGGATTTTGCTGATTGCATTCCCATGCTATTCCTTTATCCTCTGTATTTCTTGTAAACTGGCATTTAGAGCTAGAGACTTGATGGGATTCAGGTGCAATGTTCTGGGTGGGAACGCCTAGTAGTCAGTGTTGTGTACTTCTTACTGCAAATTATTCATAAGGCACATAATGTCTAGTTGTCTCTCCATTTGTGAAAGATCATTCACTCTGATCCACTCAGTATTAAGTTCCCCACCAGCCTTTTACTTAATGGTTTTGGTAGAGACTGGTGATCATTGCCTACTCTAAATCCATCATTTTATCAGTGGGCAAAAAATGGTGAGAGTAAAACTCTTATCATTTATTCTGCATTACTAGCTGGTAATTTTCCATTTTAAAGTATGAAAAGTTGCTTTATAACTATCCCTATTATATGAGACATTATCTTTTTGAAAGTAGAAAAATAAGACTAAGAAAAATAAAAAATGTAGCATGGATAAAGAAGGGTATGATACTAACTGCTTTATTACCATTCATTTCTTGTATTTACCCACTTAGGTTTTTAGAACAAGCCACCTTATACAAGTTAAAATTCATGAAGCAATGGACACAGGTTAAGGTAATGGCCCCAAAGAAATATCATTTTACAAAGCAAAGTGTCTTTCACACAGGACCTTAAAATAAAGAGAACATTTCTAAAATTAAGAGTATTTGAATTTATCTTGCTAATTCTTACAACAGGTTTATGAATTAAGACTTTTACACATTCTTAAAGCTGTCTCTTTCACCATGACTTTGGCCAAGAGACTAAATAGAAATTGGGAACGCTAAAATATCGGTTTAAGATTTTTAACAAATAAGTGGTAAATAATTCTTTTTCATGCCTAATTGAGTAACTTTTAGATATGATCTAAGCCCATACAGGTTGAGTATCCCTTATCCAAAATGTTTGGGACCAGAATTGTTTGGAATTTCAGATTTTGGAATATCTACGTACACATAATGAGATATCTTTGTGATGGAACCCAGGTCTAGACATGAAATTCATTTATGTTTCATATATGCCTTATACATGTAGCCTTAAGGCAACTGTATATGATATGTTCAATGATGTGTCATGAAATCAGATGTACAATATTCCACTTGTGGCATCAGGTTGGAGCTAAAAAAAAAAGCTTTGGATTTTGAAGCATTTTGGATTTTGCTGTATTTGAACTAGAAATAGAGAGCAGTCCTCATCACCTGAGCAATAGCTGTTCACTGGGTTTGAATTTTTTACGCTTTCTCTATTTCTCCAAAATAAATCCGAATTTAGCTTTTGTAACTATTTTGGTGAGATGACTTACCATTAATCTTCAATATTTCACCTAAAGTTACAGCACAAGTTACTGTTACAGCAGCTTGAGTAACACTAAGTAATGGTATAAAGGCTATCATGTGGTATTATTTCTCTACTAATGTAGGCATCATTTTGCTTCCAGTTATACCAGCCTGAGTATGACAGCAACATTCCTTTAGGGATTAAAGAAAATGCTTCAGAAGATTGGAACACTGCTCAGCCTTCCCAAACTTCTTTTACCACTGATGTTTCTACCTTAGTGATCTTCCTCCCATTTTGATGCTTCTTTCTCTTTACACTTAAAAGTTCATAAAATCTTTCAACATTATTTTTCACTATAAAAGTTTGAAGTTCTCTGTGAAATGCCTACTATGTAAGAATTAAGATAGATTTTAAAGATTGTTAGTCTCGAAACTCCATGCTCATCAGTTAGTGCATGATATTAAATTATGCTTTTTTCCTCCTTTTAAATATACCAACATTATATTGCTGATTTTTTTTATTTACCTGGGTAAGAGCACTGACTCGGTTCTCACTAGGAAACAAAGGTGGGTCTTCTCCAACTTGAAAGTCAAAATATACAGTTTTATGTGTGAAAGTAGAAAATTCATTGCTGAAGCAAAATTTGTATGTCCCATTTTTGGAGGCTGTGAAGGTAAAACTATCATACTGTTTCTTCATCTCTTTGTATAACACTTTACCATCAGGATCTTCTAATCGACAATCTACATCATAGTGACCACCAGTAATCACCTGTAAGAGATTAAAAAAAAATTACTGTGAAAAGTTTGAAAAATTTATCAGATTTAATCAGGTTTCCTAATAAAATGGCAATAAGGTAATGGGCAAAGGACTTTTACTATCACAGACAATTTTACATTTTTAAATTTTCACCAGTGGATGGAAGTTGGGAGGAGATTTTACTTCAACTAAACTTTACAGAAACTGAACAAGTTTCCTCCAACTTTTATTCACTTTGAACTAGCCAGACAACTGTGCTAATTAATGTAGATCTATTAGATCACTTAATTCTCCCAGCAACCCTACAAGAGACTTTTTTCCTTCCACTTGACAGACTGAAAAACTGATGTTAAATATGCGACCCATTTAAGAGTATTCATCCAGTTAAGTGGGAAAGCCAGAACTTGAACTCCAAAGTCATATTCTTAACCTCTAAGCTTAGTGTCTGCAATATTTTCCTTCTGAAAATTTTCTCACCCACTTTCCTATTAGCATCATCCAAGCACACACACAGTGAAGTAATAAGGTAGGCCAGTCCTTAGGATTACACCCCATTCATACTTCTATCATAGAACTTAAGTTCATTTTACTGCCAAATTACAAGCGGATTGTGTTTATTAAGTTCTTTTATAGTCAGTTATATGGAATTTGATATATATTTTGTTTTGAACTACACAAGTTGAGTAATGGAGTGGGCTATTCTAAAAGTATATAATCATTTACAACCTTGTTTTCAGGAGACACATAACTGATTAAACAAAATATTGCTGAACCACTTGTGATTAAAGCAAAAATGAGTAACATAAAGGACAACAAGTCTGTTTATTTAGAAAGCCAGTACTTAAGGGCAAACATACTGAATGGAAGGCTGGAGGTAGTTCTGAACAGAACTGTAGAACTACTTTCAAGGGCTTATGCTTAATCAGTTACACTTCCAGCCATTTGGGTTGTACGAACAGAGGAGGGAGAGATTTTTCCTGCGGTAACTGGATAAGTATTTTAAGAGACAAAAGGGGGAAAGGATTAAAGAGAAAGGCTTCCTTACATGAGAAAGAACTGAGTAGGAAGAAAGAGGGAGTGGAGAGAGGTGAAGAAACAGAGGAAACGTATACACTTGTGAAAGAGATGATTAGGAAGAGACATTGGGTTGAATGAAGGGTTCCCAAACCACCATGTGATTGGGTAGCACAAGACTGTTATTTTCAACCTTGAACCCTCTTGGTTAGCATACTGACATTCTAGGTCAGTAGAACAGAGTTCAGACTGTGGATTTAAAAGAAGGATCTGTGACCTGTGTGACCTTTTCTCACTTAGGAGAGAAGATACTAACTGAACTATGTTACAGATCATTTTGATAATCAAATGAAAATAATTATGCACTTAGGAAACTGTAAAAATATGTAAATGTTAATATACAGATAAAATGTTTTGATATAAAAATGTCTTATCAATTGAGGATTTACCAATCCCCATCCTCACCAAAAAGTAACTTTTTCTCCAGGTGAAAATAATAACTTCATTTTGCTCTACTGAATTATTCATACCTGACCATTGTATTTTGAATAATCAAACACATACATACAAACTGAATAGGACCAGAACTTATCATCACCCCACTTCTCTTCCATCAAACTTAAAACAAGTCATCTTGTTAAGTATCCCTTTAAACCTATCCAATCGCCTACTATTGAAACTGAGGATCATCCCAAACTAAGTATCCCTATCTATCCATACGATCACACAGATCTCTCAATCTTTTTGCCCCTCTCAAATTCATCGCATTCCTAAAGCACAATCCAGACACGACTATTGCCACAACTTCCTAAAAGGTCTTCCCACTACCCAATATCTTCTCCCTCTAACTCAGGGTTTCTCAACCTTGGCATTATTCCCATTTTGAGCTGAATAATTCTGTGTTGTAGGACCCTGTACTGTCCTGCGCACTACAACACGTTAAGCAGCATACCTGGTCTCTACCTACTAGATGCAGGTAGCTGCCCTTCTAACATGATGCCAAATGTCTCCTGGGAAGGAGGGGTGCCAGTCTCCTCATCCTTCCTCATTCCCCATTGAGCAATCACTTAAAAACTTCTTGATAATTACCTGTGGCCTGCAGAAAAATCGAAACCTGTTAACAATGGTATACTATTCACTGTTCTTCCTCCCAGGTAGCTTCAGAACCTCTTTTATTGACAGCCTTACTCGTTCTATGTTCCCAAAATGCCAGACTACCAGAAATTCTCTGAACAAGTCTTTGCTTTACATCTGCACTGACAGTGAAGTTCAACAGGGTTTGCTAAAGAAGAATCACAGGGCTCAAAATGACAGTGTTTGCAAATCTACAGTTTATTACTGTATGTTATAATGTCATAAATCTACAGTTTATAATATTATATGACTATATATGTCTATGTAAGCTCTCTGAGGTCAGAGTCAGTCTCTGGGAGGTAGTATAATAAAGTGGTTAAGAATTTAACTTGGGACTGAAAAGAGTCCCAAAAGGAAAAGAATATAAAACATCACAGCCAAAGGCTGTCTCACAGCAAGAGGTCTGAAAAGGTCAGGTGTGGGCTCCTTTGTCTTCCCTCTGTTAGGTCTGTGGCCAGACACATACTCTGTCAGACCTGGAACCACCCAAGTGTGCAAACAAAACACCCTGGAACCAAGGAACACAAAATGGAGTCTTGACCACATTTTTAAATATTTCGCTGGTCACATAGGCATATTCCTGCTATGGAGCTAGTCTCAACAACAGAGCTCTCTGTTGGGGGTGTGGTCTCACCAAGACCAGGAGCAAATCATCAATCTCACTGTTACCGATAAATAATGTTGACAAACTGGTACAAACTGCCCCCAAAGCCCTTGGACTCACAGTCACAAAGCTATTATAATAGCTTTATATTAAAGCTAAT
Source organism: Mandrillus leucophaeus (assembly GCF_000951045.1). Taxonomy (NCBI): domain Eukaryota; kingdom Metazoa; phylum Chordata; class Mammalia; order Primates; family Cercopithecidae; genus Mandrillus; species Mandrillus leucophaeus. The sequence continues at coordinate 74,924 of NW_012110730.1, read as the reverse complement.
AATATATAGTTTTGTGACTATTAATATATGTAACTATAGTCACAAAACTATTGTTATTCAGTGTATTTCAATGTCATGCACAAATGTTAGCAATATAGCTCAGGCTAATTTCAGGCCTGCTGGAACTGTCATGAACATATCTGCCTAGGGCCCCTTCTCTCCTCTGCTGCCTTGTAGAGCAACGGCTACTTACCTTGCAGACTCAGCTCTAACATCAGCTCCTCAGCTAAATTTCCCAATGATCCTTCTGTCTTCTGCCAGCACTATACCTAGTGTGTACCTTTATTGTTGCATTTAACATTTATGACTATATATGTCTATACAAGCTCTCTGAGGTCAAAGTCAGTCTCTGGAAGGTAGTATAATAAAATACTTCAAATTCAATTACATTGGAAGTGTGGATTAGAGAGTTGACACTGGGTACTATAGAATATAAATGATTTTCTTTAAGGGAATATTTTAAGGAAGGACGTTCAATAGGCCTTAAATATGAGAATGGAAAGAAATGCTAGAGGGAGCATTTCTGGAATTCATACATTTTAACATCCGGTCTTAACATCTCTCACTCCAGGTTTATTAGAGGAAAGTCAAATGCTGGGCATCAGCTACCTGGAAGCGATTTTTGAATTAGCCTAAGAACAGGGAAACACGGACAGGAAAGTGCCATCCCTCAACTTACACCCCCAACCCTGGAGCCGCGAGTTGGGGCCCAGGGACTGCTAGGCCCCTGATACCTGGAACTCCAGGGTGCACTTGGTGCCCTGAGCGATGTCCTCGTAGAAGCACTGCTTGGCGTTGTCAGGAAGCTCGAAGGTGATCTCAGAGGCGCCTCCGGGTCCAGGCACCAGCAGCAGCAGTGCGAGCAGCTTGCAGCCCCAACGGCCCGTGGCGGCCGCCCAGCGCTGCGCGGACCCCGGCCGCGGCATCCCGAGAAGTCGGCGGCGGCCTCAACAGAGCTGCAAGACGCAGGGTCAGGTCTGCGCGGACTCACCGCGCGCGGCAGGCCTCAGCGCAGGCCGCCCCGCAAAGACACACGGCAGAGCAGGTTCGCGCTTGTGGGAGATTCGGGATCAGAGCTACCCTCCGGGTTCCTATGAGGGGCGCAGACGGGCGCACCTGGGTAGGTGAAAGAGAAGCGGAAAAGGACTATGAGGGTCGGAAGTGGGGATTAGCCCTTGGGGGGGGAAGGGGCGGAGCCTGAAACACCGGCTCCCGTGACCCGGATGTGTTCTCCTCCGGGGACAGGCGTTGGAGTGCGTACGTGGAAGCCCGTGAGGCGTTGGCTCTTCTTCCGTCGCAGCCTGGGACGAGGGGCGGGGCCAGAGTCGTGGGTGGAGAGGGGCGAGGCCAGGAAAAGGGGAGTGGCGGCCGCGGTGGTTACAGGCTATTGGCGAGGGTAATTACGCTCCACTCACTCGTTTTTTTTTTTTTTTTTGAGACAAGAGTCTCGCCCGGTCACCCAGGCTGGAGTGCAGTGGCGCGATCTGGGTTCACTGCAACCTCCGCTGGGAATTTAGCGCTGGGGAGCATCGAGGAAGTAAAGGGCTCATTTTGCCCTAGGGTGCTAATCTTTGGTGGTAGACCGCTTTGCAATTTGCAGAGTTTTCTCGTAAGTAATAATAAATATTTGGACAGGAGCTGGACAAGGAGTGCGAACTCTAAGAGCAGGCTGCAGGAGTTTTGCCACGTACTGGCTGTGACGTCCGGCCACTTGCTTAAACTCTCTGCCTCAGTCTGTGTCTGTAGAATGGAGATAATATTATCTACCATAGAGAATTATTACAAAGTTTCAATATTTGGAAAAAGTACTTAGAAGTGGTTGGTACATAGCAAGCACTAGATGAATTTTTGTTACATAAATTAAACGTCTTCGAGCACGCCTTATCATCAAGCACTATGCTGAGCACATTACATATATTATGTCATTCCATCCTTCACACAACCTCATAAGGTATTATTACACCTTTTCACTGATGAGAAAATTGAGAATCAATAACATTGAGTAACTGCCTATGATCACACCACTGATTTGTGTTGAAGTGCTTAAAAATAATAGTATTAATAAGTAATAATAATAACAGCTAACAGGTGATGATTCTTATAGTGCATTATACATTTTCTCATACATTATACACACGAATTAGATGTTATTCCTTTTTAAATGATCAGATGAGGGTCTAGTCAGCAGAAGATGAGTAGAGGGTTTTATGAAAAGGAAATAGAGGCAGATAGAAAGCAGTCAGACAGGGAAGTGAGAGGGTGAGAGTAGGGGTGAGTGGGTAGTGGGGTATGAAGGGAGGAAGATGCAGGGCTGCTGTGCAGTCCTCCAGCCGCCTGAAGTGCCCAAAGTCTCCACAGTGGGGAAATGAAGGGAGAAGATTTGAAGTCAGGGTTCTTAGTTATTGGGTGGGGATCTGGGGAAGGTTGAGCCTTCCTGAGAAATGGGCCAGAAACCGAAGCATTATTTGTCTTAGTGAGTGGGAAGAAATCTGAATTCGAAAAGAGAAAACATGGATTCTGTTTACTAATTATGTGACCGGGGACAAGTAACATTGATCTTCTGAATAAACCTCAGTTTCTTCATGCATCAAATGGCAATCCAAACAAACAGACACAAAAGGATGAATATGATTAAAATCACAATGCAATACATTACGTACCGCTAGATAGGCAAAAATTTTAAGTGTAACAATAACAGATATTGGTCAACTTACAGAGCCACAAAACCTCTTGTACACTGCTAGTGAAAAAGCAAATTGGTTAATCAAGTTGGAAAACAATGTGCTATTATCTAATAAAGTAGAATATATGTATACACACAACACACCTATATTCAGTGTGTGTGTGCATATATATATATATATAGCCTGGAATATATAGCCACTGCCTGGAAATTTCACTTTACATATATTTATAGAGTATATGCTTTAGAGCAGTGGTTCTCAAGTGTTGCTCTGAAGACCCCCAGAGGCCTCTTGAAACCCTTTCAGCGGGTATGTAATGATCTGTGTGAAGCTGGATTTTCATTATATATTTCAACCAAAACAGCACAACAGAGTGAATATCAAAGGAAATGAGCACCCAGCTTCTTCTATAAATCTAGATTATGAAAGATTTATAAAAATAAGGTCACTCTTCTTGCCAAATTTTTATTTGGAAAATATTTTTATTAAAATATGTGTTATTTATGTAAATGTGTGCAGTGAGTTGAATTGTGTCCCCCTAAAAAATACATGTTCAAAGTTTCAACCCTTCCACTCCGTGAATATGATTTTATTTGGAAATAGGGCTTTTCACAGATGTAATTAAGTTAAGGACCTCAAGATGAGGTCATCCTGGGATTTAGGGTGGGCCCTAAATCTAAAGACTGTTATTCTTATGGTATGGTTTGGCTGTGTCTCCACCCAAATCTCATCTTGAATTGTAGTTCCCGTAATCCCCACATGTCATGGAAGGGACCCGGTGGGAGGTAATTGAATCATGGGGGCAAGTTTTTCCCATGCTGTTCCTGTGATAGTGAATAAGTCTCATAAGATCTGATGGTTTTATTGTGGTTCCCATAATCCCCATGTATCATGGGAGAGACCTGGTGGGAGGTAATTGAATCATGGGGGCAGGTTTTTCCCATTTGTTTATGTTTCCCATAAAACAGTATTCGTGTTTATAATGCACATATAATGCATTGTTCATGTTTATAACAGGTAGTTAGCTACATGAGATCTGATGGTTTTATAAAGGGCAGTTCCCCTGAACACACTGTCTTGCCTGCTGCCATGTAAGATGTGCTTTTGCCATGTAAGATGTGCTTTTGCTCCGCCTTTGCCTTCCACCATGATTGTGAGGCCTCCCCAGCCATGTGGAACTGTCAATTCATTTAACTTATTTTTCTTTATAAATTACCCTGTCTTGGGTATTTCTTCATAGCAGTATGAACATGGACTAATACCCCTTATAAGAGAAGGGAAGATTTCAGATGCACAGACACAAAGATACAGGGGGTAGAGTCGGGGGAGGGGAATGGCATATTGAAGACAAAGATACAGATTGGAATGATATGTTCACAAGTCAAGGAACATAAAGGATTGCCCATAGCTATGGGAAACTAGGAGAATGGCTTGGAACAGCTTCTCCTTCAGAGTTTCCAGAAGGAATCAACCTTGGCAATACTTTACTTGCAGACTTCTGAACTCTACAGTTCTGAGAGAAAAAATTTCTGTTGTTACAAGTCATCACATTTGTAGTAATTTGTAACGGGATCCTTAGGAAACTAATGCAACATGTAATGGGTTTATTGTTTATTTTAAATGAATTATCAAATATTTTAAATGTCTCAGATCTCAATAACCTTTATTGGACATTTTTTAATTTTAAAATTTTTACTTAATCTTTAATTTTTTTGATTCTGAGGCCCAGCTAGAGAACATGATGGCTCACACTTGTAATCCTAGCACTTTAGAAGCCTGAGGTGGGAAGATTGCTTGAGCCAAGGCATTCAAGACCAGCCAGGGAAACATAGTGATACCTCTTCTCCATAATAAGTTTTTTAAAATTAGCTGGGCATGGTGGCACATGCCTATAGTCCCAGCTACTTGGAAGGCTAAGGCAGGAGGATCACCTGAACCTAGGAGTTTGAGGTTGTAGTGAGCTATGATCACACCACTGCACTTCAGCCTCAGTGACAAAACCAGATTCTCTCTTAAAAAAAAAAAAAAAATCCGAGACTAAAAAGTATGAGAATCACTACTTTCAAGAAACTCATGCACAGGTATACCAGAATACGTATATGAGACTACTGAAAGCCAAAGCCTAGTAACAGTCTCAACTGGAAATACCCCAGATATCTATAAATGTAGGTATATGTAGGTATATTCAAAAATGAGACATAACATAGCAATGAGAATGAACATATTATAGCTACACAGCACAACATTGCAGAATCTTACAAGCATGATGCCAAAGAAAGTGACAGAAAAAAAATCAGCATATAAAGGCTGACAACAAGCAAAACTGAACAATCCCATTTTCCCTAATACGTGGCGAAGCTACACAAAAAAGCAAGGGAATGATTATCTCAATAGTCAGGAGAGCGGGGAAGGATGGAGTAGTAAGTGAGAGACAACACAGGGTGGGGAAAGTGGGGGCTTCCTTGGTGCTGGTGATGCTCTTTTTCTTGACATAGGTGGTGGTGACATGTATGGTCACTTTGTATTTACTTATTATTATATGTTTTATGTACTTTTCTGCATGTATGTTAGGTTTCACAGCAAAATACGGAAAATTTAATATACTGGATGCATCAGTAGTTAGTCATTATTGTGAGAAAAACACATCAAAACTTGTAGCTTAAAACAATCTGCATTTATAGTTTACCGCACATTAGAGCCCAGGTCAGCTGAGTGGGTCTAGTCTCACCTGGGCTCACTCATCCTCAGTGGTCCACTGGGGATTGGACAGACAACTTTGCTGATCTTGGCTGGGTTCATTCATATTTTGGCAGGATAAGTGGCTATAGGCTGGTCTAGGACGGTGTTGGCTGGGAAAACTGAACTCTTCTCCATGTAGGAGTCTCTCATCCTCTAATGGGCTAGCCTGGGATTATTCATGTGATGATCCCAGGATTTCAGGAGAGAGAAGGTAAAAGGCCCCTTGAGGGCTAGGCTCAGTACTAAGCCCTGTCACTTCTGTCTCATTCTATTAACCAGAAGTCACAAGGTCAGCCCAGATTCCAAGGATAAGGAAGAGTTATGTCTGTCAGGGTTTCACTAGAGAAGCAGAATCACTGGAAGGCTAAATAAATAAATAAACAAGTACATAGTTATCTTTGGGTATACATATATTATACAGTGTATGAGAGGCTGTTTCTTCTGTGTCTGGTGCTAGAGCCTGAAGTCTGAAGGTAATGACCATAGTCAAGAAGGAAAGATGGATGTGAAGTGGAAAAATAAAGAGAAACTAGAGCCTGTGAGAATGGGCCACAAGTACAGGCATTTCTCACTGTCTCCAAGCCCCAACCTTTCAGCAATAGGTGAACTGCAGGAAAAGCTGTCATTCTTCTTCATGGAACTAAACATATACCTGGCCTGGGAGTCAGAAAACTTCAGGCATAAAAAAGAATATCGCTGCTGCTTCCTTACTTCAGATACACTGACCTTTATCTATGCAAGGAATAGAATTCTAGGAAACAGTAGCTCTGAATTAGCTAATTTAATACAATACAAATCCACCACAGACACTTTGCAAAGGTGAGTATGGGGCCAGGGAAGAATTTTGTTCATTTTTGTGCTGAATTCACTCTGCCAGATAAAGACAGAAAATGAGCTAAACAAGATTCTTGTCCTTGGAGGGTTCATAATCTAGAGAATATGAATTTAATTTTGTTCCAGATTTTTAGTTTTTTTCCTTTACTTCCCTGGATTATTATAAGGATCAGAAAGAACATATATGTGAGAAAGCTTTATAAAATACACAAATTAATATAATCTTTATGTAAAGTACACGCTTTTACTAAGGACTACAAAGTGTTACAAGGAAAAAATAACCCATAATTTGGTCAGTTTACAGTGAAAACACAGCAATGGGAATTTTGACTCAAATGTAATCTTTGAGACTACATTGTCTCATATCCCCTACTAATACGTAGACTTGGGCAAATTACCTAACCTTTCTAGTACAGTTTCTTAATCTATAGAACGGGATAACTGTAGGTGGCTGAAAGGATATTGAATGAGATAATGAGAAAATGTCTGTACAGCACACAGCACAGTGCTTGAAATACAACAGGGACTCTAATTATTCAACAAAAGTCCATTATTGAAACAAAAACTATCATTTTATTCCTATAGATATGGGGTTTCCTATTATTTCTGTATGTTAGAATATTAGATTAGGTTAAATAATATTATAACTAACATAAATATAAGATAGAGAAGTTTCAGAGGACAAGGTTTAGGTGGAGGAAAGGAACATAGCCATGACCTCCTTGGTGTCAGCATCAGATGCACATAAGTGAAACTCTGAGATAAAGCATTTGCTGCCCAGAGATGGAGATCCCCTATTTAGGCAGCTCCTGACATAAGGGAGTGAAGACTAAAAATGTCAGCATATTTACTATTACATCTAGAGCCTACACTCATCATTATCTGAATCTGAGATATTCCTGAAAACATTTTGGATAGCAATTTTGGGAAGAGTCAGCCTATATTCTATTTCCTATTATTTAAATAGGAAAAATAATAATCTATTCCATATTCATATAAAAATATCTAACCAGTTGCTCTAAATATCACCAGCAATACTCTTCAACTTATATAGCAACTCACATATATCTTCATAATATAGTCATGTGCTGCATAACTATACTTCAGTCAACAACAGACTGAATATATAACAGTGATTCCATAAGATTATTTTTTTCAGGTTTTAAAAATAACCTTTGTTTTTTTAAAAATTAATGTGTGCATTATAGGAAACTGAAAACACGAGAAGGAACAAAGTCACCTACAATCACAAGCAGTTTTCTAAGATTATAATACTGTATTTTTACTGTACCTTTTCTATGCTTAAATACACAAATACCTGCCATTGTGTTACAGTTGCCTGCAGTATTCAATGTAGTCACATGCTGTACAAGTTGGTAGCCTAGAAGCAATAGGCTACAGCATGCAGCCTAGGTGCGTAGTAGGTTATACCATCTGGGTTTGTGTAAGTATATTCTGTGATGTTCACATAACTATGAAATCGCCTAAGGATACTTTTTTAAAAAATATGTCTGTCATTAAGCAATGCATGACAGTATGAGCATTTAAAGCACTAATTATCTAATTTCCTCAACACATAATGAGCTCATCAATGGTATGTTCATATGCAGCACTCAAGGATACTCTACATTATCAGATATAAATTATGTTTTCCTTCTACACTGCAAAGAACATGCACTGTAATGTAAATAAACAAGGACACACTATGTTAAATATACATCATAACACTTAGCAAAATAACTTGATAAAACAAGGCAATTAAGAAATACTTGTTCTCGATCAGCCTGGGCAACATGGTGAAACCCCCTCTCTACAAAAAAAATATAAAAAATTAGCCAGGCATGGTGGCACATTGTGGCTGAGTAGCTGGGGCCTACTCAGGAGGCTGAGAGGGGAGGATCACTTTAGCCTAGGAAGTGAAGGTTGCAGCAGTGAGCCGAGATTGCACCACTGCACTTGAGCCTGAGTGACAAAGTGAGACCCTGTCTCAAAAAAAAGGGAAGGAAGGAGAAAGAAAAGAAAAGAAAGAGAGAGAAAGAGAGAGAAAGGAAGGAAGGAAGGAAGGAAGGGAGGGAGGGAGGGAGGGAGGGAGGAAGGAAAAATAAAGGAAAGAGAAGAGTTACTTTCCAATTGCCCAGGTGAGATTTGGTAGTGGGAAGAGAGAGAGGGTGCTGTGATCTTAGTAGCAGTTTGGTGATGGGTGAAGTTTGAGGGAGAATGAGTAAATGAAGGAGTTAAGTCATGCAGTACGTGCCAGAAGTTTGTCCAGGTCTAAATTTGAGGAGCAGATAAACAGTCTTCTCACCTTGGCACTCAACAGTCAGTCAGTGACTAAGAAGCAAGGCCTGCAGCAATAAGACAAACCCCAATTGCCTTTTGTTGAGTAGGCAATCCTTCAGGATGGACCGCATTCCCTTAGCTTGCAGATATAAAGTTCCTAATAATAGGATTGTATCTGTAAATGTATTTTGGAGTGTGATACTTCTGCTTATGTCATAATCACTGCCATTTATGATATCAGTCTTTCCTGTGCATGCTCTAAAGTATATTTTAAATATTGGGCACTGAGTATTCAGGGTTGCTTTTCTTTTTCTTCCTCTTCTGCTGACCAACAGTGATTATTAAGTTGGACAAATTTCAACATTTTCCTTGACTATGGACACACACACACACACACACACACACACAAAATATATAAACCTTGCCAACTTCTGTGATTTTTTTGTTTTGAAACTATGACTGCCCCAAAACATTGTTAGGAACTAATTGCAGAATAGATTTTCTAGAATATATTTTTATTTAATAATATGGAGAAGATGATATCTGTAATGTGCAACCCGTTTAAATAATGAAAGCAGGGACTCATCACTCGGGAAAAGGTTGGAACTAGGTCTGCAGTGTACTCTGCGTCCTCTCCTTTAGATATCAAAGTAATGTACATGCTTTGACTGACAGATGCATGGCAGATTCATTATAGCAGGCTTTGATTCAGAGTGAATTTGCAGAGAAATTGTTTGCAATCTTTAGATGATGAGAATTCAGAAAGTGAAAGATACCTATATTTTTGCCCAGTTCCACAGATTGCTCCGTAGTAAAGACTTGTCTGATATCCCTGATATTTAAGAGAAAGCCAAATAGATACATCAATGCATTATTTTTCACAGTTCCTTAATCTGTTTGAAGAGATGGATACAAAGATGTACACAAAGGACACATTTTCAGACGTTTGTGAATTCCCAAATCTATGAGCACTTCTGCAGCATATGATTTTTCTACAGCAGGCAATGCATTTGAAGTTTAAAAATTCATGTGAAATTTTCATTTCGTTACTAAGAGTGATTGCCTACTTGATAGTGTATTGAATAGAAAGCAAAACCACAAGGAAACCTTGATGTTAGCCAGTCACACAAATCATATTTGTGTCTCAAGAAAAGAACAAATTGTCATAAGCCACTAGTCCTCAAAAGCCACTTACCAATGGCTGAAACTGAAAACACGAAATCTCTGGAAGCCAGAAATCCAGGCTACTAGATTGTCAGCTCCTCAGAAACCTCTGTAGTGGGACCATGTTACTCACCTTCCTGCAGAAATTCCTCAACATTGTAAAGATTTCAGATTATAAGCATAATATTACGGGGCAATATTTCAAGTTCTCATTTAAAATGGAAGTTGAAGACAGTAACAAACACACCACCTTCCTCAAGAAAACCAGTTTTGCATTCTCCAAAATGTAGGGAGCAACAGAGAAGGAAGTTTCTCTTGTAAATGGCCAGTGAACCGGAAACCATACTGTGGGCTTTCATATTCATCGGCTCACTTTCAATTCTCCCTCCTACCCCACCAACACCACGCTGACCACTAGGTGGTGCTGCTCTCATTCTAATATTTCTGCCCGGGCACCAATAATGGATTGTTCCTCTTTCATCTGAGATTTATAGTAGCACAGCTATTATATTTTTTGAAAATATAAAATATTTTAAAAATACTTAAAATATTTTATATAAATTATATAATTTATGATTTACTATAAATTATAATATAGTATAATATATAAATAT
>NW_012110730.1:29007-64559 GCF_000951045.1 Mandrillus leucophaeus | reverse complement strand
TATAATATTTAAAATACTTTATAAAATATTTTGAAAATAAAAATATTTTTTTGAAATATTTGAGCGAAATTTTGCTAAAAGCACCAGGATAAAAAAACTAGAGATGAGAATGAAAAGTTATTAGTGAATGGATCACACAATTACATTGACAACTACTTCTGAAAGGTCATGTTGTGGGAAATGTGGGCATTTTCCTAGGGCAGTGCAGAACCATGGAAGAGTTTTAACTGTGAAATAACCTAACTTCTATTGTCAAAAGAGCATTCTGACTGGCATATGAAGACTAAATTAGAGAGGTGTACTACTTCTCCAACTCTCTGACATCAGCTGGGTTTCCAATAATTCCATTCAGTTCTCATGCTATCTATCTGGAGTTACAGTCAGTTCCCACAGGTTAAAGAGCTTAGTCCCAGAAGACTACCCCCACATCAGACACCAACACAAGTTCCAGGCGACCTGTACTTCTGACTGATCATCTATAAATCGAAGATTCCCACAACTCCCTGCTCAGGTTTGACAGTTCACTGGAATAGCTCGCATTACTCAGAAAGGCACTTTACTTACCATTACTAGTTTGTTATAAAGGATGAAACTCAGGAACAACCAAATGTAAGAGATGCATAGGGCAAAGAAGGGAAGGGGATGCAGAGCTGTCATTCCCTCTCTGGGCACAAAAACCTCCTAGCAAACCACCCTCCTGCTACCTCGAGATGTTCATCTACATGAAAGCTCCCTGACCCTTGTCATTTGGCAGTTTCATTATGTAGGTAGGAGGGGTTGATTACATCTTTGGCCATTGGGGATTAACTTAAACTCTAGCCTGTCTGCCCTCCCAGGAGATTTGGGGGTTGGGCTGAAAGTTCCAGGTTTCTAATTAAGACTTAATCTTTCTGGTTACCATCGCCAATCTTAAAGCTATATAGGGGCCCACCAAGAGTTACTTCACTAGAACAAAAGATTCCACCATCTCCCTTATTACTCGGGAAATTCCAAGGGTTTTATGAACTCTGTGCCAGGAACCAGGCACTAAGACCAAATATTTTTCTGTGGCGCCACAGCCGTTGTGCACCTGTGCTCTGATTGATGAATCATAGTGATATTTGGGGTTCCAAGAATCGGTATTAGTCAGTACATAATAATCTTCAAAATTGAAGTTATTTCTCCAGTGCATGGTTTCTGAGGTAAAGGTTCAACAATCCCTTGGGGGAAGACTAGCAGTATGACCACGGAAAGGGCCTTTCTCAACAATATCCAACATCTTTTTATTCAAAACATTCTAGGTGTGGAAACCGACTGAGGTCTGGAATTGGATGGAAGACTGGGATTTTCTAATGTGGAGGTTCAGAGCAGATTTCTGTTAGCCTTCAGCTTACTTGGTGTTCTGTGATTGTATAAATCAAGGACTTTAGTAGGTTGCTTATCAGTTTTATTCATGTAGACCCCACAAATTAGTCACAACCAGAAATCTCTGCATATTACCCCTTTCTTTAGGTCTAATTAACAAACCCACTCTGCTGCCTTTGCAAATGAGCAGAACCACATTCCTTAGGGCACTGTTCTGGGAGATCCTCTTTATCCCCCTGAGTTCAGGGAGTCCATTTTTATTCAGCTTTTCCCTCAAGCCCTTCCAGCTTACTACGGACAGACAATAAACCATGTTTTAATGATTCAAGTGCACTCCTCACCAATCTGATTATCATGGCAAGTGTGAAAGGAGAGCCTTCTGGGCTGCAGGGTGGTGAAGGTGGATGGGAGGGATGCTTATCATATTCAATTCAACATGGATGTCCTCTGAAGTCTTCCAATTTCTTCCTCAATCTCATGCAAAGGAATTTGCTGCCTTTTAATATCACTTAATGAGCCATTCATTGCAGGCTTGTATTTGCTGGTTCAGCCAGCACACTTTTAGAATCAGTGGATTGCCTGAGCCAGCTCAACGAATGGCAACACCTGCTTCAAAACATAAGCTATCTGAAAAATTCCCTCCCAAACAAAGAACCTTCAAAATCTATTTTCATTAACATTCTCCAGATTTCTTATGGCACGACATGAATTAGCAAATGCCTGCAATTCCTTGTGAATGGAACTCTTATTTTATTTTATTTTTTCTACTCTGGTTCTGTACTTTATTTGTTTTGAATTCTGGTTACTAGCCAAGCTACAATAAGACTTAGGTAATGATTCTTAGCTTTCTTCTGCAAGGGAGGTGAGATACCATGGCAAAGGCAAACAGTGGTGAGCATTTCAGAAGATTTTCAGGGCTCTCAGTGTGCCCCAATGTTGCTCTTCTAATTGTCAGGGTCTTAATTTTTCTTGATGATTGTCCTAATTTAACCAGATATAGTGAAGTTTTAAATTCAACCAACATTGTAATAAGGCAGCCCAATAATTAATCTCTGCGTTTGTTTTTCAGGAACCTCAGACTCTAGCAATCATTGGAAAGGTTCTGAGTATTGTGCTGTGCTTTTGGGGAAGAATTTTAAGATTTGAACATGCCTTTCTTTCATTTTATTAGTTACTGCCTTCAAGAACAATTCTCCTGCCCCCGTACACCAGAGATTTGCAAGGGAATATAAACCCTCAGAGATGAGCCGTCTCATCACTACCTGCCATGGGTTGTCACCTTCACATCCTGGAATCTGCACATAAGTTTTACTACCTTTTGTCTAATGGCAGCTTCTTCCACAAGCTTTTCCAAGTTATTAAGAACAGCCAGTGGAGCACATTGTTAGTGATTCCAGTGCTGCTGTCACACCATTCTAATTATCATGGCAAGAGAAAAAGGAGAGGCTTCTGAACTCTGTTGTGATAGTAGTGAGAGGGTGAGTGGCAGAGATGCTTATTATAGATCCAGTCCAACATGACTGTCTCTGAAAATCTGGGAATTTCTTTCATAACCTGATGAAAATGAATAATTGAAGTTTAAAAAATATCATTTAATACAGTCAGTCCTTTTAAAACCACCATGTTTCCCAGAGGCACTATTGCCTCCCTCTAACTCTTTGATACTAGTATCTGAATTAGTCAGAGTTCCTTGGCTGCAAGCAATAGAAACCAGCTCTGGATCACCTAAGCTGAACAGGGTATTTGCTGAAAGAATACTGAGTGAAAGTACTACTCAACCTCAGGAAGGACCAGAATCGGGGAAGCCCCACTTAACTCTGCAGATGTCTAAGTGTTCCCATTGGATGACTCAGGTCCAACAGTCTTCCATTCCTATGTCCCCACTCAAGAGTCAAATTCTCCAGAGCATATGATAAGCCTAGCTTGGAGCATCCACTCTTGTGGCAGGGTAAAGGAGGGAAATGTCTCATCACTGGTACATTTCAGAATCACAAGCCAAAGGTGTCCTCTGAGTTAGGTCCCTGCAGTGACCAGATGGCACATACATATGAACATACACACACATCCACATGCATGCAAACACAATGGTGACCTTTTAACTTTCCATTTTAAATGCAAACATTAGAATACTCATCATGTACTTTCTGTTACATGGTCAATCTGAAGTAATTTGGGGAAAATATTTTACAAAGACAAAGGATTGAAATGTATTTTTACCTTATACTTCAGTTCTTTGGTAATCTAATTTATTATTACCTCTCACCACCGCTTGGGCAATGGTACAAAGAGGGCAGTCAATCTCTGACTTGTCCAGCTGCTAGAAGTTTAGCCAGTAACCACTATATCTCCACCCACCTTGCTTGCTGGAAAGTTACATGTTGAGACTGACCAATGAGCTTAGCACAGTGGCATATTGAGCATCATCCTTCCAGTTCTGCAAAAAGTAGCACTGACTTAAACAAAGGAACCGATGGCAGGACAATCCTGGCTAAGGGATTCTGTGGGGCTATGACCTGCTCAGCCTGGATACAGGGGTTCCTGAGTTTCCTTGCTTGGTTCAGCTCCTCTGTTTGTAAGGCTAGACCTGCAATGACTGTTCAGTAGATTTAGAAAAAGAAGAGGCTGCTCATTCTACCACATCCCCTATCTAGCCCTTGAGACTACCTTGACAGTCTGAAAAGGCCTCTAAAACTGTACCGACCTGTACTTGATGCAGCTGGTATTACTGTAGTCACAAGGGGCTTCTTAGTGGACGTAAATCTGTAATAATTTAAGTAGTGGAGGATCAGGATTGTTATTTTTGCTTTTAGCAAATCTTTGATTTTTATTTTTCAGATCTTGTTGCAAAACTTTAGAGAGGAAAAGTGAATTCCCAGTATCTGAATGGCTGAGAGCAAGTCATGCTAAGATTGGGACCTACTTTTAACCAGCGGGAGTTAGGCAAGAAGGTTTCTGAGTAGAGATTGTTCTGGATAACATAAATGAATGAATGGAGTCCCCCTCTTTCACTCTCTGCTAATCCTGATACTTTCCCTCAGGGGCTTTGAGCACAATCACTACTCATTAATTATTTCTCAGCTTATTGGTCTTATGCCAGTCTAACATGTTCTAGCTGGCAAGCCCATGGGAATTGGAACTTTTCTACATTTACTCACCATTGGATCCCCAGCACCCACCTACTGCCTGGCACACAGAGGGCACTCAGTGAATATTTCTTGATTGATTATGTAGCAGGGTTATACATTGAACTCACACTGGATTTAAAGGTGCAGAATTGCTACATTTTCTGAAACTGTTCTTCTCTGGCCTTCCTCATGAATACCCCCAACCTCTTGGGTAATACCTTATCTAGGGTATGAAGATACCTTAGATGTGACAATTGAAAGATGTTGCTGGGCATGGTGGCTTAAGTCTGTGATTTCAGCACTTTAGGAGACCGAGGAGAGTGGATCACTTGAGGCCAGGAGTTCAAGACCAGCCTGGCCAACATTGTTAAACCGTATCTCTGCTAAAAATACAAAAATTAGCCAGGTGTGGTGGCATGTGCCTGTAGTCTCATTGACTCAAGAGGCTGAGGCACGAGAATCGCCTGAACCTGGAAGGCGGAGGCTGCAGTGAGCCAAAATCACACTACTACTGCACTACAGCCAGGGCGACAGAGTGAGACTCGGCTTCAGAAAAAAAGGAAAGAAAGATGTTTCAGTTTCTTTTACTTTAAACAGTGTAAGTAGACAGAGCTGGTTTGTAGAGTGTGTGTGTGTGTGTGTGTGTATATGTGTGTGTGTATATGTGTGTGTGTGTATGTGTGTGTATGCCATCCTCTTTAGGTAAATGCTTAGTCTTCCTGAGTACTTTGTCCCTTTCCTGTGACCTTCTCTAAAATTATATCTGGGTGTAGGACCAGGTGCTTTGACAGAAGGATGAAATCACTGAATCCAGGAAGTGTCCTCTGGAGTGTCCTCTGGTGTCCTCAGTGGTGTCTCTTGAGTGCTAGCGATATCCTGCCCTGCAGGCATGAGTGGCTGATGCCTGAGGCTGGTGGAGCTCTGTTTGTGATCCACTGGCCTAGTTCTTCTAGTTGGGTCAGGGCCTGGCAGTGCCTCTGCTGCAGCCTCACCTGGGCTTTTGCCAGTGCTGTGGACCCTCTGAATCTCTGCCACATGCCTCATCCAAACCTTGACTAAGCAATCTACCGCACAGCCTCTGAAGCAGGATGACTTCTTTCCTCACCATGCCAACACCTACTAAGGCTGCCTGCTCTCAACACAGCCTTCTTCACAGGGTCCCCTGTGTTGTATAGGAATCTCTGGGTCCTGACACCTGGGAACTAATAGAGAATTGGTAAAGTTAATCCCAGCCCTCCCTTTGTCTAATGAGGCTACACAATAGATTCATAAACCTCCCTGTTTTGTGGGGCAAATGGAGAAAGAATTGCCTCTTTCGTGTTCCAAACATGAGTTGGATGAGCATCTGCCCCTTAATTCATCTACCATGCTTCCAGTTAAAGCCTGTAGAGGAGAACTGGGGCTCCCTGCCTTTTTCATTCTCTTCCCATAATTTCCCAGGCCTAGAGTTTTGGGTTGCCTACTCTTATGTCATATTTTCCTCCAACTTGACTGCAGCCTTATAGCTAAAATAAAATGGCAGACAGCATGCTATAGAGAAAACAGTGCCCAAGCTACAGATGAGGAATTTTAAATTGGGAAAGACTAAAAAATTATATATTTTGTAAACAGATGGCTCCCTTCAGGCTTTCACTAATATTACAGTTTAAATTTTATTTTGCTATAAGATGCAAAATAGATCTATGAGAGCATCTAATGTGGAAGTGAGTTATTGACCTAGTCAGGGCGGTCAAAGAAGGCTTCCAGGAGGAAGTGAAAAGCAAGCTAAGGACTATAGATTGTGCTAAAGGAATAGTGAAGGGTTTTCCCTGTGGAAGAAACAGCATGCCTAGGTGTCCTGTGGTCAGAAGGTGGCCCATTACTATTTATTTTACCTTCAATGATGGTTGGTTGTCAATTTAACGTATGAGAAGGATATAATCTGACCATAGACTTAGCTAGGGCTAATGAGGATAAATGGCAAGGAAGACAGTTTCTGATTACCATCTCCTGTATAGTTCCAGTCTAATGGAGAACGATTTGTTAAATTAGTAGAGCTTGGTATCTTTTTGTTAAATGATTCTCTGATAATATTAACTTTTCTGCAAACTAGAAAGTAGAAAACTATTTTCTTTTTTTAAAAAAAACAATGATTTCAAGGAGGCAATATTGCTTAAAACAAAGAAATATTTTTAAATTCATAATAGGAATATAAACCTGACCTTAACAATTTTTTTATAGGGCTAAAATTTTATTTTCCTCTTTAGAGGCATTGACTCAGTTTGATCTTTACAGAATATGTATGAAACACAATACAATAATCATTTAGATTAAAGAGGCTTGTGATTAAAACCAGATGGATAAAATGTTTTATTATTGGGCATTTTGATATTTATGCTGACTAAACATTACTCTTGAACTTGTCTCCAAAGGTCCTGACAAAATGATGACAGCGCATCCCTTGTGAAAATTCCACTCATCAGACAGTGTGAGAACATGAGCTCAGAATTACATCTGATAATTGCTCATCTTTAATTCATTTTAGAATATGATACACATAGGTGAAAAAAAACAAAACCCAATGACTAATGACTCATTCTTTTGTTGCCTCTAGCTTTACTTTCACAATAGCTTTTTGAAATACTGTGACTTGTGTGGTACAGAATCTGACCCATCAAGAAAGGCACAGAAAGATTATATAACATATGTTAATCACCATCAGAATATCAGTATGATTAGATAACTGCACACTGACGTTTCTGAAGAGATAAAAGAAAATTTGGTATGTTAGCAATCCCCAGGTGGTAATCATTTGTTATCTGCCCAATATACAAATCTCTCAACATACAGCTAATTAAGCAAGAGAAAGAAAAATATCCACCAGTAATTTGACATATGATATACTCAGTATTGAGTGTGGATACTTCATATTTTATGTATTTGCATAATTCCAGTGGAGAATAGGGTAAACTTTTATTTTTGAGGTTATAATATTTGTGATGAAAATGAACCTGCCCCTTATTCCTCACTCACTGGTTACGTGTGATGAAGTAGTTAATCTTCAAAGTGGGCGAATTGAGCTTTTTTCAGGCTAAACCATAATAAGTTTATGGCAAAGACACAGTTTCTGAATTATGATCTACTATACATATATATGTATGTATATGTACATATATATTATATATATATATTTGGTTTGAAAATTCCCTTCAGAAATTCGATGTGGGGAAAAAATAGAAATAGGACAAGATAATGTGTTAAAGATGAAAATGGTAAAATGCTAGGGTGCAGAGAATAATCTCACATGAGCTTTCTTAATCCTTGGGAATAAAACATAACAACATGCTGTTCTTATATAACTCTGGTCTAGTTAATGGTATGTTGTCTGTATATGGCACTACATAATACTGTGTTTTCCCTAAACCCATGCATGATACTTTACACTAATTTATAAAAAGAAAGTATGTTCCCATGGACTAAATGCAAGAATACACACTGCAGTAGGTAGACAAGCTCAGGGAGCAGAAGTCAAACAATGAAGCTCTCCTTGAGGAACTGTGGTCACAAGATGAGGTCCTGCCACAGTATACGACCAGAGCTGCAAACAGTTGAGAACACTGAGAATCTTTGGGGAAGGTGGTATGCAGAGTTAAGCTTGGGTATGGGTGGCAAACCACAGGATGTGTGTGAGGGGCAACCATGAAGTCATATGCAAGATTTAACTCATGTGCCAAAAGTAAGTGTGGTCCTCTCTGCCCTCAGTGTTGTAGCTTAAGAAACCAATATCCCAGGGCACAAAAGATTCTCTTGACCTCTTCCTTGGTTATTACGCATAGCATATTCTTTTGAATATACTGGGGTGGAAAATTTTTTAGATTTAGGGGGACAGATGATTTTAAGGAATTGCCAAATGCTGTTGGATGGGGAGTAATTTAGCTTTTTCTTTTAATAGTATTGCGATTTTTTTTCTTTTTAGAGAAAGAAGGAGAAAGAGAAAGGAGATTATTATAAAATAATGAGGCATTTTCTTGCATATCTTCAGTAAATTTATTTTAAAATATTATATACCTCATATATGTATGCTCCTAAGTATAAAGCATGTCTACTCAAAAGTGTATAATTACATAATATTACCAAGTTGTTCTTAAAACAAGAAAGGTAGCTAATTTCTATCTGGACTACAGGTCTTGTGTGATTGGTTCATATGGAATATGTTCATAGTACCCATGTCAAGTCTGGGGATGGATAAAAATAGGAAAACAAAATATATGGACAAAGAATAAATCTTGGTGCCAATATGCATAACAAATGAAAGCTTTAATTGCATCAAAAAATGAATATAGTATAGACGTAAGGAGCTGGCACAAACTCAGCACTCAATATGTGCGATCTGTCAGAGGATAGAGCTGCCACAAAAGCTATCATTATGAGCATTTACTGTGTACTAGACCTGCCAAATTGCTTTACACATATATCTTGCTTCTTTCTCGGGATGGCCCTATTACAGGGAAATTGCTACTTTCCACTTTTAATATAGGGAGGTCTAGAGAGGTTAGATAAATCAATTAAGGTCATACAGCTAACAGTAGCAAAGCCAGGTTTTGAAACCATATCTGTTTAAAACCAGATTCTGCACTTTTAATCCCTTAACTCTCTTTTGTATGTTTTCTGCAAAAGTAAAAAAGGAATTGAAATGAATATACTCTGCTTATATTAAAACTATTACACCAAAAGTCTGTTCCTTGGCTGAAACACACACACACACACACACACACACACACACACACACACGGCATGGCCCTTACTGACTTATACACATATACCAACTTACTCAGCTGAATGAGTGCTTCTCTCTTGTCTTTTATCTTTTGTCTTCCTTTACTTTCCTTCTTGACTGTCATCCTTCCCATTTGACTTTGCCTTAACCCCACTATTCCCATCTCTTTCACCTGAATCCCACCTTTACTTTTCTCCTTTCATAAAGGCAAAGACTTTGATGCTGTGGGTAAAAAGAAGAGAACCTGCAACCCCTAGCTGCCTCGTCCTCCCCAGCCATAGGCCATTCAGCTGTGTCTGAGGCATCTTCTTGTTTCCCCAACAGCCTGCTTGCCACAATCCCCAAGCCCTTCTCCAGCTCACAGTCAGAGATGCCTAGAGTAATCTCAGTTTAGTTTTCCTCTACATTGTAGTTTATCCTGGCTTATGGCCTCCAAGACATAGCTCCACTATCTGTTTTCCTTTCCTAACAAGGTTAGGAGTAGGGAACACGAGAAATGAGGTGCAGGAGGAAACCTTTTCTACATTTAGGTGGTTTCTAGAGTATGTCACACTGCCAGATAGAAATGAGGCTTGTTAAAAGAGTACTCAGTAAGTGGGGCTGTCCACCTGACATTGTCTCCTCTGGGTATCAGAGTCATGACTGCATCAGGCAGGTGAGGTCCATGACTTGTCCATATTCCACAGTGCCCTAGGATTCGGGGCAGGAGGAGGGTCCTTTAACTTCAGATTTCATTAAAACACTGTATTAGTCCGTTTTCACACTGCTCTAAAGATACTACCTAAGACTGGGTAATTTATAAACAAAGGAGGTTTAATCGACTCACAGTTCTATAGGCTTAACAGGAAGCATGGCTAGGAGGCCTCAGGTGAAACTTACAATCATGGCAGAAGGCGAAAGGGAAGCAGGCACCTTCTTCACGAGGTGTAAGAGGGAGTGTGTGTAGGAGGAACTGTCAAACACTTATAAAACCATCAGATCTTGTGAGAACTCACTATCACAAGAGCGGCATAAGGAAACCACCTCCATGATCCAGTCACCTCCCACCAGATCCTGCCCTCAACACGTGGGGATTATGGGGATTACAATTTGAGATGAGATTCGGGTGGGGACACAGAGCCAAACCACATATCAGACACCAATAGCATTTTCAAGTAATGATTACATCAACACTATAAAATAAGAACTAATTTAGCTATGCTTATGTATAAAAAATAAACAAATGCTATACAATGTCCCTGATGTAAACGTCCAATTCTTTCAAAACTAAATAGCTTTATAATATCATTGGCTAAGAATAGCTAAGAGAGTAGTCTAATAGTCTCTGTTCTGCTTAAGTAAACATCTCTTCTATAACACATTATCCGAATTCTGCTTATCTTTGATTTTTAATGATTCCCAGGCTGTTCCTCTTTCAAACTGAGACGTCACCTCTCTGTGTGAGGACCCCTGTTGCTAGTCAGTAAATGACCCCTATCTGCAACTACTTAAAGTTCAGATTTTAAACAACAAAAGTCATTGTTATAGAATTGCCAATGTGTGTTTTCAGTATACTCACCAAGATGCCTGGCACTAAGTACTTGTTGCTCCAAGAATAGCATCAGGCAAGGAACAGGGGCCTAGTAAAATGAGGTTAAGGAGAAAAAAAAAAGCAATTTATTAGAAGGATGGGGGTGATGTGGGTAGCTTAGAGTTCCTAAAGAGAAGAAACTCAACTAGCTTCCCCAAGTTACTCTGTCCACAGTCACAGGATCTCTTGTTTCCAATTTTCTCTGAGCAAAGGCTTCATTCTCCCTCTTCTAGGCTGGCTCTCTCTGTTTATCCCAGCGTATGGGAGGATATAGCCACTGCACCAGCCCTAGTTGTTCTTCCCTTCCAATTCATACATTCAATAAAGACTTAGAGTTTGCGTGTGCCTAATCCCATTTGCAGGAAAATGAACAGATTGACCAGCAGAAATTAGGTTTCCATTGGGTCCAACACACTAAGGGAGGGGGCCAACATGGGAGCCCACGAGAGAAGGAGGTGAGGAAGGGTTCTCAAAGGAGAAGGGTAGAATGAGGAGGACAATGGCTTCTGTCTCTGGGATAAATGGCTTCACTTCTTTCTCATCGCTCTGTCCTGCATGCTTCTGCACTCTTGAGCAGGACAAATAATTTTTTTTAACCAGAGCCCAAGAGGCAAACTGATCAACCACTGGGCTTAATAATGGATGTTAGGACATGTCCCATGTATTACCATTAAACATGCTCCTGATAATACCTTTTCAAGGCTACAAGGGTATAGCTGTTTAACGATGGTATCCTCTTGGTTCAGAGACATAGAAGCAAAGAGGGGAGAACCAAACCTCTTTGTTCATGAGCCAAGAATGAAAGGAACAGCAATTGAAAGAAGTTCGTTGTATCTTATTCCCCCATTCTAGGTTGTTATCTCTTATCAGGATTTAAATCCTATCCAAGGGAGGCTCTCTCCCTGACATAGTGGAGGCTAGAAGTCAGTCAACTAATTTTTTTAGAGTCAATTAAATGTGAAATTATAAAAAATACACGTATACCTTAAACATTTTATTTTAACTTAAAACATGTAAATGCATATTCATTTGCAAATGTTGTGATGTAGCCCTGCCTTTTCTTTGAATATAGAATCATTGTTTGGTATTTAGTTCCACATTGCTTGTCTAAACCACGTTTATTTTTTCTGATCTCCAGATATGGTTTATTTAAAGTGGAATGAATAACGACTCATAAAAGAGTACAAAACAGTAGATGTTCACCAATTTTTCTCTTTCAAGAACATTTTTTGGTGACTTATCTTCGTTGACTTTCTAAAATAGTCAATGTGGTTGTCATAGGAACAATCATTCCTTTTCTTTTGCCCTCATATTTCACTGGTAAACATAATCATTAACTAAAATATGTAAATCGAGTGACAAGTACAATTGTCATGAACAGGTGTGAGAACTAGCTCTGCAGTCTCTCAGTAAGAATGCAGCTCAGCTGAAGGGAGGGGAGTTTTGCAGCCTGCACAGGAGCAGTGTCTTCTCAAACTTGGGTGTGCCTCAGAATCACCTGGAAGGCTTATGAATACACAGGTTGCGGTGTTTTAGCAATTCCAGGAGGTCTGGATTAAGCAAATCCAGGAGGCCTGAGAATTTGCATTTATATTAACTTATAGGGGCTACCAATGCTTCTGGTCTGGGGACCATACTCTGAGAACCACTGTTCTAGTGCGTGACCCAGTAGCCACAAGCATTCAGCAGGTCATGGCAACAGTTTGGATGCTTTTCAGACTGATTGGAGAGTGCCAGACAATCCAGCAGGCTAATTACATAAAGTTTGTTATGAGAGTTTGCCCTGTGATTCTTCTCTATCAGTCTCTCATATTGCTTATCCAAATGATCCGTGGTTAGCTGCTGAGGCTCAGTCAGTCACCCTGGGCTCTGGTTCCATCTGCAATGGATGGCCGTGTAAATGACCATGTGCTCTGGGCTGGCTATTTAATTTTAATGAACCCCAGTTTACTTATCTGTAGAAAATGGGATAACATTTTTAAGGGACAAAGGACCTTGTTTCTCATTGCACAGCAGACAACAGGAGCATCAACTTGTTTGTGTTGATTTCCTTTGCCACCAAGTCCCATAGGGTGACACAATACGAGCCATATGGATGCTATGCACACAGGGGGTTTGTGTTGTATCTAAGGAACACTGAGCGTTGGGAGTCTATTGCTTTATAGCAAGCACTAAATAAGCCTACTGTTGGTGTGGAGGAAGATTGTACCTTATCTCTCAAATTTGCCAGCACATAAAATAACCTTGAGAAATTGCCCTGTAACAGACCAATCAGTCTTGCAGTCTTGCCACACCCAGAAGAAGAGTGCCAGGGGCCCACGGAGGACTGGCTGTTCCAGCACTGTGCACTTGTACAAAGTGCAGAATTGATGTATCCAAGCATATTCCCATTTTATAACTTGACATTCATTACCAAATTGCCCTTCAAAAAACTTTTCCAAGTTACATTCCCAGCAAGGACCCATTTTCTTACGTTCTTACTACACTGAGTATTATCACCTTTTAATCTTTGCAATTTTATAGGTCAAAGACAAATTCTTGTTTCACTTGTGTCTCTGTGAGATTAGACACCTTTTTACACTCATTAGTCATTTATGTTTTTTCTGTTGTGAATGGCATGTGCTGGTTTGCTCAAAACGAGTTGACTTGGCTCTTCTCCTTGGACCCAGGAAGAATGCAGCCTGGACCTGATCTTATGTGCTGAGTACCTATTAAGAGCAAGGCTCTGGTCTCTGTCTTGAGCTTCCCCACAGTAGTTGGGAAAATGAACCACACTCATGTACAGGGGAACTTGCAATGCCAGCCTCTGAATCCTAAGGGATGAATGTATAACACAATCATTTATTCAGTCAGCTATCACAGAGCCCCTTCTAGTACCAGGCATTCCTCCAGGCACCGGAGATATAAGAACCAGACATATTTCTGCTCCTAAAGCACTCATTGTCTGGTAAAGAACAGGCAAGTAGAATACAGTGTGAGGAGGAGCTATGGTAATAGGAGTGTACATGGGGTGCTATGGCAGCAAATCAGGAGATGATAATTTTTATATTTTCTAATTTATGTAACTTGGTGAGTAATGAGAATATGTAAGATAATATACAGCTCAAAAAATTATAAGATGTTATTATTAGGGATGGCATGATACTATGAGAGGATTATAGTTTAGACATACAAGGGTTGGTATCTCATTTCAACCACTTTCTAACTGTGTGATCTTGAGGAAGTTTCTTAATAATATCTTCTTCATAGAATCACAATGAGTCAATATAAAGTTCAATCTATTTGTGGGACCTGGAGATCTACATATCACATTTATATATATTTTAAAGTTTAAAGCAAGTTAGTTATAGATAAAAATGCAATTTCTGTCAAAATTTCAGTTGCCTTCTTTGCAGAAATTGACAAGTAGATCCTAAAATTCATATGGATATGTAAAGGACTTCAAATAGCCAAAATAATCTTGAGAAAGAAAAGCAGTTGGAGGATTCACACTTATCACAAAACTCACTACACAACTACATTAATCAAGACATAAAAATCAAGACATTAAAAATAGACATACAAGTCAATAGAATGGAATTGAGAGGCCAAAAATAAAACATTACATTTACAGCCAATTGTGCTAAGACAATTCAATGGGGGAAAGATTAGGCTTTTCAATAAATGGTGCTGGTACAACTAGATGAAGCTGAAACCCCTTCCTCACACAAATATAAATGAACTAAAAATGAACTATAGATCTAAATGTAAGAGCTTAAACTATAAAACCTTCATGAGAAAGCACAGGTACACATTTTCATGACTTTTTATTAAGATATGGTTTCCTTTTTTTTTTTTTTTTTTTTTGAGACGGAGTTTCGGTCTCGTTGCCCAGAGCTAGAGTGCAGTGACACGATCTTAGCTCACTGCAACTTCTGTGTCTCATGTGCTTCCATGTGAAGAGACTACCAAACAGGCTTTGTGTGAGCAACAAGGCTGTTTATTTCACCTGGGTGCAGACGGGCTGAGTCGGAAAAGAGAGTCAGCAAAGGGTGGTGGATTATCATTAGTTCTTACAGGTTTTGGGATAGGCAGTGGAGTTAGGAGCAATGTTTTACATGCAGGGGGTGGATCTCAAAAGTACATTCTCAAGGGTGGGGAGAATTACAAAGAATCTTCTTAAGTGTGGGGGAGATTACAAAGAACCTTCTTACGAGTGGGAGAGATTACAAGGTACATTGATCAGTTAGGGTGGGGTAGAAACAAATCACAATGGTGGAATGTCGTCAATTAAGGCTATTTTCACTTCTTTTGTGGATCTTCAGTTGCTTCAGGCCATCTGGATGTATACCTTCAGGTTACAGGGCATATGACGGCTTAGCTTGGGCTCAGAGGCCTGACACTCTGCCTTCCGGTTTCAAGTGATTCTGCCTCAGCCTCTTGAGTAGCTGAGACTACAGGTGCCTGCCCCCATGCTGGCTGATTTTTGCATTTTTCGTAGAGATGGGATTTCACCATGTTGGCCAGGCTGCTCTCGAACTCCTGACCTCGTGATCCATGCACCTCGGCCTCCCAAAGTGCTGGGATTGCAGGCGTGAGCCACCGTGCCCAGCCTAAGAAATGGTTTCTTAATTATGAACCAAAAGCACAAAGCAACCAAAGAAAATATAAATAAATTAGACTTCAAAATTAGAAGTTCTTGTGCTTCAAAGGACACTACAACAAAAATGTAAGGTCAACCCACTGAATATGAGAAAACATTTGCAAATTGTCAGGCCTCTGAGGCCAAGCAAGCCATCATATCCCCTGTGACCTGCATGTATACATCCAGATGACCTGAAGCAACTAAAGATCCACAAAAGAAGTGAAAATAGCTTTAACTGATGACTTTCCACCATTGAAATTTGTTCCTGCCCCACCCTAACTGATACGATATAGTCTCCACTGCCCTTAAGAAGGTGTAATATTCTCCTCCGCCCCAAGAATGTACTTTGTACACCTATCCCAAACCTATAAGAACTAATGATAATCCCACCACCCTTTGCTGACTCCTTTTTCCGACTCAGCCTGCCTGCACCCAGGTGAAATAAACAGCCTCGTTGCTCACACAAAGCCTGTTTGGCAGTCTCTTCACACAGATGCGTGTGACATTTGGTACTGAAGACCCAAGACAGGAGGACTCCTTCGGGAGACCAGTCCCCTGTCCTCACCCTCACTCCGTGAGGAGACCCACTTGCCACCTCGGGTCCTCAGACCAACCAGCCCAAGGAACATCTCACCAATTTCAAATCAGGTAAGCAGTCTTTTCACTCTTTTCCAGACTCTCTGGCTACCCTTCAATCTTCCTCTCTTGCTACCCTTCAATCTCCCTATCCTTCCAATTCCAGTTCTTTTTCCTCTCTAGTAGAGACAAGGAGAAACATTTTATCCATGGACCCAAAACTCCGGCACTGGTCATGGACTCGGGAAGACAGTCTCCCCTTGGTATTTAATCACTGCGGGGATGCCTGTCTGATTATTCACCCACGCTCCATTGGTGTCTGATCACTGCGGGGACACCTGCCTTGGTCATTCACCCATATTCCCTTGGTGGCAAGTCAATTGCGGGGATGCCTGCTTTGGCTACTCACCCACATTGCAGCCCAGGGCTGTTCACCGCCGCCTTCTCCGTGTCTCTACCTTTCTCTTTAAACTTACCTCCTTCACTATGGGTAACCTTCCACCCTCCGTTCCCTCGTCTTCTCCTTTAGCCGTGTTCTTAAAAACCTAAAACCCCTTTGACTCACACCTGACCTAAAACCTAAATGCCTTATTTCCTTCTGCAATACCACTTGACCCCAACACAAACTCGACAATAGTTCCAAGCAGCCAGAAAACAGCACTTTTGATATCTCCATTTTACAAGACCTGGATGACTTTTGTCAAAAAATGGGCAAATGGTCTGAGGTGCCTGACGTCCAGGCACTCTTTTACACATCGGTCCCTACCTAGTTTCTGCTCCCAATGCAACTCATCCCAAATCTTTCTTCTTTCTCTCCTGTCTGTTCCTTCAGTCTCCACCCCAAGTTCTGAGTCCTTTGAATCCTTCTTTTCTGTGGACTCATCTGACCTCTCCCCTTCTCCCCAGGCTGCTCCTCACACAATTCTCCCTCAGCCTCTGCTCCCCCACCCTATAATCCTTCTATCACCTCCCCTCCTCACACCCAGTCTGGCTTATAGTTTCATTCCACGACTAGCCCTCCCCCACCTGTCCAACAATTTCCTCTTAAAGAAGTGGCTGGAGCTAAAGCCATAGTCAAGGTTAATGTTCCTTTTTTCTTTATCTGACCTCTCCCAAATCAGTTAGCATTTAGGCTCTTTTTCATCAAATATAAAAACCCAGCCCAGTTCATGGCCCGTTTGGCAACAACTCTTAGATGCTTTACTATTCTAGACCCCAGAGGAAGGCTGTCTTATTCTCAATATGCATTTTATTACCCAATCAGCTCCTGACATTAGAAAAAGCTCCAAAAATTAGATTCCGGACCTCAAACCCCACAACAGGACCTAATTAACCTAGCCTTCAAGGTTTACCATAATAGAGTAGAAGCAGCCAAGTAGCAACGTATTTCTGAGTTACAATTACTTGCCTCCACTGTGAGAGAAACCCGCCACATCTCCAGCACACAAGAACTTCAAAACGTCTGAACCACAGTGGCCAGGTGTTCCTCCAGGACCACCTCCCCCAGGAGCTTGCTTCAAGTGCCGGAAATCTGGCCACTAGGTCAAGGAATGCCCGCAGCCCAGGATTCCTCCTAAGCCGTGTCCCAACTGTGCGAGACCCCACTGGAAATCGGGCCGTCCAACTCACCCGGCAGCCACTCCCAGAGCCCCTGGAACTCTGGTCCAAGGCTCTCTGACTAACTCCTTCCCAGATCTTCTCAGCTTAGTGGCTGAAGACTGATGCTGCCCGATGGCCTTGGAGGCCCCCTGGACAGTCACAGATGCTGAGCTTCGGGTAACTCTTATAGTGGAAGGTAAGTTCGTCCCCTTCTTAATCAATACGGAGGCTACCCACTCCACATTACGTTCTTTTCAAGGGCCTGTTTCCCTTGTCTCCATAACTGTTGTGGGTATTGATGGCCAGGCTTCTAAAGCTCTTAAAACTCCCCAACTCTGGTGCCAACTTGGACAACATTCTTTAATGCACTCCTTTTTAGTTATCCCCACCTGCCCAGCTCCCTTATTAGGTTGAGACATTTTAACTAAATTATCTGCTTCCCTGACTATTCCTGGGCTACAGTCACACCTCATTGCCACCCTTTTCCCCAGTTCAAAGCCTCCTTTGCATTCTCCTCTTATATCTCCCCACCTTAATCCACAAGTATGGGACACCTCTACTTCCTCTTTGGCAACCAATCATGCACCCCTTACCATCTCATTAAAACCTAATCACCCTTACCCCACTCAATGCCAATATCCCATCCCACAACAGGCTTTAAGAGGATTAAAGCCTGTTATCACTTGCCTGCTACAGCATGGCCTTTTAAAGCCTATAAAGTCTCCTTGCAGTTCCCACATTTTACCTGTCCAAAAACCAGACAAGTCTTACAGGTTAGTTCAGGATCTGCACTTTATTAACCAAATTGTCTTGCCTTTATTAACCAAATTGTCACCACCCTGTGGTGCCAAACCCATATACTCCCCTATCCTCAATACCTCGCTCCACAATCCATTATTCTGTTCTAGATAAACCTAGCTGACCCCATAAATCCTAAATCCTTTCCCCACTCCCCTTTTCATTCCTTAAAAAACTGCCCTAAAAGCTGCTCCCACACTAGCTCTCCCTAACTCATCCCAACCCTTTTCATTACACACAGCTGAAGTACAGTGCTGTGTGGTTAGAATTCTTACACAAGAACTGGGACTGCACCCTGTAGCCTTTCTGTCCAAACAACTTGACCTTACTGTTTTAGCCTAGCCCTCATGTCTGCATGCAGTGGCTGCTGCTGCTTTAATACTTTTAGAGGTCCTCAAAATCACAAGCTATGCTCCGCTTACTCTCTACAGTTCCCATAACTTTCAAAATCTATTTTCCTCCTTACACTTGATGCATATACTTTCTGACCCCCAGCTCCTTCAGCTATACTCACTCTGTTGAGTCTCCCACAGTTACCATTGTTCCTGGCCCAGACTTCAATACGGCCTCCCACATTATTCCGGATACTACACCTGACCCCCATGACTGTATCTCTGCTCCACCTGACATTCCCTCCATTTCCCCATATTTCCTTCTTTCCTGTTCCTCACCCTGATCACACTTGGTTTACTGATGGCAGTTCTACCAGGCCTAATCGCCGCTCACCTGCAAAGGCAGGCTATGCTATAGTATCTTCCACATCTATCACTGAGGCTACCACTCTGCCCCCCCTCCACTACCTCTCAGCAAGCCGAATTCATTGCTTTAACTCAGGCCCTCACTCTTGCAAAGGGACTACACATCAATATTTATACTGACTCTAAATATACCTTCCATATCCTGCACCACAATGCTGTTATATGGGCTGAAACAGGTTTCCTCACTATGCAAGGGTCCTCCATCATTAATCCCTCTTTAATAAAAACTCTTCTCAAAGCCACTTTACTTTCAAAGGAAGCTGGAGTCATTCACTGCAAGGGCCATCAAAAGGCATCAGATCCCATCACTCAGGGCAACGCTTATGCTGATAAGGTAGCTAAAGCAGCAGCTAGCATTCCAACTTCTATCCCTCACAGCCAGTTTTTCTCCTTCTCATTGGTCACTCCTATTTACTCTCCCACTGAAGTTTCCACCTATCAATGCCTCTCCACTCAGGGCAGATGGTTCTTAGACCAAAAAAAAAAATATATCTCCTTCCAGCCTCACAGGCCCATTCTATTCTGTCATCATTTCATAACCTCTTCCATGTAGGTTACAAGCCATTAGCCTGCCTCTTAAAAACCTCTCATTTCTTTTCCATTATGAAAATCTATCCCCATTCCACCACTCTTGACTCCCTCTTGGAGTGGATAGATGATCTTTGCTGACAGGACACACTCCAACACTTTCACCCTGATGAAGTCCTATTCTTTACTTTTATACTCACTTTTACTCTCATTCCCATTCTTATGCCACCCTCTACCTCTCCCCAGCTATCTCCGCCACACTATCAATCTCACTCACTGTCTCCTAGCCATTTCTAATCCTTATTTAACAAACAATTGCTGGTTTTACATTTCTCTTTCCTCCAAAATCACCAAGGCCTTGATTTACTCACTGCTGAAAAAGGAGACTCTGTATATTTTTAAATGAAGACTGTTTTTGTTGTTGTTGTTGTTGTTTTTACTTAAATCAATCTGGCCTGGTATATAACAACATAAAAAAACTCAAGGAGAGAGCCCAATTATGCTGAACCCCCTTGGGCACTCTCTAATTGGATGTCCTGGGTCCTCTCAATTCTTAGTCCTTTAATACCTGTTTTCCTCCTTCTCTTATTTGGACCTTGTGTCTTCCATTTAGTTTCTCAATTCATAAAAAACTGCATCCAGGCCATCACCAATCATTCTATACAACAAATGCTCCTTCTAACAACCCCAAAATATCACCCCTTACCCCAAAATCTTTCTTCAGTTTAATCTCTCCCACTGTAGGTTCCCACATTGCTCCTAATCCCGCTTGAAGCAGCCCTGAGAAACATCGCCATTATCTCTCCATACCACCCCCCACAATTTTTGCCACCCCAACACTTCACCACTATTTTGTTTTGTTGTTCTTACTAATATAAGAAGACAGGAATGTCAGGCCTCTGTACCCAAGCGAAGTCATCATATCCCCTGTGAACTGCACGTATACATACAGATGGCCTGAAGCAATGGAAGACCCACGAAAGAAGTGAAAATAGCCTTAACTGATGACATTTCACCATTGTGATTTGTTCCTGCCCCACGCTAAATGATATGATATAGTTTCCCCTGCCCTTAAGAAGGTACTGTGTAATATTCTCCCCCACCCTTAAGAATGTACTTTGTACACCTATCCCAAACCTATAAGAACTAATGATAATCCCACCACCCTTTGTTGACTCCTTTTTTGGACTCAGTCTGCCTGCACCTAGGTGAAATAAACAGCCTTGTTGCGCCTGTTTGGTGATCTCTTCACATGGACGTGTGTAACACAAATCATACATCTGACAATGAGATGTACTGTCAGAGATGTCAATAATAAATCAAATAAGCAATTGTTAAGTAAAATATGTTCCATCCTCTTGACAGAAATAACTACATAAAGAAAAAAAGAAAAATTTGTGTTAAGTATAGTTTTATGTGACTGCAAGTTGGTAAAATATTAAACAACAAAATTTAATAACTATTGATGCATAAAAGACATAATTCACAAAATTTTTTTTTCATAAAATTTATTTTTTCTTGCTGTCATTTCAGCAAAATCATTAATTTTGACATTAAATTATGTACATAATTTATCTTCTGTTGAAAGTAATGATTCTGAAAGATAGCATTTAGTTGTATTACAGTGTATGAAATGTGAATATATTTTAATAAGAAATGTAAAGTAAAATAAATGTAAAAATCAAAACTGTATTGTTGTTTTAAGAAGTTTCCTTCTAAAATATTTAAAATTATGTATTAGAATTTCAAGCAAAATAGAATGTACAGTGTAGTTAATAAATATAAAAAATATAAATCAAAAGTATTTAAAGTAAAATTTTTAGTTTTTTGAAAATGTAATGAACTATCATCAAATATTATTATAAAAGCAGAACTATTTGTATTTTAGCATTTACTGTCTATCTAATTGACAATATAAACCATCATTAAGGGATGTTACAGTTTAAGCCTAAATATATACAACTCTAAGAGAATATGAATTGTTTAAATTACAAAATATTTGTCAGTTGATCTTTGTGCAGTGCAACTTTGTGAGTTTCCTGTTTCACTGGTACCTCTGGAATTGGGAATTGAAAGATAATGGAAAGGAAGAATATAGATGCTGTTTGACCTTACTGGGAAAGAATACTTCTACATAAAAGAATCTATTTGATTCATGCTAAGAGGACAGTGTGAAAAGTTAATTAATTTGTCTTTTGTTTTTAAATGTTTGTACTGTTTAAATCTTCCTGCATTCTGAAGCATTATGTTTCTCTGATGTCAGCAGCAGTACAAACCACAAACCTTCATTTATGGACACGGTTAATTTATTTTTTCAAGGACATAGGGGAAGAGAGGTGGAGAAGAATTTCCCTATGGCCAGAATGATCCTCAAGGGTGACTGATAAATGAATTGTGTATGTGTGTTTATGATATGCAGAGCCCTCTACAATGTGGATCCCAGGCGGATCTAGCTCAGATGTAAGGGTGGTCCTGTAAGGCATGACACATGGCAGAGGAGAGGTAAATACATTTACACTCTTTATCCTACTTGATTACCAGAGGGTTGAGCACTGTAGACTTTCGTCGTCTTGAAACACCTTTTCCTTGTCTTTTGTTATTCCACCTTTTCTGACTTTCTTCTCAAGTCCTCGGCTACTTTTTCTTGGTCTCCTTTGCAAGACCATTTTCCTCAACCAAATATTAATGCACAAGGAGGCTCAGTTTATAGGCCCTCTACATCCACAGTTTTAAATATGGTCTGCCTGCCATTAATGGCTACTCAGCATCTACATTTGGACATCTTTAAGGAATCTCAACTTTTAACATCAACAAGATCCAATTCATATTTTGCTGGATATTTTATGATTGCCCTTCTAGATCCACTCTTCATTCCTTTCCATCCTTATGTGTGTCCTGAGAGGGTATCCTATAGGTATAGTCTACCTCAACAGACTCCCTTGTTGTATTAATTTCCTTTGTATTTGGATTTTGGTTTGAAGATCCCTGGTAGAAAATCTGAGGGAGGGCAAAAAGTAAGGTGGAGGTATTTGTTCCCTTAGCTACCTCCATCCAGAGTTACCTAGGCCTGAGGGCAGAACCTCTTGCCCAAATATCTTATCTCCTATCATGTGACTTTCTAAATTAGGTTCCCATAATTGCTCCTTCTCTTTGCCTTTTGTAAATTCTACTATTTACAATCCCAGAGTATTGCACTATTTCTCATTGTTTGCCCTACTCTGATTGCACTTTTATAAATAGTCCCTTCAAATTACCCAATTTGACTGTACCATCTTTTTCCCACTGGGACCTTAATTGGTACAGTAACTGACACTATGACTGGTCCCAGAAAACAAAGTAAAATCCTTAAAACCCTGGATTGGATTGTGCAATACTTGAAGAGTACAGGGGGAAGGGGGTATATATAATCCTTGACATACAGTAGTATCATAGTTACTCAAACTGTCACTGGTGATGACACAGGAGGTCAGGGTTTTGGGAAATCAAGTAGCTGTAAAACTTGTTTGCTATGAGTTCTACAGATTGTAGGAACTATAGTGCCATCTGGGTTGTTGCCCTAGGGAGAATAAGTAGGGACAAAGAGAAATGAAATTGCCACATGAGAATTTATGTGGAAAATCAGAGAGCCCTGATGGCAACTTTAAAAGCAAATCTTAATTCCAATAACTGCAGGAGGAAGTAGTTGAGAACTAAGCTTAGGATCTGATTATAAGGGTTGCAGCATTAATTAAATGCTCAAGTTCATGAGGCTTATGATATTAAAATAGAGGCACTTATGGGGAATGAGTGCAACCCTGTCCCCTGAGTCATGGAATGAGTCACACTACTGCAAAGAAAGTATGACAATGTGTTCACGCCACTGGAATTCACTAGTCTTGCCTATCTCCAAGAAGGAGCTGGATCACCAGAAGAGCAGAATAGCCTGCTGACCACACAATTTTGGCACCAGCTAAAAGAGAACACCTTCAAGGTTAGGTGAGCTATCCTGCAAGATATGGCAAACACCTTAAATGAACAACATCTCCCTCTATATCTTTCTCTACAAGTAGAACTAATGGGTCTGGAGACCAAGCAAACATGTGACATTTGCAAAAATGTATAATGTACAAGGCTACAAAACAAGGCTTAATAAATTCCAAAGAATGGATGCTATACAGCTTCTTCTCCAAAAAGAGTGCAGCAAAATTAGAAACTAACATTAAAAAGAGATTAGAAACCCTCATATGTTTTGAAATTTAAAAAAAAACACTACAAAAACATTCATGGGTACAATATGGCAAGAGAAAAAATAAAAGGTATAGTGTCTGGAATGGAAGTAATAAAATTGTCATTATTTGCAGATGACATGAATTGGAAAATAAAATGAACCTTGATACTTTTGTATACAATATAAAAAATCAGTATAAAATGGATCACAAACGTAAATGTAAAGGTAAAACAGTGAAGCTTTTAAAAAATACGTAAGAGAATATCTTCATGGCCTTGATGGGGGTAAACATTTCTTCAACAGGACCCTAAAAGCACTGCCAATGAGAGAAAAAAAGATTTCATTGAAGTAAGAACTTTTGTTAATAAAAAGAGATTATTTAGAGAGTGAAAAGACACACTACCGAGAGAACAAATTCACAATACATATATCTGTAAAAAGACACATGCAGAATACACAAAGAACTCTTACAACTCAATTATAAAAAGACAATGTGATTTAGAAATGAGAAAAAGGTTTGAATTAACATTTCATAAAAGAAGATATGCAAATGACCAATTAGCATATAAAAAGGAGTTTAAAATTATGGTCAGCAGGTAAATGAAAAATAAAATGACATTAAAGTACTACGCTTCACACCAAAATTAGTAAAATTTAGAAAAAAACAAACTGACAATACCAAGTATGATGGAACGTGGAATGACCAACTCTCACACGTATACTGAGTGTACGTTGGTAAAAACCACTCTGAAAAACAATTTGGAAGTATCTAATAAAACTAAATATATGCTCATTCAGAAATAACTACTGCTAGCTATATTCCCAACAGAAATGAGTAAAGATGGCCAGCAAAAGACATTTATAAGAACTTTCATACTAGTTTTACTCATAATAGCCCCACACTGGAAGCAATCCAGATATGACTTGAGAGTAGAATGGACAAATAAGTATATACATTCCCAGTAATGGAGAGGGGGAAAATACCTGTTGCTACAATATGAATAAAACTCACAGACATAATGAGGAGTGAAAGAAGTGAGTCACAAAATGGGACACATGGTTCCTTCTAGATGATATTAAGAAGAGGTAAGACTAATCCATGGTATTAATCAATAGTGGTTACCTCTGGCAGGGTATTTTGGGTAAAAGGGCATAGAAAAGCTCTTTGGGATGCTGGACATGTTTTATATCTTGATCTGGGCAGTGGCTACACAAGTGTATACATATGTAAAATTCATTGAGTCATTCACTTAATCATGTACTTTATATATAATAAGCCTTCATAGTAATGTTTCTTAAGTCACAGAATAAAGACAAATTTTAATGAGAATTATAAAATATTTAGAACTGGATGACATAGAAAGCACTGCATGTCAAAACTTGTGGGATACAGCTAATGCAGTACTTAGAAGGCAATTTATAACCTTAACTGCATATATTACAAAAAAAGAAAGATGAAAAATTAATGAGCTATTCAAATAAAAAATTGCTAGAAGGACCACAGAGAAACTCCAAAGAAAATAGAAGAAAGAATATATGTTGAAAGCAGAAATTAATACAATATAAAACAAAAATAGTAGTACAGAAGATGACAAACACATAAAGAGAGAACGATAAATAGAAACTATGAACAAATGAAGAGCAGAAATGAGTCAGTAGCTACAAAAACAGAAGAAACAGAAGCACTATAATGGTTGGGTACCACAGGAGGAAGCATGCCAGAATCTAAGACTCAGATGTGGCAAATTTTTAGAGTGACTGTTTTGTTCCAGACTTGCAGTCAGACTACCGGAGCTACAGTGGTATAAGAATTAGGCTGCATTTCTCAACAAAAATGATTGAGATCGTTTCTGATCTACCTTATTTCCACACAAATTCTTGCAATAAAATTTTGACCCTAGACATAACTTGAACTTTAATTCTTGCAACCTGTTACATTTACCCGACCGACACCCTTTCCCTCTTCTTTTGCTAACCACATACGATTTAGCGTTCTGGGATGCACCCCCAACATGTTATGATTACATATGAGTCTTGTTTCCTGAGATGCAGACTCAATCCCCTTCCCAGCCAGGCCAATCAATGTCATTCCTATAGATGGCTTTTTCTAAAACCATTGGGAAGAAGGCAATCTTTTTCCTTAAGGTTACTAGCTAGGTCGAATTAAACATCAAGTTACTGAAGACTATCTTTCCAAAACAACAAAAAGAATGCCTTGCCTGAGAATGAAGTTGACATAGAGGAAAGCAGAGCAGAGATGGGGAATGAGGCAGCAAGGTGTAAGAGAGACAGATTGCTAACAATATTGTTGAGGCCCTGGATCCAGCCACGGCTGAACCCATAATCAATTGCTTTCTTGCTTAAACTAGTTTGTTTTAGATGGCTGCACTTGCAACCCAAATTACCCTAGTAGCAATAGTTGATCAGTATTAAAAAAAAAAACCTGTCTTAACTTTAAAAAAAAAGTCGCTGTTCACAGGATCTTCATATAGGTTTCCCTTAGTGTTACACTTATATTTTCTGTTCAGATTAGTGCCTGTAAGATGGTTCTATATTCTGCATCAACATATTCAAAGTTTTTGCTAGAGTGCAGATTCAAAGTTTTTGCTAGAGTGCAGATTCAAAGTTTTTGCTAGATTACAAGTTTTAGAAGATTTGCTCAGTGGGTTTAAGTTTAAATTTGAGAGAATAATAAAATAATCTAGCAAAGTCCTTGTTCATTCAGTAGAGGTAATACAAATCGAGCTTTTCTGAGGAGTCATTGTCTTCTGTGGAGCCTCTGGGTGCAGGCTGCTAAAACGAGATTTACAATTACTGGCACAATCAAAATGCTCAGAATGATTGGGGCTCTTAGAAACTGTGTTGGACTCTCACAGTTTTCCAAATACTTGGCATTCAGCTCATCTGAATATTACCCTCAATTTCCCCCACAGAATCTTTGAGTAAAGAAAATAAAATCTCAATGCCAACAGAGCCAGCAGAATGAGTGCTGAGCTAATCTCCATTTCACCCTGTGACCTACTCGCAGACTGAGTGAGCCCTCAGCCAACACTCATGAATGTGCTGTCCTCCAGAGAAAAAGCTCAGCATTCCTACATTAGAGATGCTGAACAGATTCTTTGGTGCTTTCAAAGAATACAACATGGCTCTAAGGAAGCTTGGCGTTTTTATTGTTACAGTTTTCAATTCCAATTTTAATACAGTGAATTTTGACAGCAAATCTTTCTTCTTAGTTAATGCTTACCAGTGGTTGATTGTACATAATTTTAGAGGCTGCAGATGCCTGGATTACTCTTCCCTCAAAAGTAGAATCTTAACTAATGAAATGTACAGCTTCCTGAAGGAGGCTATTCAAAGAACAACCCTGCAGTCTCCAAGCAAACAAATCCTCTCACAACGACTTTGATGGATTTTGTGTATAGAATTTTCCTCTCTGACTGGAGTAGGCAAGTTGCATTCTTTTCTAAGAGATGCTGAAAACTAACTTCTTTTCAGTAAACAACCAATAGAAGTATTTCTTTCAGCTTGCCGCCTTGTTCATTTTATTTCTAAAAACTGATAGCACAGTATCGATATAAGGCTATATACTGAATCCATTTTACAAATATTTAATTATTGGAGTAAATTCAGATAAGACTACATATAAAGTTCTCCCAAGAAGTGAAAAACAAGAAGCATATTTGCCTCCTATCAGGAGTATCTATGACTTAATACTTGTAAGTAACTTTTGGGAAAAAAAAACAAATTTTTTTTTCTTTTTTTTCTTTTTTTTTTTTGACCAAGGCTCATCATTATATCTCTGGCATCTAGCGTAAGTCTTTCTTGAGTAAGTGGATTAATGAATGGATAAATTTTGGTTCATCACGGGATTGGCTTTTAAAAAATTATACTCTGGCATTTATGATAAATTTATTTATTTGTACCATTCTAATAGCTTTGGTGTCAAATAGTTTGCAGTTTAACCTTTGCTGTTTGAGGTTAAGTAGAAACCTTTGTTTTATTAGAGCCTCAAGATGTCTCTTTTAAAGGAATTGTTCCCTTCTTAGATTTTTGTCCAAGAATCCTAAAGAGTGGTAGAAAAGGAAAACACAATACTCATAATCTTTCTTGGAATTGGCTGGTAATTGTGTAGCCTGAGAAAATGTCCCTGTTCATTATTTGGTGGAAATCTTGTTAATGCATAAACAAATCTTTGCATGATGCTGATCTGCAAAATCGAATTGGTCACAGGGTGTCAAAGTAGAGGCAAATCCCATTTCCCCAGAGGGACAATGCATTCTGCAGAAACAGAGTTTCCAGAGATTTACATTGTTCTACACATCATGTCCAAGTATGCTTTCCTCTATAATTTACCCCATCAGTACCACAATGGATTTGAAAAAAAAATTTTTTCTTTTTATAGAGAAAGGGTCTCACTATATTGCCCAGGCTGGTCTTGACCTCCTGAGCTCAAATGATCTTCCTGCCTTGGCTTCCGAAAGTGCTGGGATTACAGGCGTGAGCCACTGCGCCTGCCCCTGAACCATAGATTTTTAATCTAGAAAGAAAACTTCCTTCCAGAACTTTTAAGCAATTTGTTCAATTAATCATCTGTCGCTTTTCATGGCAAAGGTTACCTTTTAGAGTGAGAATTCAGCCTGTAGCATCTAGTGTGTGTGGGGTGGGGTGGGGTGGGGTGGGGGATTTGTTTGTATTTTGTTTATATTGTATAAGAGCAGCATTCCTTCCTTTAACTGTTTCAGCAACACCCAACATCCATTTCTTTAAGATTTTCTAGTCTCTCAACTTTTGCTAGCAGGCACCCAACCCACTGTCTTTGTGGCCTTCATTTAAATAACAAAATCGGGGCTGGGCACGGTGGCTCACGCCTGTAATCCCAGCACTTTGGGAGGCCAAGGCAGGTGGATGGATCGGGAGGTCAGGAGTTCGAAACCAAGCTGACCAACGTAGTGAAACCCCATCTGTACTAAAAATACAAAAATTAGCCGGGTGTGGTGGCAGGCACCTGTAGTCCCAGCTACTCAGGAGGCTGAGACAGGAGAATCACTTGAACCAGGGAGGTGGAGGTTGCAGTGAGTGGAGATCATACCACCGCACTCCAGCCTGAGTGACAGAATGAGACTCCATCTCAAAAAAAAAAAAAACACCAAAATCTGGACACACCTTTTGATCAGGCTTTAGCATTATGTCTTGATCTTTTTGAAGCATCAGAGTAACACACTGTGGTAGTGATCATCTTTCCTCTGCTACTATGTCAGGAGCTCCACATTTTCTCTCCATTCTCACTCAAGGACAAACTGATTCCTATCTATAAATAAAAAAAGCATGAGTTTTGGTATTTATTCCATGTAAACGATGACTTCATTTTTTGAAATAATGTTACTTTGATGAATGATTAAAGTGTTTTCTCCTTCTTTTCCACAACTTCATTACTGCCTTATTCCAACCTCCTGTTCATTCTCTCATATGATCTTCCACCTCATTCCTCGATGGCCACCATCCTGAAATACCCACTGGTCCTGTGGATCACCAATCAAATAGCCTAGCTTCAGAGTTCCTTGACCTCCTCATTTCCAGTGATTTCCATCCACAATTTCATAAAAGTAATTCACATGGGTCATACTCTGGATTATGTCATTTAAAGTTTTTTGTTTTCCAACTGATACATTTAGCATTAATAGCATGCCTTCTGTCAGCAACCTCTTATTCTTCTAGCTCAGCCTTTCACTCACAATATATCTAATTTTACCCAGGTCCATTTATTTGAACCCCTCAATTTTTTTCCAATTTACCACCTTTCCTTAGATGATGCTTTTGTTCCATCACTGTATTTGCTTGTCTTCATGCCCTTCTATTTTAATGGACTCACAAAATCACAACCCAGACTCTGTTCATCACATTTCTCATCTGATCATACCTGTAGTTGAGTATAAAAGGTGGAAATGATTGTATAATATAAGAGATTAGAAATGCTGGTGAGAAGGGCAAAGCAAAATGACTGAATAGAAGGCCTCACTGTTCCCCACCCTCACCCCCACAAGGACACAAATTTAACAACTATCTACACCAAAAAACCCCTTCAAAAGAACCAAAAATCAGCTGATCACTCAGAATATCTGGTTTTAACTTTATATTGCTGAAAAAGGCATTGAAGAAGGTAGGGAAGACAGTCTTGAATTGCCAGTTTTACTCTTCCCACATCTGTTGGCAGTGGCCATGTGACATGGAGAGAGAATCTGTGGGCTTGGGAGAGTGAGAGAGTAGCAATTGTGCAACACTGCATTGAACTCAGTGCTGCCCTGTCACAGCAGAAAGCAAAAGTGGGCTAACTCAGCTGATGCCCATTCATGGAGGCAGTATTTAAACTAGCCCAGCTAGAGGAGAATCACCCATTCCAGAAATCAGAACTTGAGTTCTGGCGAGCCTCACCACCATGGGCTAAAGTGCTCTTGGACTCTAAAAAAACTTGAAAGAAACTCTAGGCTACAAATACTGCAACTCCTACATGAGTCCTAGTGCTGAACTGGGCTCAGAGACAGTGGGCTTGGGGGGAACGTGACTTACTGAGACACCAGCCAGGGTGGCTAAGAACATGCTTGCATCAACCCTCTTTTAACCCCAGGCTGTACAGCTTGCAGCTCCAAAAGATATCCCATCCTTCTGCTTGAGTAGAGGATAAGAAATAGTAAAGAGGACTTTGTCTTGCATCTTGGATACCAGCTCAGCCATTGTAGGATAGGGCACCAGTCAGAGTCATGAGGCCCCCTTTCCAGGCCCTAGCTGCTGGACAACATTTCTAGGTACACTCTGGGCTAGAAGGGAACCTGCTGCCTTGAAGGGAAGGACTTTGTGCTGTCAGGACTCATCACTTGCTAACTAAAGAGCCCCTGGGCCGTGAAAAACCAGCAGCAATACCCAGTAGTATCTTGTAAGCCTTGGGTGAGACTCAGACTTGCTGGCTTCAGGTGAGACTCAATACATTCCCAGCTATGGTGGCTATAGGGAGAGACTCCCTGTGCTTGAGAAAAGTGGAGGAAAAAGTAAAGGAGACTTTGTCTTTCAGCTTAGGTACAATTCAGCACAGTGAGGTAGAGCACTGAGTGGGATCTTAGGGTCCTCAATTCCAGGCTTTGGCACTTGGACAGCATTTCTGAACCTGCCCTGGGCCAGAGAAGAGCCCACTGAAGGTTGAGTCTTAGGCTAGGCTACATTCAGCACAAGCTGACTGAAGAGCCCTTGGAACTTAAGGGAACATTGATGGTAACCTGGTAGTACTCCCTGAGGGCTTGTGGTGGTGGGTGGTCATGGGGTGAGGCACCTCTACCTGTGGAAAGGGAAGCGAAGAGTGGGAAGGATTGTATATCTTGGTTTGACTACCAGCTCAACTGCAGTACAATAGAATACCAAAGAGACTTCTAAGGTTTTTGACTCTAGTCCCTAGCTCCCAGACAGCACCTCTGGACCCATGTGGGGCATGCAGGAACTTGCCACACTGAAGGGAAGGACATAAGCCAGGCTGGTTTCACCACCTGCTGATTGTAGAGACACAGGGCCTTGAGTAAACATATGTGGTAGCCAGGTAGTGGTTACAGTGGGCCCTGGGAGATATCCAGTGCTGTCCGGGCTTCAGTCTGACCTAGTACAGACTCAGGGGTGGTGGCCACAGCGGCTGTCCAACCCCAGCTCCAGGAAGCTCAAAACAGAGAGTGAGAGAGACTTCATTTGTTTGGGAGAAAGTAAGAGAAGAGAACCAGAGTCTCTGTCCCATAATCCAGCTAATTTTTCTGGATCTTATCCCAGACTACGAAGGTGGTACCTTTATGAGTCTGCAAGAACCACAACATTACTAGGCTTGGGGTGCCCCCTAAAGTAGGCTTAGATCACTACACTCAAGACCATTCAAATACTTGGAAAGCCTTCCCAAGAAGGACAAGTACAAACAAGCCCAGACTGCAAAGACCACAGTGAATATCTAACTCTTCAATGCCTAGACACCGAAGAACATCCACAAGCATCAAGACCATACAGGAAAACATGACCTCACCGAATGAACTAAATAAGGCACCAGAGACCAGGCCTAGAGAAAAGAAATATGTGACCTTTCTGACCGGGAATTCAGAATAGCTGTCTTGGGAAAACACAAAGAATAAAGAAACAAGCAGAAATTCTGGAGGTGAAAAACGAGATTGGCATACTGAAGAACACATCAGAGTCTTCCCACAGCTGAACTGATCAAGCAGAATAAAGAACTGGTGAACGTGAAGGCAGGCTATTTGAAAATACACAGTCAGAGGAGACAAAACAAAAAAAGAATAAAAACAAAGAAGCATGCCTGCAGGACCTAGAAAATAGTCTCAAGAGAGCAAATCTAAGAGTTATTGGTCTTAAAGAGGAGGTGGGATAGAAAGTTTATTCAAAGTAAAGTTTATTCAAAGGGAGAACTTCCCAGACCTACAGAAAGATAGCAACATCCAAGTACAAAAAGGTTATAGAATGCCAAGCACGTTTAATGCAAAGATTACCTCAAGGCATTTAATAACCAAACTCCCAAAGATCAAGAGTAAAATAGGACCCCAAAAGCAGAAAGAGAAAAGAAACAAATAACATACAATGGAGCTCCAATACATCTGGCAGCAGACTTTTCAGTAGAAACCTTACAGGCCCAGAGAGAGTAGCATGACATACTTGAAATGCTGAAAGCAAATAACTTTTACCCTAGAATAGTATATTGGGTGAAAATATCCTTCAAATATGAAGGAGAAATAAAGACTTTCTCAGATAAACGAAGCTGAGGATTTCATCAATATCAGACCTGTCCTACAAGAAATGCTAAAGAGAGTATTTCAATCTGAAAGAAAAAGATGTTAATGAACAATAAAAAAATCATCTGAAGGCACAAAACTCACCAGTAATAGTAAGTACACAAAAAAAATCACAAAGTATTATAACACTGTAATTGTGGTGTGTAAACTACAATTATCTTGGGTAGAAAGAGAACCAATCTTTTTGATGAACCAATCAAAAATAGTAACTACGGTAACTTTTCAAGAATACACAGTACAATAAGATACAAATAGAGACAATAAAAGTTAAAATGGATGAAGCTAATATGTATAGTATTTATTAGTTCCTATTGCCTATTTGTTTGCTATTTGTTTATGCAAACAGGATTACATTTTTGTTTTAAAATAATGGATTATAAGATACTCTTTGCAAGCCTCATGGTAACCTCAAATTAAAAAACACACAACAGATAAACCAAAAAATAATGAGCAAGAAATTAAATCATACCACCAGAAAAAAACTAGCTTCACTAAAAACAAGACAGGAAGAAAAGAAAGAAGGAAGAGAAGATCACACATATACATACACAAAAGCAGAAAACAAATAAAATGGCAGGAGTAAAGTCCTTACTTATCAGTAACAACATTGAATATAAATGGACTAAACTCTCCAATCAAAAGACATAGACTGGCTGAAGGGATAAGAAAAACAGCAACAACAACAACAAAAAACAAGACCCAGTGATATGTTACCTATAAGAAACA
Source organism: Mandrillus leucophaeus (assembly GCF_000951045.1). Taxonomy (NCBI): domain Eukaryota; kingdom Metazoa; phylum Chordata; class Mammalia; order Primates; family Cercopithecidae; genus Mandrillus; species Mandrillus leucophaeus. The sequence goes on along the minus strand of NW_012110730.1, from coordinate 31,126 downwards.
CAGTTCACCAGGCTGGGTGCAGTGGCTCATGCCTGTAATCCCAGCACTTTGGGAGGCCGAGGCAGGCAGATCATGAGGTCAGGAGTTCGAGACCAGCCTGGCCAACATAGTGAAACCCCATCTCTAATAAAATTACAAAAATTAGCCAGGTGTGGTGACACACACGTGTAGCCCCAGCTACTCGAGAGGCTGAGGCAGGAGAATCACTTGATCCTGGGAGGCAGAGGTTGCAATGAGCTGAGATTATGCCACTGCACTCCAGCCTGGGCAACACAGTCAGACCTGTCTCTTATACACATCTAGATGTGTATAAGAGACAGAGGCTGTACAGCTTGCAGCTCCAAAAGATATCCCATCCTTCTGCTTGAGTAGAGGATAAGAAATAGTAAAGAGGACTTTGTCTTGCATCTTGGATACCAGCTCAGCCATTGTAGGATAGGGCACCAGTCAGAGTCATGAGGCCCCCTTTCCAGGCCCTAGCTGCTGGACAACATTTCTAGGTACACTCTGGGCTAGAAGGGAACCTGCTGCCTTGAAGGGAAGGACTTTGTGCTGTCAGGACTCATCACTTGCTAACTAAAGAGCCCCTGGGCCGTGAAAAACCAGCAGCAATACCCAGTAGTATCTTGTAAGCCTTGGGTGAGACTCAGACTTGCTGGCTTCAGGTGAGACTCAATACATTCCCAGCTATGGTGGCTATAGGGAGAGACTCCCTGTGCTTGAGAAAAGTGGAGGAAAAAGTAAAGGAGACTTTGTCTTTCAGCTTAGGTACAATTCAGCACAGTGAGGTAGAGCACTGAGTGGGATCTTAGGGTCCTCAATTCCAGGCTTTGGCACTTGGACAGCATTTCTGAACCTGCCCTGGGCCAGAGAAGAGCCCACTGAAGGTTGAGTCTTAGGCTAGGCAACATTCAGCACAAGCTGACTGAAGAGCCCTTGGAACTTAAGGGAACATTGATGGTAACCTGGTAGTACTCCCTGAGGGCTTGTGGTGGTGGGTGGTCATGGGGTGAGGCACCTCTACCTGTGGAAAGGGAAGCGAAGAGTGGGAAGGATTGTATATCTTGGTTTGACTACCAGCTCAACTGCAGTACAATAGAATACCAAAGAGACTTCTAAGGTTTTTGACTCTAGTCCCTAGCTCCCAGACAGCACCTCTGGACCCATGTGGGGCATGCAGGAACTTGCCACACTGAAGGGAAGGACATAAGCCAGGCTGGTTTCACCACCTGCTGATTGTAGAGACACAGGGCCTTGAGTAAACATATGTGGTAGCCAGGTAGTGGTTACAGTGGGCCCTGGGAGATATCCAGTGCTGTCCGGGCTTCAGTCTGACCTAGTACAGACTCAGGGGTGGTGGCCACAGCGGCTGTCCAACCCCAGCTCCAGGAAGCTCAAAACAGAGAGTGAGAGAGACTTCATTTGTTTGGGAGAAAGTAAGAGAAGAGAACCAGAGTCTCTGTCCCATAATCCAGCTAATTTTTCTGGATCTTATCCCAGACTACGAAGGTGGTACCTTTATGAGTCTGCAAGAACCACAACATTACTAGGCTTGGGGTGCCCCCTAAAGTAGGCTTAGATCACTACACTCAAGACCATTCAAATACTTGGAAAGCCTTCCCAAGAAGGACAAGTACAAACAAGCCCAGACTGCAAAGACCACAGTGAATATCTAACTCTTCAATGCCTAGACACCGAAGAACATCCATAAGCATCAAGACCATACAGGAAAACATGACCTCACCGAATGAACTAAATAAGGCACCAGAGACCAGGCCTAGAGAAAAGAAATATGTGACCTTTCTGACCGGGAATTCAGAATAGCTGTCTTGGGAAAACACAAAGAATAAAGAAACAAGCAGAAATTCTGGAGGTGAAAAACGCGATTGGCATACTGAAGAACACATCGGAGTCTTCCCACAGCTGAACTGATCAAGCAGAATAAAGAACTGGTGAACGTGAAGGCAGGCTATTTGAAAATACACAGTCAGAGGAGACAAAACAAAAAAAGAATAAAAACAAAGAAGCATGCCTGCAGGACCTAGAAAATAGTCTCAAGAGAGCAAATCTAAGAGTTATTGGTCTTAAAGAGGAGGTGGGATAGAAAGTTTATTCAAAG
>NW_012110730.1:21775-24357 GCF_000951045.1 Mandrillus leucophaeus | reverse complement strand
TCTATATCAATGAAACCAAAGCAGAGCAAGAGTATCTGTATTTATGTCAGACAAAATAGATTTGAAAACAAAAACTATAGGAATAGACAAAGAAGGTCTCTATATAATGATAAAGGAATTAATTCACCAAAAGGATATGACCATTATAAATATATATGCACCAAACACTGGAGCATCCAGATATGTAAAACAAATATTATTAGAGTTAAAAAAGAGATAGACCCAAATACAGTAACAGCTGGAGATTTTAACACCCCACTTGTGGAATCAGATAGACCTTCCAGACAGAAAATCAACAAAGAAGCATCAAATTTAATCTGCACTATAAATCAAATGGACCTGATAGATATTTATAGAACATTTTACCCAACAGCTGCAGAATAAAATTATTCCTCAGTACATCAACCATTCTCAAGGATAGACTATACGTTAGATCACAAAACATTCAAAAAATTTTGAATAATATCACACATTTTCTCTGACCATGATGGAATAAAACTAGAAATCAATAGCAAGAGGAATTTTGGAAATTATACAGACACATGGAAATCCAACAATATGTTCCTGAATGACCAGTTGGTCAATAAAGAAATTAAGAAAGAATTTGAAAAATTTCTTGAAACAAATAATAATGGAAACACACATACCAAAATCTGTGGGATACAATGAAAGCAGTGCTAAAAGGAACTTTATAGCTACAAGTGCCTTCATCAGAAAGCAAAAAAAAAATTCAAATAAACAACCTAATAATGCATCCTAAAGAACTAGAAAAGTGAGAGCAAACCGAACCTAAAATTAGTAGAAGGAAGTAATAAAGATCAGAGCAGAAATAAATGAATTTGAAATGAAGAAAACAATATAAAAGGACAATGAAAGAAAAAGCTGGTCTTTTAAAGATAAGCAAAATTGACAAACCTTTAGCCAGACTAAGAAAAAAGGGAGAAGATCCAAATAAATAAAATCAGAGATGAAAAAGGAGATGTTACTACTCACACCACATAAATTCAGTAAAGTTGCAGGATACAGAATGAAAATACAAAAATCAGTTGCATTTCTATATGCCAACAGTGAACAATCTGAAAAGAAATCAAGAAAATAATTCCATTTATAATAGCCACAAGTAAAAGAGAATACCTAGGAATTAACTTAATCAAAAAAGCAAAAGATCTCTACAATGAAAACTATAAGACATTGATGTAAGAAACTGAAAAAGACACAAGAAAATGGAAAGGCATTTTTATGTTCATGGATTAGAAGAATTAATATTGTTAAAATGTCCATACTTCTCAAAGCAATCTATAGATTTAATTCCATCCTTATGAAAATACCAATGACATTCTTCACAGAAATAGAAAAAAATTCCAAAATTTATATGAAACTAAAAAGACCCAGAATATCCAAAAGCACCTTAAGCAAAAAGAACAAAACTGGAGGAATCACATTGCCTGACTTTAAATTATACTACAGAGCTATAGTAACCAAAACAGAATGGTACTAGCATTAAAAAAGACATATAGATTAGTGGAACAGAATAAAGAACCCAGAGATAAATCCATACATCTACAGCAAACTCATTTTTGACAAAGATGAAAAGAACATACATTGAGGAAAGGACAGTTTCTTCAATAAATGGTGCTAGGAAAAATGAGTATCCATATGCAGAAGAATTAAACTAGACTCCTACCTCTTGCCATATATACAAATCAAATCAAAATGGATTAAAGACTTAAATATAAGACATTCAACTATGAAACTACTACAATGAAACATTGGGAAAACTCTCCAGAACATTGATCTGGGCAAACATTTCTTAAGTAATATCCCACAAGCACAGGCACCCAAAGCAAAAATGGACAAATGGAATCACATTATGTTAAAAAGCTCCTGTACATCAAAGGGCACAATCAACCAAGTGAAGAGACAATCACAGAATGGGAGAAAATATTTGCAAACTACCCATCTGACAAACAATTAGTAACCGGGATATATAAGGAACTCAAACAATTCTACAGGAAAAAGTCTAATAATCCAATTAAAAATGGGCAAAAAAATTTGAATAGACATTTCTCAAAATAAGACATAGAAATGTCAAACAGACATATGAAAAGGTGCTCAACATCACTGATCATCAGAGAAATGCAAATCAAAACTACAATGAAATATTATCTCACCCCAGGTAAAATGGCTGATATCCAAAAGACAGGCAATAACAAATCCTGGCAAGGATGTGGAGAAAAGGAAACCCTTGTACACTGTTGATGGCAATATAAATTGGTACAACCACTATGAAGTTTCCTCAGAAAAACTAAAAATAGAGCTACCATATGATCCAGCAATCCCACTGCTAAGTATCTACCCAAAAGAAAGAAAATCAGTATATTGAAGAGATATCTGCACTCGTATGTTTGTTGCAGCATTATTTACAATGGTTAAGATTTGGAAACAGCTAAAGTGTCCATCAACAGATGAATGGATAAAGAAAAATGTGATACTTATACACAGTGAAGTACTATTCAGCCACAAAAAAGAATGAGACCCTGTCATTTGCAACAACATGGATGAAACTGGAAGTCATTATGCTA
>NW_012110730.1:10875-21290 GCF_000951045.1 Mandrillus leucophaeus | reverse complement strand
AAAATAAAATAAATAAAAATAAAATCAAAAATTAAAAACAAAACATCACCAAACTTCCAAATAAAGACTCCAAACACTTCTAGTATTAAGGATTAAAATAAATGTGAGCTATGCATACATTAAAGAGAAATAAAAACAAGTATGATAATTATTTTTTTAAAAACTACAATGAGATATACTCTTACCCTGGTTTAAATGACTTTTATCCAAAAGACAGGCAATAATGGATGCTGGTGAGGATGTGGAGACATGGGAACACTTGTACATTGTTGGTGGAAATGTAAATTAGTACAACCACTATGGAGAACAGTTTGGAGGTTCTTCAGGAAACTAAAAATAGAGCTACCTTACGATCTGGCAATCCCACTCCTAGGTATATACCCAAAAGAAAAGAAATTAGGATATCAAAGAGATATCTGCACTCCCATGTTTATTGCAGCAGTATTCACAATAGCCAAGATTTGGAAGCATCTTAAGTGCCCATCAACAGACAAATGGATAAAGACAATGTGGTCCATATACACAATGAAGTACTACAAAGCCATAAAAAGAATGAGATCCTGTCATTTAAAACAACATGGATGGAACTTGATTGAGGTTATTATATCAAGTGAAATAAGCCAGGTACAGAAAGACAGACTTTACATGTTCTCACTTATTTGTGGGAGCTAAAAGCTAATATAATTGAACTCATGAAGACAGAGTAGAAGGATGGTTATCAGAGGGCGTGAAGGGTAGTGAAAAGTGGCGGGGGGTGGGAGTTGAAACGGTTAATGGGTGCAAAAAGTTAGAAAGAATGAATGAGACCTAGTATTTGCTAGTACAACAGGGTGACTATAGTCAAAAATAATTTAATTGTACATTTTAAAATAACTAAAAGTGTATAATTGGATTGTTTGTAACACCAAGGATAAATGTTTGAGGTGATGGATACCCCACTTGCCCTGATGTGATTTTTATGCATTGCACGCCTACATCAAAATATCCTACGTAATCTGTAAATACATGTACTATGTACCCACAAAAATTTTTTAATCAGAAAACAATGCCAAAGAAAGAAATACTGGCAACTAATGATCTCAAGCCACAATGCTAAACCCTGTCCTAACTCTGTCCTCAGTCAGCAGATGATTTTTGACCTGACTTCATTTAGAAAATCCAAGTCATTGCAGGAGCAAACCCTTAACTGACTCTCCTAGCCACAAATAAATACATCTCATTTGCAGCTCACCTTCCTTATCTTCTTTCATGCTTTCTCAGTAAAAGAGCTGTCATTCCTTCAGAAAAAGACTAACTTATCCACTTAAGTTTTGATCCTGTCCCCCTAACTCCACCTGGGGTAACTTTATTGACCATTCTCTCTTTTCTTCATGACTTACCTGTTCCACTAACTCATTCTTCCACAGTAAATATTTAGTAAACACCCAAGTTTTGCTCCACAACACATTTTCTCCACCTTTTTCTGGGAAAATCTCTGCATGTCTTAGAAAATGCCACCTGTAATGACAAGGTGGCAGTGTCCTCTGCCATGGTCTTACATAATCTTGTATGCCAGTCACAGTTAATTTTCCAGGAAAATTCCTGGGCATAAAGCAAAGGTGAGACCCCCAAGGTCCTGAGAATTCATTCACAGGTGACATAGCTTCAGAAAAATCAAAGCTCTTCCCCTGAGAGAATCAGGTGAGCTGGTTTGTTGTTCTAAACAGAGGAGAGAAGAAAACCAAAAACAGAGAAGAGAATCAAGAGGAGAAGCAAGATGAAGACCAGCTAGCACAAGGTGAAGAGCATTAGCCAAACTCCAAGGTTGTGGAGGAGGGGAGAAGAAGAGGAGAAAGCAAAGAGAGAGATGGGTGAAGACTATTTTAAGCACAGAAACATTCCTTTATTTGAAAGTGTCTGTTTACTGTCATATCACTCCTCTGTCTTCCCGTAAATCTTCATGAAACATTTTTCTGAGGGGACTTTGTTGTTGATGATTTTAGAAGAAGGCAGAGGCTCACTCACATCTGCATTGCTGTGGCACAGCACAGAGATCTCTCACACAAAAGAGAGAATCAAAAGAAAGAGGTCACGATGATTGTAAAGTGTGGCCCACTTGCATTCCACCCCCAGAAATTTATAGAAATTATGGGAAGAGCTTTGAACTTACAGAATGCGTGTAATCAAGTCAATCTTACTCTTTTCTCTAAAAAGACAGAAAGAAGGCTCTGATGATGCTGTCATATGTCCAAGGACAAAAATGGTAACTCACAGATAGTTCTAAAGCAGTGATTCTCAAAATAAAATCTGTCAAACATGAATGGGACTTGAGGCTCCTTTTCTTGTAAGTCTTTGACCCTTAGGGGTGGCTAATGCATAATTATATAGACTTATATCACTGAGTAAATACTAAGGGTTCTTAAATTGGGTGGTCATAACATAAAATTCGTCAGTTGCCAGAGTTTACTGAAAACTCTATTACAAAGCATCTGGCTGCCACGGAATGCTATAAAATTCCCATTGTGCCTGTTGCCCAGAAAGATTTCCATAATTCTCAGACTGGACTATATTATCTGCACCATCAATGTTAGCATGAGTGGGTCACAGTTTCAATTGCTGCTATTCCTGAACTAATAAATACAAATTCATAAGTTTTACTTTTGTGGATCATTTTGTTTTTGTGTAATTGCTGCAATGTTACCATTTTGATTTTAATTTTGGCCCTCTCCAAGTCTTTGTTATCATCAAGTTCTTCTTTCCAGTGGGAGATGGGAACAGCTTGTGTAGATAGGCTGTGGCACCTTTTGTCCTACATTGGCAGAAGTTCAAGCAATTTAAAAGCTACAAAACTTCGTAGCTTTCGGTAACGGCTTTGTAAGCAGTTTTTAATTCTGTGCTTCAAATAGACCGATGCTGGAGAATAGGAAAGTTGTGTTCAGTTTCACTTTGGAAAAGTTGGTAACCACAGTCTGATGCATCCTTTCATTTGTTTGTGTAGGTTCAGTGGTAATGTCTCCTCTTTTATTCCTGATTTTAGTAAGTTTAGTCTTCTGTATTCTTTTTCTTGACCAGCTAAAGATTTTCCAATTTTTGTTAATCTTTTCAAATACACAACTTTTGGTTTTATTATTACCTTTCTTCTGCTTGTTTTAGATTTAGCTGCTCTAGAGTGTTTTAAGGTGCTCCCAGTGATTGGGCTGTTGATATGAGCTCTTATTTCTTTTTTAATACAGGCATTTATAAATTTGCCTTTATGCATTAGTTTCATGGCATCCCATATGTTTTGCTACATTATGCTTTCATTTTCATTCATCTTAGAATATTTTTCATTTCTCTTTTGATTTCTTCTTTAATCTATTGGTATTTAGAACTGTCATTTAACTTCTACATATTTGTAAGTTCCAATTTTTTCTGTTATTGATTTCTAATTTTATTTTGTTGTGATTAGAGAACATATTTTGTATTATCTCAGTCCTTTTACATTTATGTTTTATGGCATAACACATAGTTTGTACTAGAAAATGGTTCATAGGCACTTGAGAAGAATATATATTCTGCTGATTTGAGGTGTTCAATAGAGCATCTGTTAGTCCTAGTGGGTTTATAGTGTTGTGGGAGTCTTCTTGAACTAGTCTGCTGAGTTGTTCTATCCATTATTTTTTACAGAGATAAATGACTTTATTATTCACAGCGCAACAAGCAGCATAAGCATCCCCACATTTACTTTGGTTTTCTGAGTCTCAATTCCCACAGAGCAATGTGAAGCAGGTCAGGCTATTCATGAGGGTTTCAACCTCAAGATCCAATTACCTCCTAAAGGTCCACCTCCAAACACCATCATACTGGGGATGAGGGCTTTAATATACAAATTTTGGGAAGACACAAACATTAACTTCATAGCACATCACTATCCTTTTTTTTTTTTTTTACACAATACAATACACAATACAATATCTCAAACTGTTTCTGTTTTTTAAATCACCCAATCCCTTTGCAAGCCACACATTTTGGATTTCACTGAGACTCCTGAATCCAAGGGATCCTTTGCATTCTTATTTAACTTGTTACTCTCATAAGTTTTCATACTCATGACAACTTCCTCCTTCTTGAGACTATTTTCCCTAGTTTTTTCTAAAATGAAATACTTATACCTTCCTTCTTCCTGCTTTTTCCCTTCCTCTTCCTTTTATTGAAATATAATTCATATAACATGAAATTAATCATTTTAAAGTGCATAATTTAGTAGTTTTTAATACATTCATTTTATTGTACAACCATTACCACATGTAATTCCACTACACTTCCATCATCCCCAAAAGACACCTTATACCCCTTAGCAGTCAGTCTTAATTTTCTCCTGCCATCATCCTTGGAAAATCCTCATCTACTCTCTGTTCTATGAATTTGTCTATTTCAGATATTTCATATAAATTAAATTATACAGTATATGTGTATGGTTTTTGTGACTAGCTTTTTTCACTTAGCATGATACTTTCTAGGTTCATCTGTGTTGTAGCATGTACTGGTAGACATTTCTTTTTAAAGTTGAATAATATTGCATTGTATGGATATGCTATGTTTTGTTTACCCATTCATCAGTTGATGGACACTTGGGTTGTATCTGTTTTTTTGGTTATCAGATAATGCTGCTATGACATTTGTGTGAATGTTTTCATTTATTTTGGGTTATACTCATTATTGAAAATAGATTATTGAAGTTTCTATGAATTATTGTTGTCTATTTCTCCCTTTAATTCTGTCAGGTTTTCTCCATGTATTTTGGTCTTTGTTGTTAGGTACTTATAAGTTTTAATTGCTATATCTTCCTGATGGGTTGACCATAAAATATCAATCTTTATCTTTAGTAATTTTTTTTACTGTGAGTTTTGTTTAATATCATGTAGCCACTCCAACTGTCTTTAGTTGCTATTTGCATCATACATCTTTTTCCATTTTTTATTTTCAACCTATTTGTATGTTTGAATCTAAAGTATGTTTATTATGGACAGGATATAGTTGGATCTTGTTTTATATTGGATTGTTCAATTCATTGACATTTAATGTTACTACTGATATAATTGGATTTACATCTGACATTCTACTTTTTGTTTTCTATATGCTTCATCTCTTTTTCCTGATCTCCTCTGATCTCCTCTACTGTTTTCTTTTGATTTAAGTGAATATTTTTAGTATAACATTTTAATGCTTTAAAATAATTTTTTAATTTTTTTGCATTATTTTCATAGTAGCAGACTTAGCATATGCATTTTAACACTTCAGAATCTACTTCTAGGTTTATGCTAACTTAATTTTATCTTCTTTCCCCTTTTTGTGTTATGATTGTTATATATAACACATACATATTATATAATGTATAAATGTAATATATATCTATTCCAAGTGTTATCTACCTATCTATGTATCTGTCTATCTATTTATCTATCTATCATCTATCTATCTGTCTCAGCTTTCCTCTCCCAGTGGATCTGTGAATAATCCTGACTTGTCCTGGCATTGATGTGTGATAATATACACTCAACTGTAAACCTCAGGAAGACAGAGACCGTGTTCATAGTGTTTCCTGCTATAGCCACTGAGTTACCACACTTGATAAAGTGGAAGCAATAATGCATAGTGGTTAAAAGTGCCACCTACAGTCCAATAGACCTGGATATACAGTGTCTCTGCTATCTACTAGTGTAGTAACATCCAGCATGTTACATAGCTTCTCTCTGCCTCATTTTCCTCATCTATCTGTGATACTGTAATGCTGTCATTCTTATTACTTGTCTGACACATTGTTCGTGTTCAGAGCTGTTCCCTTTTATCTTATCTGTTGGAGAAGTTAACTGAAGCTTCAGCACAATCCAGCCCATTATTTTACTTTTATGCAATGAATGTTTGAGGTTTTGACCATTTTTTTTTTCCTTCCCATTTGGTACCCATTTTTTTAACATTAAAAACAAAATGAAACAGAATTAAAGTTTCAGAAAGTAACAAAATTCATGATGAGATCAGCTTTCAGTTGTTTAGTGGCCTTTTTGTCACAGCCAGAAATGCCCAAGTTAAGAGTCCACCTGTGATCACTGACAGCCCCCACCTCAGGCAGCTTGACTTTCCTCAGCCCCGATTTGGGGTTTTGCATTTGTTTGATCACTATTTATGAATATATTCAGAATATTTCTTTTTCTGATCTATAAAGTATAAATATTTTTCCTGTCCCTTAACTTTTAACCTTTGCTTGCATTTGAATTTTCCTGAGGATATTGTCAATACTAATTCTAAGTCTCATTTAATTTGCTTCATAACTATATGGAGTATAACTAAATAGGGTAACTATATTTACTCTCCAGGGCAATTCTGACTTTTGAGTTTGCCCTTGGCTGGTTTCAGATGTTTGATGATCTTCCTTTGTGTCTCTATTCGAGAACTCCTTTTTGTCTGTCTAGTTCCATAGATGAATTACCAGGCTTCATGCACTGACTGGGGAGGCGTTGACCATTGGCTAGTTTCAGATGTTTGATGACCCTCCTTTATGTCTCTATTTGAGAACTCCTTTTTGTCTGTCTAGTTCCACAGATGTATTACCAGTCTTCATGCACTGACTGGGGCCTCGTTGACTGTTGGCTGACTTCCAGATGAGGGTGCTTCCCTGTCTTCCTGGATGTCACCAGCTTTCTAGTATTATCTGTAGCCCAAGAGTCCTCACTCTCTTCTCTCACCTAGGAACAGATACCTCTCTTGTTTGCTTCTGGTCCATGGGAATGGGATGGAATGGAAAAAAGGAGCTGATCAGCATGGCTCCTCCTCCTCCCATCCCTGAGCAATTACCCTTTTGGTTGCCTCAGGGTCCAGCTGCTCCACTGCCTGCCACCTCTGAGACTGGGGCATCTCAGGAGCCCTGACACCTTTTGCCACAACATCATTGCATAGGTCTGGTGTATGACTCTTTCTGCCTTCTATCTTCCAGGACTTTTTCAGCCTCTGATTCACTACGGCAACTCCAACTCTTGTTCCAACACAGGTATAGAGTTTTTAAAAGTTATTTTCTCTTGTCATGTCTAAAAACTTCAAATACAAGACAGAGACTCCTTTGCTTTACACATTTGTTTGACTATTTCCTTCCCTCAATCACCTGATATTTTTATTCTAATCTATTGGTAACATCCTTTAGGCATTGGCTCAGGTGCTGAGATGGTCTGGGGCTCTCTGAAATTATAAAGCAAAATTTTATATGTCTGTAAACACTTGCATTTTCCTACAGCACAGGATGGTAATTCCTGTTTTCAAAGTAAGCCATGAACCAAAGAGTCTAATGATTGCACAAAAACAAGACAGTAAGACAATGATTTCACAGTTTTAAGTCTTGCCTGGAATTTTAGATTTCCTTTCAAATTCCTTTCAAATTTTAGGATCTGATTACTTTTGAACGAGGGAGTAAAAAGACAGAATCTGCTACAGTCTCAGCTGATTTTCCACATAGGTTTGGAACTGCTTTATGGGAATAATCTATGTCGTCACTTTTAGTCAAACCAGAAGAGAGAGGAAAGATAAGAAGTTAAGAATCCAACTTATCTTTTAACAACACTTTTTTTCTAAATTATTTCTAAGGTTGTGCTAATTCTTTTGGTTGTGAAAAGTTGAATTTTTCTGTTTCCTTCATTTTCAACTTATAGTTTGTCTATTTTAATAAATGACCTTACATTAAAAAATTGTAAAGAAATGTATACCACCAATTTAGAAATGGTTGCCTTTTTTGTAATTGAACTCAGGTACAAATTGGTGCATAACATGATAACCTATGGAACTAGAATTATTATTAAAGAAATATTAGATGATTTAAAAAAAAAAATCCAGTTAAGGTAAGCCTAAGCCAGCAGCACCCTAGAATCCCACAGCATGCACTCAGTCCCTACAGTGGCCAGCAGCCCGGGTGTTAGTTGCTTTGCCTTCTCAACCCTTTGTCTCCCTTGGCAATGACTTCTTAGAGAGGTCTCCCTGTAGAAGTGATTGCAATTGCAAATTAAGAAAATGGACGAGAGAAAATAATTATTTTCTTCCATTCTTCAAGTAAGGCATGAGGTTAAGCATATGAGAGAACAAAATAAACCAATTCCAGCATGTAAATGATCAGCATCTATTTTAATAGCTGCACTTGGGATTCTGTAAATATAATGAATAGGGGGTCAAGTAGTATGTGGCTTTTGAAAACCATTTAATGGATCCGTATCATCAGCCTACAAACAGGATCTGAATGGTCTGGATAATGGGACACAATTTAGGGATTGAGGGAAAAACTAACTTTGCTAATCTCTAGAACAATCAAGAAAATGTCTGGAATTTATAAGTAAGAGTGGAGAGAAAGCATGAACTGCCAGAAAGCTGTTATTCCTCTGCTTGGCTTTTAGCAGAGGCTGAGGAATTTGTCTGGGTTGTTTGGGAAATTCTTGTGGTACTTATAATATAATTGGGCAGAGGTTTTCCTCTTTTAATATATCTCTGCTTGCCTGCCAAATGCTAACGATTGCTGGATGCCAATTGTCTACAGGAGTTGTTAAATGAGTTTCCCTTCACATTTCCTCTGAGGGTGTTTAAAACGGTGAGGAATCTGTCAAGAAGTATCCTGCAGACAGCAACAAATCCCCAGTCTCCTTTCTACTCTAGGGGTACTGAGTTGAAAACAGGCCAGGGTTCTTCAGACTCCACTCTTTCCTGACATCGCCCAGAACCTTGGCGAAGTTGCAAAGTCTTCAGGGGCTTAACCAAAGACTCTGGGATGGAGGTTCACTAAGTCCAGGAAAGCTTTCGCAGCCCAAAGACTTCTGCCTCTCTTAGCTACTTCCCTCTGTTCTCCATCCTTAAACCCTGTCAACCACTAATCTGTTTTCCATTCCTAACACCCTGTCCCTTCAAAAATGTTACATAAATGGAATCATTTAGTACCTAACCTTTTAGATTAGCTTTTTTCACTCAGTATAATTCCCTGGAGAGTCATCCAAGTCGTGTCCCATTTCAACAGTATTCCATGGTGTGTAAGCACCACAGCTTGTTTAGTGACTCACCTATCCAATTCGGGTTGTTATGAATAAAGCTGCTATGTGAACATAAGTTTCCATTCCTTTGGACTCAATGCCCAAGAGTACAATTGCTGGGTTGTAAGCTTTAGTTTTATAGGAAATTGTCAAATTATTTTCCAGTGTGGTTGTGCCATTTTACATTCCTACCAGCAGCAGTTGGATCCAGTTTTTCCATGAACTGGTCAGTGTTTTCACTGTTCTTTATTTTAATAATTCCGATATGTGTGCAATCACATTTAACTGTGATTTTAATTTTTATTTTTTTTATGGCAAATGATATTGAACATCTTTTCATGTATACCTTTTGACCACTTTCTAGTTGGATTGGTTGTTTTTAGTGCTGAGTTTTGAGATTTCTTTATACGTTCTAGATAACTGGTCCTTTGTTGAATTCATATAATATTTAATATGTTGCTCAGGAAATACGTGATAACATTCTCACTGTGAAAATAATACAACATATAGCATCAAAATTTGAAAGTCCTCCTCACACCCTGCTATCTAATTTCACTCATGCCACTAAGGGTCACCTTTTTTCCCCCAATTTTTAAAAATCGTGTTAAAAATACACAATGTAAGATTTACCATCTTACTCATTTTTAAGTGTAGTTCAGTGGTATTAAATACATTCATAATGTTGTATAACTATCACCACCATTCATCTCCAGAACTCTACCATCTTGTAAAACTAGAACTCTATTAAATAACAACCCCCTTTTGCCCTCTCCCCTCATCCCCTAGCAATCACCATTCTACTGTCTCTCTTATGATTTTGATCACTCTAAGTTCTCTCATACAAGAGACTGTGACCGGCTTGCTTCACTAAGCACAATGTCCTCAAAGTTCAACCGTGTTATAGCATAAGTCAAAATTTTCTTCCTTTTTTAAGGTTAAATAGTATTCTATTGAATGCAGATACCACATTTTGTTTATACATTCTTCTGTCCATGGACACCTGGAACACTTCCATGTTTTCACTGGTATGAATAATATTTGGCGGGAAGACTCAGAAGTAGAATTTGTGGAGCACACAGTAATTCTATTTTTAATTTTTTAGGAACTGCTATACTATTTTCCACAGTAGCGGTACCATTTTATATTGCCGTCAAGAGTGCACAGTATTCCAATTCATCCACATTCTCACTAGCACTTGTGATTTTCTGTTTTTGTTTTTATTTTTGAGACAGAGTGTTGCTCTGTCAGCCAGGCTGGAGTGCAGTGGCATGATCCCAGCTCACTGCAACTTCCACCTCCAGAGTTCAAGCAATTCTCCTGCCTCAGCCTCCCGAGTAGCTGTGATTGCAGGCGTGCACTACCATGTCTGACTAATTTTTGTATTTTTAGAAGAGATGAGGTTTC
>NW_012110730.1:8545-10334 GCF_000951045.1 Mandrillus leucophaeus | reverse complement strand
CTTCCCAGCCACCAGAACTGAGAGAAATAAACATTTGTTTTTTAAGCTACACAGTCTGTGGTATTCTGTTACACCCGCCTTCATACACTAAGACAGAAAATTGTTACCAAGAAGTAAGGGTGCTGCTATAACAAATATGGTTTTTTTTTTGTTTTTTTTTTTGACACAGTCTCACTCTATTGCTCAGGCTGGAATGCAGTGGTATGAGCTTGGCTCACTACAACCTCCACTTCCCAGGTTCAAGCAATTCTCATGCCTCAGCCACCGAAGTAGCTGGGAATACAGGCATGTGCCACCACACCTAGCTAATTTTTGTATATTTAGTAGAGACAGGATTTCACCATGTTGGCCAGACTGGTCTCAAACTCCTGACTTCAAGTAATCCACCCGCCTGGACCTCCCAAAGAGCTGGGTTTACAGGTGTGAGCCACTGTGCCTGGCCTACTATAACAAATACTTTAAAATGTGGAAGCAGGTTTGAAACTGGGTAATGAACAGAGGTTGGAAGAGTTTCGGGGTGTATGCTAGAAAAAAGTCTAGATTGTCATGAACAATATTTTAAAGGTGATTCTGGTGAGGATTCAGGATGAAAAGAGCTATAGAGAAAGCTTTAGTCTTCTTAAAAAATACTTAAGTCATCATAAACTGAATGTTGGTAGAAAAACAATAAAGGCCATTCTGATGGGTCTCAGCTGGAAATGAGAAACCTATTATTGGACAATGGAGAAGAGTCAATCTTTGTTTTAAATTGGCAAATAACTTGGCTAACTTGTGTTTGTGCTCTAGTGTTTTGCAGAAGGTAAAATTTGTGAGCGATGACATTGGCTATTTAGCTGAAGAGATTTCTAAGTAATGTGTTGAAGGTGTGGCTTGGATCCTCCAAATTGCTTAGTAAAACATGAGAAGAGAGGAATGACTTAAAGTGGAATTGTTAAGCAAAAAGAAAGCAAGACTTAAAGATCTAGAAAATTCCCAGCCTATTTATATTGCAAAAATGAGAAAGTGTGTTTGGAAGACAACATTAAGGATGTCACCAAATGACCACCTGATAAGATTAATATGGATCAACCATCTTAACAGAAGTCATGTGCTATTCTTCAAGACAGTGGAAATATATCCCCAAGCGTATTTCAGAGATCATCAGGGCGGCCATTTCTGTCACAGGCCAAAGTACACGGGCCCAGGGGACCCATGTACTTCCACCGAGGTTTCAAAGAATGGGGCTGCCGAGAGCTGTGGGGTGCTGATCTCAGCTCAGCAGAGCCATGAACACAGTACCCCAGCTCAGTGGAGCTGTGACATTCCAGCAGGGAGCTACTTCAGGGTCATTTCACCAAACTGTGGGGATGATATCCTAATAGGATAGGAAGGCAGGGCATCAAATCAAAGAGGATTATTCTCAAACTTTGAGGTTTAATGAAGTGTACCTTCTTAAGTTTTGTCTTGTTTGAAATCTATTCCCCCTTGCTTCTTTCCTATTTCTCCCTTTTAGGATACGTCCATCCTATACCTGTCCAATCACTATATTATGAAAGCATATAACAAGTTTGATTTCACAGGCTCACAATTGAAGAGAAATTTTGCCTCAGAATAAATTGTACCTCAAGTGCCACCCATATCAGATTTAGATGTTATTTAGATGAGCCTTTGGAGTTTAGACTTTAAGGTTGATGCTGTAATGAGTTAACACTTTTGAGGCTAATGAGATGGAATGAATGTGTTTTGCATGTGAGAAGGACATAAATTTGGGGGGACCAGGGGCAGAATCCTATAAACTAGATGTGTGAGT
>NW_012110730.1:0-7510 GCF_000951045.1 Mandrillus leucophaeus | reverse complement strand
TCTCATTTTAGTTTTGATTTTCATTTCCCTAGTGACAAGTAATATGGAACATCTTTTCATGTGCTTGTTGGCCATTTGTATCTTCTTTGGAGAAATGTTCATTCAAGTTCTTTGCTCATTTTTGAATCAGGTTGTTTGTTTTTCTATTGTTAAGTTTTAAGAGTTCTCTATATATTCTGCATATTAATCCCATCAGATATATAGTTTACAAATATTTTCTGTAGCTTGCTCTTTTACTCTACTGACATTGTCTTTTAATGCACAATATTTAAAAATTTTTATTAAGTCCAATTTGCCTTTTTTGTTTCCTGTGCCTTTGTTGTCACATCCAAGAAATTATTGTCAAATCCAATGTTCTGTAGCTTTTACCCTATGTTTTCTTCTAAGAATTTTATAGTCTTAGCTCTTAAATTTAGGTCTTTAATCTATTTTAAGTTAATTTTTGTCTATGGTCGTAGGTAAAGATCTACCTTTATTCTTTCACGTGTGGATATCTACTTTTTTTCAGCACCATTTGTTGAAAAGACTGTCTTTCCCAGTGAATGGTCTCATATTGTTAACAAAAATAATTTGACCATGTATGCAAGGGTTTCTTTCTGGACTTTCTATATTCTATTCCATTTGTCTGTCTTTATGCCTGTATCACACTTCTGATTATTGTAGCTTTGTAGTAAGTTTTAAAATTAGGAAGTATGATTCCTCCAGTTTTGTTCTTCTTTTTCAAGATTATTTTGACTATTCAGGGTCTCTTGAGATTCAATATAAATTTTAGGATAGGATTTTATATTCTGCAAAAAGTGTCACTGGGATTTTGACAAAAATTGCATTGAATTACTTTGGGTAGTATTGACACCTTAATATTAAGTCTTCCAATTTGTGTGTTTTCATTTATCTGTCTTCATTAGTTTCAGCAATGTTTTGTAGTTTCTGTTGTACAAGTCTTTCACTTTCTTGGTTAACTCCTAAGCATTTTATTCTTTTTGATTATATTGTAAACAGAATTGGTTTTGTAATTTCCCTTCCAGATTGTTCACAGTTAGTATATAGAAATCCAATTGATTTTTGTGTCTTGACTGTTTATCCTATGACTTTACGAAATTCATTTATTAGTTTTAATTTTTGTGTGAAATCTTTATAATTGTATACATATATAAGATTGTATCATTTGTGAACAGAGATATTGTTACTTCTTCCTTTGCAACTTGGGTGCGTTTTTTTCTTGCATAACTGCTCTGCCTAGAACTTCCAGTATTATGCTGAATGGAAGTGGTGTAAGCAGGCATCCTAACATTAAAGAAGAAACTTTCAGTCTTTCACCACTGAGAATGATGATTGCTGTGGGTTTTTCACATAAGGTATTTATTATGTTGAAGTAGTTTCCTTCTATTTCTAGTATTTTGAGTGTTTTTTAAATCATGCAACTGTGGTGAATTTTGTCAAATGCCTTTTCTGCATCAGTTGGGATGATCATATGTTTTCCGTCCTTTATTCTGTTAACAGTGTATTATGTTGATTGATTTTTATATGTTGAATAATTCTTGCATTCCAGGAATAAGTCCCGCTTGGCATTATCTTAGTCTGTTTTCTATTGCTTATAACAAAATAGTTGAAATTGGGTAATTTATTAAAAAAAGAATTTATGTTTTACAGTTATCGAGGTGGAAAAGTCCAAAGTCAAGGGGGCACATCTGGTGAGAGTCTTCTGGCTGATGGGAACCCTACAGAGTCTGGAGGCAGGGCAGAGTATTACATGGTGAGAGCGCTAAGCTTGCTAATATGTTAATGTGCTGGCTCAGGCCTCTTTTCTTTTTCTTATAAAGCCACCAGTTTCCCTCTAATGATATCCCATACATCTATTATTCCAAGAATGTATTCATCCATTCATTAGAGCAGAAGCCTCATGATGTTATCACCTGTTAAAGGCCTTACTTCTCAATACTGCCACATTGGAAATTAAACTTCAACATAGGTTTTGAAGGGGACAGTCATTGTATGTAATCCTTTTAATAAGCTACGGAATTCAGTTTGCTAGTATTTCCTTGAGGACCTATGCATCTATGTTTATCAGAGACACTGGTCTGTAGTCTTCTTGTAATGTCCTTATCTGGCTTTGGTATCTAGGATAATGCTGACCTCTTTAAAATGAGTTAGAAAGTGTTCCCTCTAAAAAAGTCAGATTTCAGCAACTTCAATTTAAAAAAAAAAAGGAAGGGTTTCCTCTTCTCCAATCTTTTGGAAAAGTTTTAGAAGAATTGGTATTAATTCTTCTTAAATGTTAAATGTTGAATGCTAAAATTCACTGGTGAATTTTACCATAAGCTCCAGGACTTTATTACAAGATTTTTGTTACTGATTCAATCTTTTTACAAGTTATAGATCTATTGAGATTTTCTATTTCTCCATGACTTAATCTTGGTAGTTTTGTGTTTCTAGGGGTTTGTCCATTTTATCTCGGTTATCCAACTTGTGACATCCAATTATCCACAGCACTCTCCTATAATCTTTTTTATTTCTGTAGACTCAATAGTAATGTCCCCACTTTTATCTTTAGTTTTACTAATTTGAGTCATCTCTCTTTTTTCCTTAGCCCATCTATCTAAAGGTTTGTCAATTTTGTTGATATTTTCATAAAACTTTTGGTTTTATTGATTTCCTCTATTGCTTTTATATTCTCGATTTTACTTACCTTTAATCAAATCTTTATTATTTCCTTCTTTCTGCTAGCTTTGGGTTTATTTTGTTCTTCTTCTTTACTTTGTAGTTCATCAAATTATAAAATTCAATTTTGATTTGAGCTCTTTCCTGTTTTTAGACATAAGCATTTATAGCTATAAATTTTCCGTCTTTGAACTGCTTTCACTGAATTCCATAAGTTTTGGTGCGTTTTGTTTTTGTTTTAATTTATCTAACAATATTTTCTAATTTTCTTTGTCATTTCTTCTTTGATCCGTGGGTTAAGAGGGTGTTGTTTATTTTACAAATTTGTGAATCCTCTACTTTTACTTCGGTTGCTAACTTCATCATACCGTGTTTAGAGAGAATACTTTTTATATCTCTTTTTAAATCTGTTGAAACTAATTTCTAGCCTAACATATGGTTTATACTGGAAAATGCCCCATGTATACCTGAGAAAAATGTGTATGCTGTTGTTGCTAGAATGTTTCATTTGTCTGTTAAATCTAATTGGTTTATTATGTTGCTTAAGTCTTATATTTCCTTATCTATCTTCCATATGGTTATTCTATCCATTATTGAGAATGTGTATTGAAGTCTCCCACTATTATTGTAGAACTGTTGGTTTCTCTCTTTATCAGTTTTTGCTTTATATATTTTGTTAGTCTGTTATTGTGTATACAGACGTTTATAACTCATATCTTCTTGCTGTGTTGAGACTTTTATTAACATATGATGTCTTTCTTTTTCTTTTGTAAACCTTTTGACTTAAAGTCAGTTTCATCTGACGTCAGTACAGCTACCTCTGCTCTCTTCTGGTTACTTTTGCATGGAACAACTTTTTGTATCCCTTCACTTTCAACCTATTTATATCTTTAGATCCAAAGTGAGTCTTTTATGTATAGCATACAGTTGGATCATGTGTTTTTATCCATTCTGCTTATCTCTGACTTTTAGTTGGAGAGTTTAATCCATTTACATTTAAAATAACTAGTGATAAGGAAGAAATTCTATAATATTGCTCTTTGTGTTCAGTATGCTTTATATCTTTTTTTGTACTTCGTTTCCTGAATTACTATTGTCTTCTTTGGTGTTCAGTTGATCTTTTGCTGTGAAGTGTTTATATTTCTTTCTTATTTCCTTTCATGTATATTCTCTAAGCTGTTTTCTTTGTGGCTCCAATGGATATTACATTTAGCATCCAAAAGTTATAACTCTGATTTGGATTTATACCAGTTTAACTTCAATAACAGACAAACTCTGCTACTTTACTACTTCTCCACCCTTTTGAGTTATTATTTTCATTAAATTATATATTGATACATGTGCACCCCAAAATAAAAACTAATTCTTCTTTTGAATGCATTATTCTCTTCATTTACATAGAAAAATATGGAATTAGAAACCAAAGTTACAATAATACTAAATTCTAGACTAATTTTTTTTAGTGTATTAGTTTTTTAAGTCATATAGAAAACAAAAAAATGTAGTTACAGATCATTATATTAATAAGTGTGTGGAATCTCAAACTGGAACAAAAGTTGGGAGGCATGCTAACAAGAAATGCCATGACAAGTAATAGGAAGAAAAGAGTATTGAGGGAAAGGTCTTTTTTTTTTGCCTTTCTTGAATTTGGTTTTTATTGTGAGTGGGTAAAACAAAACAAAACAAAACAAAAAGATGACATATTTTACCATTATCTGCCTAAGCATTTGTATTATTCAGGGTTCTCCAGAGGAACAAAATCAATAGGATATATACACAGAAAGGCACACACACATATATACACACACACATGCATACACATGTGCATACCTATATGAGATTTATGATGAAAATTAGCTTACACATGATTATAAAGGTCAAAAATTCCCACTGTCTGCCATTTGCAAGCTGGTGAACCAGAAAAGAAGGTAGTACAATTCAGTCTGGATCTGAAGGACCAGATGAACTGATGGTATAACCCCCAGTGTAAATCTAAAGACCCAAGAACCAGGAGTGCCAAGGCCTGTGGGCAGGAGAAGACAGATGTCCCAGCTGAAGTAAAGAGATGAAATTTTGGCCCTGAGCCGGATGAATGGTGTTCCCTGGTTTGGGAGAGTGATCTTCTGTATTCACTCTACTAATTCAAATGCTAATTTTTTCCAGAAACACCATCACAGACACACCAGAAATAATGTTTACCAGCTATCTGGGCATCCCATAGCACAGTAAAGTCGGCACATAAAATTAACATTTTTCTCATTTGCCCTGAGAATACTTGCTGGCAGTGCTTGCAGCTACAGCATTTACCCCGAGATAACTTTGCCACAAAATATCTCACTTTTATTATTATTTTCGCATTGCTCTAGCACATCGACTTTGGAAACAAATTCTATTTATAGAATTCTGTTTTTAGTAGTGGTATTTCCATTTACAAAATATAGTAATTCTCAATGGCTGAAAATGTTAAATCCTGGAAAATGTAGCATTCTAATGTGTGATGTTAAGATTGTTCTCAAACAGTGGTTGGCTGAAGATTCATTTGATAAATTTGATTTTTCTGAAATAGACAATTTTGATGATTCAGACGATTCTGATGTTAGTTCTGTTTAGAAAGAACTCCAAGAACAATTTTTATGTTTTACTTTCACACTGAAAATTAGTCAGATTTGCTTCATCCTCAAAGAGCATGTTTATATAAAATTGAAAGAGCGCTGGCAGCGAGCTGCACTTTTTTTCCTAAACAGGAAAAGGGTTAACCATCACACCATCTATATTCTGTGAAAGCCCCTACTCCCCACCCCTGTGGAGAACTGGGTGACAGTATGTTGAAGCTGGTAGGGCACTGAGAAAGCTTTGTGTCCGATTTCGCAGTTTTACTGAGGATGAAATGGGAATTCTGATAGACAGAAAGTTACACAATTAGCCACAGCAGCACTAGGAAAGGAAATTGAGTCTCTTGACACTACATGATTGGTGAAATACTCTTGCTTTTGTGGTTTATTAAGGCCTTCTGGAAACTTTCACCAATGAAGAAAATCTGTAGGACAAGGTGTGACAAGGTAGGCGCAAAAGAAAAAGGCAGACTACTTACAAAAGAGGGTATTAGCAAAAGGGCCCAAAGTTCCAAAGTTCCTGCCATCCTAGGCTTACAAAGTATTTACTTGTAGAAGAGCATGGGGAAAGTGGGATAAACTGGTATAATCGAGATGAAAATGTTAAGTGGCCCAGGAGTAAGACCTGGGCACTCTAGGATTTCACCTCAGCCCTGTCCCTTTTCTATCTAACATTTTGTCCTTTGGTGATTTGATAACTGCAGCTTCCTTTATGGGTTGATCTGACCTTGAGTGAGAACATTTGGTTTCAGTGACATAATTAGAACAAACCAAAAATGTCTGTCACTTACACAAATAATTTTAAACATAGAGTAAGGCAAGAGTTGCTAAAGTCCTATGAAAATGCAAAAAGGTCTCATTTTGTATGTTGTTTGGTTACTAACAAGTTCTGAAGTACTAGATACAATGTTTTGAAGAGTCTGATATTATTAAAATACATTGTGTTGAGATGGGTTGGTACTTTCGATGTGAATCTTGTTACATTAATCTCTCAGGGAAAGTTATTGACAGCCACCACATCTATTTTTAACTGAATGCAAACTGTGGCAGAACTAAAACCAAATAGTGAACTGCGTACTGACTATGTTATAAACACTTAATATATAAGAGCTTGTAATACTGAACCCCTTAATCTTTACTTTCATTTCCTATCTTCCTTCTGACTATAGTCCTTAATTTGAGTGTACTGGATTTTTTCTCAGATAATTCTCATTCCAATTATTCGTTATCTAGCTATTCTGAGAAGCTGATGGGAAAAAGTGTTACTCAGGGAAGCAGTAGGATTTTTTTTCAGAAGCCATTAGTTCAGAGAATTTATTCATTCAAGGTGGTTGTAGATATGAGTTGGTGGACACAAGTTCTTTAATAGGGAGAACAGAGAAAAGATCGTTAAGGCGTCTGTTAATACGTTTTTAGAATGGAGATATTAGCTCATTTGGGAAATTCTTGACATAGAAAATGTATTCACATTAGCGCTACCATCATTTCCAGAGTGTAAAATAATTTTGCAGTTTTAATTTAATGTCGGAAAATGCTTGAATATTTTTCCTCATTGTTTTCCAGGCCTTAACAATTTCAAATTATTCTATTCTACTTGCTGGCTCTAAATCCAAAGCTTCTGACAATAAATTTTACATTAGAAATTCTGTTGATACCTTTTTAAAAATAAGATACTTGTAGAATATAAAGAAATTGAGAAAATAAGGGGCTCAGAATAAAAGGGAGAATCATAATGAATTTTGAAAAATTAACTGCAAGAAGAAATATTTTTAGATGCTATTGTTTCTTAAAACCTACTTCAACAGCACTTATTAAGTCTCTGATTTTTACTTCAAACAACACTTTCCCCACATTCATGTGTTAATAGTTACCTGTTTTTCAAGAGCTGGCTCAAAAGCAACCTTCTTTCCTAATTAGTTTCTTCCTTTTCCATGGTACGTAGTTGATTTTGTTTTGTGAATATCATTTTATTTTTTGTTGTTGTTGTTTTGTTTGTTTGTTTGTTTTTAATACTATCTGATAGAAAGTAAGTTCTGTGAGACCTCATCTGCTTTGTTCATTACTATGGTCTCAGAGCCTAGAACAGGTGCATAGAAAATAATTGTTTTTCCACTCACTGACCTGTTCCATCAAACTAGTTCAGGTACACCTGGTTTAGAGTTGTCCCACAGACTCCTGAATCATTAAGGATCTGCTAAGCCAACCCACACAGATCTACAAACTTCAGTGGATGTATTCCA
>NW_012110729.1:0-1345 GCF_000951045.1 Mandrillus leucophaeus | reverse complement strand
TCACTATGTTGGCCAGGCTGGTCTTGAACTCTTGATATCAAGTGATCCACCCACCTTGGCCTCCCAAAGTGCTGGGATTACAGGCGTGAGCCACCATGCCCAGCCCATCGGTTTTAAGTCATCTCCACAAATTTATTCTGTACATCAATGGGAAGAGCTCTGTACACTTTTTTTTTTTTTTTTTTTTTTTTTTGAGATAGAGTCTTGCTCTGTCGTCCAGGCTGGAGAGCAGTGGTGCAGTCTCGGCTCACTGCAACCTCCGTCTCCTGAGTTCAAGCAATTCTCTGATTCTCTTGCCTCAGCCCCCCGAGTAGCTGGGACTAGAGGCATGTGCCACCATACCAGCTAATTTTTTGTATCTTTAGTAGAGATGGGGTTTCACCTTGTTAGCCACGATGGTCATGATCTGCCCAGCTTGGCCTCCCAAAGTGCTTGGATTACAGATGTGAGCCACCACGCCTGGCCCCTCTTTTTTGTATTTTTAGTAGAGATGGGGTTTCACTATGTTAGCCAGCATTGTCTCGATCTTCTGACCTCGTGATCTACCTGCCTTGGCCTCCCAAAATGCTGGGATTACAGGCGTGAGCCACCGCGCCTGGCCGCTCTGTACACATTTTAATAAAATGTCTTTCCTTCGTTGTTCCTACCTGTGACTAATTCTGCTTCTGACTTTCAGACCTTTTTAACTCTGTCATTACAAGATATGGCAAGTCGGGTGCAGTTATCTGGACCTCAGGAGGCAGAAAAATATGTTCTGCACATGGTAAGTGTATTTTCTTTTTCCTTTCTTTTTTTTTTTTTTGAGATGCAGTCTCGCTCTGTCGCCAGGCTGGAGTGTAGTTGCGCAGTCTCGGCTCACTGCAACCTCCACGTCCCGAATTCAAGTGATTCTCTTGCCTCAGCCTCCTGAGAGCTGGGACTACAGGCATGCACCACCACGCCCAGCTAATTTTTTGTATTTTTAGTAGAGACGGGGTTTCACCATGTTGGTCAGGCTGGTCTCGAACTCCTGACCTCATGATCTGCCTGCCTCGGCCTCCCAAAGTGCGGGGATTATAGGCATGAGCCACTGTGCCTGGCCTGGATTTTCATTTCTTTAAAAATTAATTACTGGATTTTTGTTCCTGTAACAGATGTTCATTGTGGAAACTATTTTAAAAGGAGAAAAGCTGGGGAACCTCCAAAGTCAACCACTATTGACAATTTGGTTTATTTCCTTATAGTCTATATGGTTTCTAGTTTTGGTGTGCTCATATGATATACATACCAGGCGTGTGTCCTATTTGTGCTTTTTTTTTTTTTTTTTTTTTTTCTTATTTTTTTTTTTTTGAGATGGAGTCTTACT
>NW_012110728.1:0-2997 GCF_000951045.1 Mandrillus leucophaeus | reverse complement strand
AACAACATGACCCTACTCACTACCAGTTACAAACTGGCTTCCTGTGAATACTGTCTGTTTAAATTAAACTCAATTCTACCATCTGACCAAACTTCAAACCGAAGTGGCTTTATGGAGTGCTATAAGCAGTAGCACCAACACTTTCATGTGAAGTTACACTAGTTATTCTTCTACTGTCCATGATGTCAATTAATAGTTGAGATAATGATGAATCCTAACCAAAACTCAGGAAAGCGGTGGGATATAAAACCTCCAGAGATGTTTTGGGGCTCTGAGAACACAGATCTGTAACTAGGTACCCCAATTTTTCTAAGAAATAGTTTAATTATTTTTTCTCTTTCTTCTTTTTCCTCCTTTTCCCCACCTCCTACTTTAGCTCTTTAGAAATGCAATAATAGCCTATTACTGCCTCTTCATCAGACATTTCTTAGAGGGCAAATTCATCTAACGTTGTGCTTAGACACGAGCAGAACGTTCACCCACCACGAGGCTGCCTCAAGAGATAACAGTCGATTTACAATCCAAAGTCCCACTACAGAACTCTCTCCCCCAGTGGAGAGTTTTAGGCCAGTTTTACAACCCATTTCTGCCCATGAAAATGCCAGTCCAACTGCCCAGTAGGTAAGATACTAAGCTGGCATGAGGACCACCCCCCAACCTGCTCACCTCCTCCCCTGCCTTTCAAAAGTACCCACTTTCTGCTCCAAGAGCAAAGCAGTACCCTTAAGCCAGGAAACCTGTACTTCTTCCCCTAAACTGGCTTTGGAATAAAAGCCACTTTATACCAGACCTTGCTCTTATGAATTGGATTCTGCAAGTAGCAGAATAGACCCTGCATTTTGGTTACAATCTGGGCCTTCGTCAAGTGGCCTGCTCATTACTGTAAAGTCTGGTCCTACAGCCATCATGTGGAAATGGCACTGGATGTGGCCAGGGCCAGTGTCCCTCAGCTCCCTGTAGAGCATCAGAAGGGACTGGGGGAGGCTCAGAGCACCAGCAGCAACTTCTCAGCATGGATGAGGGGACACTGGGCAGAGGTGACACTGGCTATACAAGCCAGAGGCCGTGGAAGGACTGTAGGCATCAGTGGCAGATGCTGCAGCAAGTGAGGTCAATGACCAGCGACCAGGCCAAATGGAGGACATTGCTGTACAGGGTGGCGGAAGATAGTGTGGACCAGTACTACTCCCCACCCTCTACAGGACTCAGTTACAATTAATCTATCAACCACATACATAGAATTCTCATTATACCTTAATTATGGGTTAGAGACCCTACTTCCTTGATGCATCCACTTGACAACATCCACCTTAATATCTCTAATTTACTTTTAGTGTAAAATACTGCTATAAGGTGAGCTCTGCTAATAATGGCATCTAAACCCCACAATACTAGTTCTATTCAAAATCCTATTTTTCAATGCTAGGAATCTTTATCCCAACCATAGGGATGATGCCGTAATCTGCTTACTTTATTTATTTATTCACTTATGTATATTTATTTATTTATTTATGAGACGGAGTCTCGCTTTGTCACCCAGGCTGGAGTGCAGTGGTGCAATCTCAGCTCACCGCAACCTCTGCTTCCTGGGTTCAGGCGATTCTCGTGCGTCAGCCTCCTGAGTAGCTGGGATTACACGCGTGCACCAACATGCCTGGATAAATTTTGTATTTTTAGTAGAGATGGAGTTTCACCATGTTGGCCAGGCCGACTTCAAACTCCTGACCTCAAGTGATCCGCCTGCTTCAGCCTCCCAAAGTGTTGGGATTACAGGTGTGAGCCACCACGCCAGGCCATCTGCTTACTTTAAATGGGTACCCTTTTTCATATTAACTGATCTCTCTCCTCTGATGTTAGTTCGACCATCTAACTGAAGCTTGAGTTCCACACTAACCAGTTCTACCCATTCTCTTTGTGTTCTCCTGCCAGCATTAACATGACTTTTACCACTGCTACTTATAAGCAGGTGGACTGATAGATGCCTATCAATTCCACTCTATTCTACCACAAAGGGTTGAAGCTTTCTATTTTTTCATTTGTTTCGGTAGGTTTCTAATTGCTCATTGAAGCATTTTTAGGATGACTGCTTTAAAATCTTTGTCAGATAGTTCTAACATCTCAGCGTTGGCCTCTGTTGATTGTCTTTTTTCATTCAGTTTGAGATCTTCCTGGTTCTTGCTGTGATGAGTGTTTTTTTAAAGGAAAATTCCTTGCTTATTAAGAATGTCACATTTTGAAACTAGAAGCAGTAAAGTGTATGAAAAGTTTAAAATATAAATTTCAGAAAACTCTTACAGCAACAGAAAAGCAGAATAAAGAAAACTTAAAAACACAGACACAGTCTTTTCCTGTTACTGTGCCATAATTAACATCAAGTAGCCAACCAGTTTTTCCCCAGAAAACGGTATTACATTCTCTGCCTCCTGGGCCACAGATTTTTAGCCTGGGCAACATAAGCAAAAAAAAAAAAAAAAAAAAAAAAAAAAACAGAAAAGAAAAAGAAAAAGAAAAAAAAAAAGATTCCAACATATCTAAAGGCATCAACAGTTGGGAATAAACCAGTAGCTTCTTAATTCAACCTGATAGACAATGGAAACAAAGATTAAAAGCATCTGATTTTTTCTTTTAACATTTGACTATAATGGCAAAAATGATAAAGATCATGTAATATCTGTTTTCCTAGCACAGCCAGACAGAAAAGAAGGTTGAATTGCAATAAGAAAAAATTCATTTTGTGGGTGTCCTAAATGTACCACATTAAATATATATATATTTTTTGGTGGGAACAGAGTCTTGCTCTGTCACCCACGCTGGAGTGCAATGGCATGATCTTGGCTCACTGCAACTCTGCTTGCCGGGTTCAAGCAATTCTTTTGCCTCAGCCTCCCAAGTAGCTGGGACTAAAGGCGCGTGCCACCATGCCCAGCTAATTTTTGTATTTTTAGTAGAGATGGGGTTTCACCATATTGGCCAGGCTGGCCTCGAACTCCTGACCTC
>NW_012110727.1:0-1016 GCF_000951045.1 Mandrillus leucophaeus | reverse complement strand
AAAAAAAAAAAAAAAAAAAAATCCCAGCAAAAAAAAAAACTCAAGACCAGATGGATTCAAATCCAGACGTACAAACATACAAAACCAAATATACAAAGAAGAACTAATACCAGTCCTCCTGAAACTGTTCCAAAAAATTGAGGAGGAGGGAACCCTCCCTAACCCATTCTGTGAGGACACTATCACCCTGATACCAATATCAGACAAGGATGCAACAAAAAAATAAAACTACAGGCCAGTATGAACATAGGTGCAGAAATCCTCAACAAAATGCTAGCTAATCAAAGCCAACAGCATATCCAAAAGATCATACACAATGATCAAGTGAGATTTATCCCAGGAATGCAACGTTAATTCAACGTACACAAATCATTAAATGTGATACATCACATCAACAAAATTAAGGACAAAAACCCGTATCAACATCTGAATAGATGCAGAAAAACTGTTTGATAAAATTCAGCATCCTTCATGATAAAAACCCTCAACAAACTAGGCATAGAAGGAACATACCTCAAACCAATAAAGGCCACGTATGACAAACCCACAGCCAAAATCATACTGAATGGGGAAAAGTTGAAAGCATTCCCTTCAAGAACTGAAACAAGACAAGGATTCCCATTTTCACCACTCTTATTCAACGTAGTACTAAAAGTCCTAGCCAGAGCAGTGAGGCAAGAGAAGAAATAAAAGGCATCTGGATTGGAAAAGCAAAAGTCAAATTGTCCTCCTTTGCTGATGATAGATCTTATATCCAGAAAACCTAAAGATTTCAAGAAACTTAGATTTGATAAATGAATGCACAAAAGTTACAGGATAGAAAATCATTGTACAAAAACCAATAGTATTTCTATATACCAATAATGATCTGAGAATGAAATCAAGTAGGCAATGCCATTTACAATAGCTATAAAATACCTAGGAAGCCAGGCACGGTGGCTCACGCCTGTAATCCCAACACTTTGGGAAGCTGAAGTGGGCAGATCACCCGAGGTCGGGAGTTCGAGACCAGCCTG
>NW_012110726.1:0-1316 GCF_000951045.1 Mandrillus leucophaeus | reverse complement strand
TACAGATAGAAAAGAGAGTAAGAGAGTGAGCAAGAGAGGGAAGAAAAACACTTGTAATCCCAATACCCAATGATAATAATTGGCAATATTCTGCTGTAGTTTTTTTGTTTTTGTTTTTGTTGTTTTGAGACAGTCCCTCTCTGTCGCCCAGGCTGAAGTGCAGTGGTGCAATATGGACTCACTGCAACCTCCCAGGTTCAAGCTATTCCTAAGTCTCAGTCTTCCAAGTAGCTGGGATTACAGGTATATGCCACCATGCATGGTTAATTTTTCTACTTCTAGTAGAGACGGTGTTTTGCCATGTTGCCCAGGCTGGTCTCAAACTCCTGGCCTCAAGTGATCTGCCGGCCTCAGCCACCCAAAGTGTTGGGATTACAGGCGTGAGCCATCATTCCCAGTCACTGCTGTATTTTCTTCATCAAATTACTACAGTTTGCCTGATTTCCCCAAAAGCACTAATTTTAATTTCATGTTAATTATGGAAGCAATTGTTTAATTGTTTATTTTGGAAGCACTGTATGTATAACATTAAAGTGAAACTTCTCAGAATGGAGTGAGCTTTAGGAAGCCCAGAGCCCCACCTAATCCACTCCATTCCCATAGCCCTTGAAGGGCCTCATGGAAACACAGGTTGAATGCCACTGTTCTTCATCAATGATCTCAAACTTTTGTTTTAATCACATCTACTAATCAATAACTACTTTTGAGCATGCATTCCTAAACGGATTCATTCATATTTTATATACAAGTGCTACTATAAATGTTTTATATACTCTATTTTGTATAAGACATACACAAAAGTAAAAATGCAGAGGATAAAGATGAAATGATGAAATACTATTTCTGTTTAATTACTATAGGAAACCGAAAAGCTCCTTTTGTACATGCAAAAATATTGTTGTTAATACTATCTATATGGAGAAATTACCAGGCATTTCTCTCTTATTTTATTGTGGTAAAAAACACATAACATGAGATCTCCCCTGTTAAAAAACTTTTAAGTGAACAGTATTGTTAACAATAAACACAATTTTGCACAGCAGATCTCCAGTATGTAGTCATACTGCATGACTGAAAGTCTATCCATTGAACGGCAGCTCCCCATTTCTCCTCCTCATAGCCCCTGCACCCACCATGCTATTTTCTGCTTATGAGTTTGACTACTTTAGATATGTCATATAAGAGGAATCAAGCAGTATTTGTCCTTCTCTGATTTATTTATTTCATTTAGCATAATCATCTCAAATTTCATGCATGTTATAGCATATAACAGGATTTCCTTTTTTGTGGCTGAACAATTTTTTTTTTTTTTTTTT
>NW_012110725.1:0-1403 GCF_000951045.1 Mandrillus leucophaeus | reverse complement strand
TAATAATACAGGTAGATTTTCTGTGATGCAACGTACAGCAGATTTATAATCTGGTTTAAGAACATCACTTGCATATGTGCTATATAATACGGGACTTTTAAAAAGAGTTTCAGGAGTATAAAGTGATTTGGCTTAACACGTTCATAGAAGGTAAGCTGCTATGTAATAATTTAATCTAAAAATCAGATTTTGCACCGGGTTTTATGTGGTTCCTAGCACTGCTAATAACTACTGGTATGGAATTTTATATCATACAAGGATCCATGTCATAAATTTAAGAAAAGACTCATTATATTTAAATGATTCTACTTACCATCTTTATCATGCCCACTTTGGCACTGCCAGGGACAATGAAACACAGGTGACTCGGCCTGTGCCCGGTGAAAACTGGGCAAATACAAGTTGGTTGACAGTGCACTATAGTAACTACAGAAACTAAGATACATAATAAATGAGCTCTTTTCAATTTAACATCCATGGTCCTCCAATCAATATTTGATCTACCTTTTTATTAGATCTCTAGCATTTCTTCTCTCTTAGGTGGTGCCCTTACCCTGTCCTACAGGTCGTGATCTCTGTGCCTATTATTATACGCTCCCCTAACCTGAAAAGACGACTTCTCCACCTATCCACATTCACTAAGTCAAACCCACCTTCTGTTGTAAAGAAACCTTATCTGATCCGTTGCTGCTCACCTGACTTGCCCATCTCTTTATTCTCCTTCTACATGGATGTCAAAATGATTTCATCTGTAGAGCTTCCTCTGATAACAGCTGCATGTGGGGGATTCTGAGGCTATGGTAAGGGTCACTGAAAAAAGGTACTTGCCCCATATATAGGAAGTGAAGAGGTATTTGCCACCTCTATCTTGGCACTTTTTTTTTTTTTTTTTGAGATGGAGTTTCGCTCTTGTTGCCCATGCTGGAGTGCAATGGCACGATGTCGACTCACTGCAACCTCCGCCTCCCGGATTCAAGCAATTCTCCTGCCTCAGCCTCAGAAGTAGCTGGAATTAGAGGCATGCGCCACCACACCCGGCTGATTTTGTATTTTTGAGACGAGGTTTCTTCATGTTGGTCAGGCTGATCTTGAACTCCCAACCTCAAGTGATCCGCCTGCCTTGGCCTCCCAAAGTGCTGGGATTACAGGCGTGAAACACTGTGCCTGGATATCTTGGCACTTTTTAAAAAACATATTGGCAATAATTTCTCTTATACTTTTGCATCTTTCAAAAGATCTAACAGAATGTCGAGTACATGGCAGATCTCAATCTCAATATAAATGTATTAATATTATCAAATCAAGTCACTTCAAATTCAAATCTTTCCATAATAAACATCAAACATTTTTATTAATACTATTGAGGTACAATTACATAAAATTCACTCATTTTAAGTATAATT
>NW_012110724.1:0-2281 GCF_000951045.1 Mandrillus leucophaeus | reverse complement strand
CAGGATGTATCATGGTTAAGAGGTCAGATTCTGAAGCCAGGCTATGTATGACCTTTAGATCTACCACTTAGCTGGGCAAATTAATTAACCTTATTGTGCCTGGGTTTCTCTAGGTGTAAAAAGAGGATTATTATCCTATTATTATTAGACTTACTTCATAATATTATGAAGATTAAATGCCTTAATATGGGCAAAGTGCTCAAAACAGTGACTGACACAACATAAGCACTAAATATGTATCACCTGTTTTAATTAATAGACCTTAGTTATTGCTGATTCTTTCCACAAGTTAGTCCTATATTATGTTCTATATTCTCCATTCTATATTATGTCCTCCATGCGCTATTATAAATGGGCTCTCTTCATTTTTCCCTTTATCCAAATCTTACCCAGGTTTCAAGGCCAACTTCTGGTAAATCCTTTGCTCATTCCAATCCTTAAATGTTCATTCCAATCCTTAAACGATCATTCCCTAATTTTAACATCTACAGGATTTTCTGCATCACTCTGCATTTAATTAAAACTGCTTTGATTCCTTGTAGTTTTTCTCGTATAAGTTTGTCAATTCAATTGTTAGAAACTCTTTGAAGGTCCTGATTACATCTCCTGCACCTTTGTGAGTTCCTATAGCAGGTAGTAATTGCTTAGTATTTGCTGTGTAAAATAATAAAGCACAATAGGAACCTCACCTCTGATCGTTCTGCCTTTGCAATCAAAGAAAGGGAGATGGCTGTGAGAACATTCCATGCTTCTCCAGGAGCCAAGCTGCAAATATATTAGGGCCAGAGAATTCTGACTCCCATTAAAATGAGCAGCTCTGAAAGAGGGAGGGGGGGAACCCTTCCTGCCACTGTAGAGGATTTATGGGTAGCCCTTAAGTTCCCAACCCAAATTGTGGCACTGGGTTTTTTATGAGAAATGTGTCAACATGACAAAATGATTCAGAGCACAGGATTTGGAGTCACACAGATCTAGGTTTCAGAGGGACTCCTGTTTCCTTCTCTATAAAGGGGACATTTTAACACCTACTTCACAGGTATTTAACTTTCATCCTAACACTGAACTGAAGTGCAAAGCCTTGGAAACAAATTTAAATAAACTGAAAACATTGCAATTCACAAATAAAAGTGAGAACATTTTTAGTTACATAAGAATATATTATATTAAATTAGGTGGTGGGAGTATTTATAATAATCTAAATGGCCTGTGAGAAAATTAAACTGGCATTGTCAATAATACATACTTAAGATGAGAAAAAAAATCCCACTACAAAGTTTGTCCTTTTTGACATTTTCTCCTTCCTGTAATTTTTTCTTTCACTCAAGATCAAAAATGTTCAAGATTATCCCCAAAGATAAATAGTTGGGCAAGTTGGTTCTATAAATGTAGTATTTCAGTTCATAGTTCAAAAATACTTCCAAATAGGAATTAACATGAATTTAAGAAATTAACACAAGACAGCTAAACTGATGATCTGAGTTCGTAATTTCAAATTAAGATTTGTTCCAACTTGAAGCTGGCAGTCATACAGTTTAAACGGTTTGTTAACAGCACTGACAAAAGCAAATACCACAATCTTTCAGAAAATTCACCCTGAAATTCTAATAACTAGTTATTTTAAGGCAGTATAATTGTTGGTATACTTCACGAAATGCGTTTCCTTCTGAAGGCAAAAAAAAAAAAAAAAAAATCCTTTCCTCTGACTTCTCCCTCGAGCTACCTTACTACTATACTTCTAGAGAGAACTGCTTGCAGTTGCAAGCAATCTAGCTTTTACTCCAATCATGCTGAAATCATTCTTGTAGCTTCCAAATTGCAAAGCAAATATTTAAGCTCCTCATTTTGCTTGACCACACCACGCCATTTATAATTTGGTCTTATCTTTCATCACTCCCTACTAACCATCCCTGTAGACTCAGCAAACCACTAGACTTCCTCTAACATACCTTGTTCTTTCAGTTTGTGCTTCTACATGTATTATTCCTTGCCTCTACAATGCCTTTCCTGACTGCTGTGCACTACAAACTGCTTATGAAATATCATCTCTTCTATGGAATTTCCCCCCACTTCATAAACATCTTTGCTCTCAGTGTACTCTCACATCGTTCCCTAATAGGATTCAGAACGCTGCACAGTAATTGTTTCACATATCTTGATATCCTCAGAATCTAACATAGTTTGAGGCATCTAGTGGACAATTAAGGGTGGGTTTTTAAAGACTTTCTGATATGATCTTATTATTCTATCTACTCACTGTTACTCAAGTATACTGGATGAAGGG
>NW_012110723.1:0-3235 GCF_000951045.1 Mandrillus leucophaeus | reverse complement strand
TGTCTCTACACCTGTCCCCCACCCCTCCAGATGGTGACCCCAGAGGAAGACGTGCATTGGGTCTGCTGGCCCCGGGCCAGTGTCTCTCAGCCAGGTGCTCAGCCCCTGGTGAGCTGAAGCTCAGGCCCTTCCTGGCGCCCTGGTCTCCTGCACTGAGCTGTGGTGAGCACATCCGGGTCCTCTGGATACATGTGCAGGGAGGGGGTTGTACTGGGTTGGGTCAATGATGAGAACCTTATATTGTCCTGAAGAGAGGTGATGACTTAAAAATCATGCTCAATAGGATTACGCTGAGGCCCAGCCTAGGTGAGAATTTTGGAAGAAGATGCTGGGATCCCGAGCTCCCTGGCATGGCCACTATATTTTAGGCAGGAGACCTTGAGGCTCTGAACGGCATCTCTGGGGGGCCCAACCCTATCTCTGCGCTCCTCCTTGAGGCAGCCCAGGTTTGCTGTGTGGGCTTGGGCTCCGGTTCCCTGAGCCCCCATTCTCCCTTGTGTCTTTCAGTGAGCTCGTCTGGCTAGGTGGGGCCCCCAGGCATTGACTGGCATAGGTGAGTGGTCCTGCTGGGGTCATGGGTCATCAGCAGCGAGGGGTCACCGAGGGTCCGCCTTTGAGACAGGAGGGTTTCCACGGGCAGCCGACCTGAATCCGCACCAGGGAGGGGTGGGTTGGTCCTCCAAGACGGCTGCTTTTCTGGGAATCAGACCCAAGGAGGATGCCTTCCCTGCAGCCCTGTGGGGATGACGGTGGTCCAGGCAGGAAAGGGTTCCTTCAGTTTCACGTAGGGGAGCTCCCAGCTGAGTCTCAGTGCATTGGTCTGGCCTTGACGACTGACCAGGCCACATGAGGGGGGCCACAGGGGCTTCAGGATGCCATGCGGTCACACAGGATCTCTCCATCCCCGGAAAAAGGTGGGCATAGCGCCCATGGATTCAAGCTGCAGAGATTCAAGAATTGCACACAAATTATTGCCCTGAATGGGACCAACCCTGTTGTGCAATGTGCCATCCCAGGGCGCCTCTTTGAGCCTGAAGGGGGTGGTGCTGTTTCCCTAGGTTTGGGTCAAGGCTGAGCTCTGGCCGGTGCCTGGTGGTGCTATTGTCCAGTCATAGACTCGTTAGTTTTAGGCCAAGGGGTCAGCTCTGTATCTAAAGGATCCCCTGTGCTGGGGATCTCCCCTTTCCTGTGGCTGGAAGTCACCACTTCCCCATTGGCAAGAGTCAGGAAGGGTGGCCTCCTGAGGTGGAAGGCCTGCTGTCAAGGGTCTTGTCCCTAGAATATGCTGCCCATGCTGCTTCTGAGCCCCGGGGTCACCTCCAGGGTGGCAGGTCTTGGGCCCAAGGAAAGGAGAAGTCACCATGTGTCCCCGATTAGCCGAGTGTGGCCCTGCTCTGTGTTTAGGAGGTGTGTGGGGCATGGATGAGGACCCACCAGAGAAAGCATGTGGCCCTGGGACCCCAGGTTGCGATTTCCAGTTCATGCTGCTAGGATAGGGCACCTGGGTGGGTGCCCACAGTGCACAGGGATGGGCTATGTGACTTGCAGGTCTGCAGCAGCATCTGGCACCCAGGCCAGCCTCCTTGGTTGGCTGTGAGCTGAATGGTAGCCCTGGCCTGTGCCCAGTACATCTGGCATGACCCTGGGGTCCTGTAGGGGAGCCAGCATGGGCAGTGGAGGTGTTCATGGGACCTGCAGCAGGACACAGCCGGGGCTTCTTGTCCGAGCCCAGTGACTTGCCTATCCTGTCTTTCCACGGTTCGGTGGCTGACAGAGCATTGGGTGCCCTGAGTCCATGATGGGCCAGTGTTCCACGTGCATCCCATCACATGGGTCCATGGAGGGTGAACCTCCCCTCAGCCGACACACCCCACCTTCTGCCCCCATGGAGGGGTGAGGTTGTGTTTGCACACCTGTCCTACTGTTTCCCCAGATGTTGAGCCCAGAGGAAGACTTTGCACTGGACCCAATGGCCCCAGGTCAGCGTCCGTCAGCCGGGTGCCCAGCCTCTGGTGCACTGAAGATCAGGCCCTTCCTGGCGCCTTGGTCTCCTGCGTTGAGCTGTGGTGAGCACATCTGGATCCTGCTGGATGCATGTGCAGGGAGGGGGTTGCCCTGGGTTGGGTCGATGATGAGAACCTTATATTGTCCTGAAGAGAGGTGATGACTTAAAAATCATGCTCAATAGGATTACGCTGAGGCCCAGTCTAGGTGAGGGTTTTGGAAGAGGATGCTGGGATCCCGAGGTCCCCAGGAGAGCCCCTATATTTTTGGCTGGAGACCTGGAGGACGTG
The DNA here is from genome assembly GCF_000951045.1 of Mandrillus leucophaeus. Lineage (NCBI taxonomy): Eukaryota > Metazoa > Chordata > Mammalia > Primates > Cercopithecidae > Mandrillus > Mandrillus leucophaeus. The sequence goes on along the minus strand of NW_012110723.1, from coordinate 941 downwards.
AAGGGCATCTTGGGGGTGCCCGACCCTGTCTCTGCGCTCCTCCATGAGGCAGCCTGGGCTTCCTGTGCGGGCTTGGTTTCGGCCCTCCAGTTCCCCAGGTTGAGGCACAGTGGAAGCTCCTTTCTGAGCCCCGTTCTCCCCTTGTGTCTTTCAGTGAGCTCTTCCACATGGGAGGGCCCCCTGGCATTCACTGGCATAGGTGAGTGGCTGGTATCATGGGCCTTGAGCCAGGCCGCGAGGGGTCGCCAAGGGTCAGCCTTTGGGAAAGAAGGGTTTCCTCAGGGAGCCAACCTGAATCCCCACTGGGAAGAGATGGGTTCTCCAGGACAGCGGCTCCCTGGGAAACAGGAACCAAGGAGGATGCTTTCCCTGAAGACCTGCAGGGGTGACAGTGGTCCAGGCAGGAAAGGGTTCCTTCAGTTCCACCCACGGCAGCTCCCAGCTGAGTCTAGGTGCTTGCGTCTGGACTCGAGGACTGTCCTGGCCATATGAGGGGGACCACAGGAGCTCTGGGGTGCCATAGGGATCCCACAGGCGCTCTCTGTCCCTGGAGAAAGGTGGGTGATCGGGCCCATGGAGTTGAGCTGTTGAGATTCAAGGATCGCACCTGACACATGGCCCTGAATGGGACCCCCCCGTTGAGCAATGGGCCATCCCATGGGCCTCTTCAAGCCTGAAGGGGAGTGGTGCTGTTTCACTGGGTTTACGTCAAGGCTGAGCTCTGGCTGGCGCCTGGTGGTGCTGCAGTCCAGCCCTTGGACTCATGGGTTTTGGGCCAAGGGTGCAGCCAGCATCCCGCTGGAAGTCACCCCTTCCCTGTGGCTGGAAGTTATCCCTTCCCAGTGGGCTAGTATCGGGAAGGGTGGCCTCCTGAAGTGGGAAGGCCCGCTATTGAGGGTCTGGTCCTGGAAATTTGCTGCCCATGCTGCTTCTGAGCCATG
>NW_012110722.1:0-1747 GCF_000951045.1 Mandrillus leucophaeus | reverse complement strand
TTTAAATAGAGACGGGCTTTCACCCTGTTGCCCAGGCTGGTCTCTAACTCCTGAGTTCAAGTGATCTGCCCACCTTGGTCTCCGAAAGTGTTGGGATTACAGGCGTGAGCCTCTGTGCCTGGCCTATTTTTATTAATTACCTTTGTGTGTTATCCAGATTTTTTTTTTTTTTTTGAGATGGAGTCTCGCACTGTCACCCAGGCTGTAGTGTAACGGCGTGATGTCGGCTCACTGCAACCTCTGCCTCCCGGGTTCACGCGATTCTCCTGCCTAAGCCTCCCCAGTAGCTGGAATTACAGGAGCACACCACCACACCCGGCTAATTTTTTGTATTTTTAGTAGAGATGGGGTTTCACTATGTTGGCCAGACTGGTCTCAAACTCCTGACCTTGTGATCCGCCCACCTTGGCCTCCCAAAGTGCTGAGATTACAGGCGTGAGCCACCACACCCGGCCCCAGATTTAAAATAGTATCTATTTTCATGCCTCAATTTCACAAGCATGTATTCTGTTAATCCAATTAACAATGAACACTCAACAATTTTGTTAGTGGCATCAATATGGTGTTCTTGTGCCACAGTCCTTTGATAGTGGCATATTATTTAGCTCAGTTCTCACATGCCACTTATACCCTAAAGCAAATCTCCATGAAACAGTTTAAAATTGCTGAGTGATGTGGTCATTTTGCTATATCAGGATGTTTTCATTGTCTAAGTGCAGTAATGGCAGAGAACATTACGCACTTTATGGCTACTATGCTGATTATAGCTGGACACTGGATACTGTAGGAGTAGTTACTCGAAACCTCCATTATGATGAATTGATCTATTATCTCTATTTATTAGGTCATAGGAGCTGGTTAACGTCGCTGAGTTTTAGCTCTGGCCAGCAAAAAGCATAGTCACTGTTTATTATGGTTAGCAGGGAAGAACAAGAAAAATCACTACGTATTATCACTCCTTGGGGGCGGGTGGCAGTGAAGGAAAAATCCCACAACAGCCTTGGAATACCAGAGCTACTGACTGTGGGTTAGAATGGTCTTTCATTATGAAGGACAACCCATTGAATTTGAGAAGTCTACAGTGAAAGTAAAATGTGTTCTTAAAATGCAATACTATCTCGAGGCAGTTTTAATTCTAACAATAGGAGCCTACATACCAGATGGCTTTGAAATATTTACAGGTCCTCTTTATCTGAAATTTTAGTTACCCAGGAACAACCATTATAACTTATACCTTGCCACTAAAAGTAAGGTTTATTTATTCAGAAAAAAAGGGTAATACAATTTTTCATTTTGAAATAAATCAGGATGCATTGAATAAATGCTGTTTAAAAAGCCATACTTTCAACAACTGAAATCATAGATGGCTTTATCTAAGTAAATCCCTTAGTGTGAAGACCAGATAAATCATTTGATGATTTGTGAGAAGTATGTAACTGCATGTGATTAAAGCTTCATGTGTATTTGTCATGTCATGACTCGGTAGTTTAGCCTACAGAAGTAATCATTCATTAAAATGGCCCATCTTCCCCACAATAAAACTGATTATAAACCATATCAAAATTTCTGCCACTTTTGGTCAGGCATAGTGGCTCATGCCTGTAATCCCAGCACTGTGGAAGGCCGAGGCAGATGGATCACCCCAGCTCAGAAGTTCAAGACCAGCCTGAGCAACATGGGGAGACACCCATCTCTACAAAAAATACAAAAAGTAGCCAGGTGTGGTGGTGTGTGCCTGTGGTCCCAG
>NW_012110721.1:0-1132 GCF_000951045.1 Mandrillus leucophaeus | reverse complement strand
TCACAATTGCTACAAAGAGAATAAAATACCTAGGAATACAACTTACAAGGCACTTGAAAGACCTCTTCGAGGAGAACTACAAACCACTGCTCAAGGAAATAAGTGAAGACACAAATAAATGGAAAAACATTCCATGCTCATGGATAGGAAGAATCAATATTGTGAAAATGGCCATTTTGCCCAAAGTAATTTATAGATTCAATGCTATCCCATCAAGCTACCATTGACTTTCTTCACAGAATTAGAAAAAAAACTACTTTAAATTTCATATGGAACCAAAAAAGAGCCCATATAGCCAAGACAATCCTAAGCCAAAAAAAAAAAAAGAAAAGAAAAAAAGAAAAAAAAAAAAACACAAAGCTGGAGGCATCATACTACCTGACTTCAAACTACAAGGCTACGGTAACCAAAACAGCATGGTATGGTACTGGTACCAAAACAGATATATAGACCAATGAAACAAAACAGAGGCCTCAGAAATAATGCCACACATCTACAACCATCTGATCTTTGACAAACCTGACAAAAACTAGCAATGGGGAAAGGATTCCCTATTTAATAAATGGTGTTCGGAAAACACCAAAAACAATATGGCTAGGCGATATTCAGAAAACTGAAACTGGACCCCTTCCTTACACCTCATATGAAAATTAACTCAAGATGGATTCAAGACTTAAACGTAAGACCTAAAATCATAAAAACCCTGCAAGAAAACCTAGGCAATAGCATTCAGGACATAGGCATGGGCAAAGACTTCATGACTAAAACACCAAAAGCAATGGCAACAAAAGCCAAAATTGACAAATGGGATCTAATTAAACTAAAGAGCTTCTGCACAGCAAAAGAAACTATCATCAGAATGAACAGGCAACCTACAGAATGGGAGAAAATTTTTGCAATCTATCCATATGACAAAAGTCTAATATCCAGAATCTACAAAGAAAATAAACAAATTTACAAGAAAAACAAACAATCCCATCAAAAAGTGGACAAAGGATATGAACAGACCCTTCTTAAAAGAAGACATTTATGTGGCCAACAAACATATGAAAAAAAGATCATCATCAGTGGTCATTAGAGAAATGCAAATCAAAACCACAATGAAATATTATCTCACACCAGTTAGAATGGC
>NW_012110720.1:0-1914 GCF_000951045.1 Mandrillus leucophaeus | reverse complement strand
GGGTGGATCACCTGAGGTCAGGAGTTCGAGACCAGCCTGGCCAACATGCTGAAACCCTGTCTCTAGTAAAAATACAAAAATTAGCTGGGCATGGTGGCAGGTGCCTGTAATCCCAGCTACTTGGGAGGCTGAGGCAAAAGAATTGCTTGAACCTGGGAGGTGGAGGTTGCAGTGAGCCAAGATCGTGCCATTGCACTCCAGGCTGGGTGACAAGAGCAAGACTTCGTCTCAAAAAGAAAAAAGAAAGAAAGAAAGAAAGAAAGAAAGAAAAAGAAACAAACTCTGGTATCATTTTTTTTGGCTTTCCCCTGCTCCCCATTAGTAATTTTAATTTATAATTTTTTTTGCTTTCTCTTTTTTTCTTTAAACTTTTTTTTGTAGATTTTTTTATTTCTCTAGTTTTATTTATTTTTTCTTTATTGTTTTAGTTTTGTTCTTCTCTAGTTTTAAAATACATCCATCAAGTATACACCTACTATGTACCCACAAAAATTAAAAATTAAAATTAAAACATAAAAAAATTAAATACATTAATCAGTAAAACAGAACATTGTGAATTGTGTCATCCGAAGCTCCTCCCAGGGATGTAAAACTTTTCTCTCAAGCTGAGCGGTGGCATTGCGGGTTTGCCTGGCATGTTTTTGACCTTGTACAACAGCATCCTGTGGTTAGGAGCTGGTCTCTAGATGAATGAACCCAATACAGCACTTTAGTAATTTCAGGTGATGGCTGACGAGGAACGGCGTGTGCTTTCTGGTTTCTCTGGCACATAGCTGACATCACAGGGCTTACTCCTTGTGATTTAGGCGGCAGCTGCAGGAACAGCCTTCTGGAAAGACAAAACCGGCATCATTTGTCTCACCTCTCCTCGGAGTGCTGAAGCTTCCCTTTCCTCATTAGGAACATTCCTTTTACCTCAAAGAGCTATCGTGAAGAATGAGAAGCAGAAATAGCTGGGAAGCACTTCACGCCAGCCAAGGAAATGTGAGTCATCACTTGGGTCTCAAGCAGGATTGGGCTCAGCTGTGAGTAACATAAACCCTGAAATACCAGTGGCTTAAACGAGGTAGAAGTTTATTCCTCTTTCGTAATAAAGTGCAGGAGTGTGACAACATGGATGATCGTGGAGCACATTATGCAAGTGAAAATAACTAGTCACAGAAGGACAAACACTGCATGATCTCATTTATATGTGGAATCTAAATGAGACAAATTGGAAGAGTGGAGTGGAGTGGTGGTTACCAGGGGCTGGGCAGCAGGGCTTGGGGAGATGTTGGTCAAAGGGTAAAAAATTTGTACTTCAAGAGATCTATTACTAAAAATGATGACTGCCGGGAGCGGTGGCTCACGCCTGTAATCCCAGCACTTTGGGAGGCCGAGGCAGGCAGATCACCTGAGGTCAGGAGTTCAAGACCAGCCTGAGGAACATGGAGAAACCCCTTCTCTACTAAAAATACAAAAAAAATTAGCCACATGTGGTGGCGCATGCCTGTAATCCCAGCTACTTGGCAGGTTGAGGCAGGAGAATCACTTGAACCCGAGAAGCGGAGGTTGCAGTGAGCTGAGATTATGCCATTGTACTCCAGCCTGGGCAACAAGAATGAGACTCTGTCTCAAGAAAAAAAAAAAAAAGGTGACTATAGTTAATAACAATGTATTGTATACTTGAAAATTGCTAAGAGAGTAGATTTTTTTTCTTTTCTTTTTTCTTTCTTTCTTTTTTTTTTGAGACAGTCTCACTCTGTCATCCAGCCTGGAGTGCAGTGGCACAATCTCAGTTCACTGCAACCTCTGCCTCGTGCCTCAGGCTCCCGAGTAGCTGGGACTACAGGCGTGCGCCACTATGCCTGGCTAATTTCTGTATTTTTGGTAGAGACGAGGTTTCACCATGTGGGCCAGGGTGGTCTCTAACTC
>NW_012110719.1:310507-313441 GCF_000951045.1 Mandrillus leucophaeus | reverse complement strand
CTTCTTCAGAGGAAAGCTGTAAGTCTGTCAGATGAATTAACAGAACACTGAGCAGTTTCTCAGAAAGCTTCTTCCCAGTTTTCTTCGGAGGATATTTTCTTTTTCACAATAGCCCTCCAAGGATTCCAAATATCATTTTGCAAATTCCACAAGAACAGTCTTAGCGAAAGGCTTCTTGAGGGGAAAGCTGTAACTCTGTGAGATGATTTCACAGAACACTAGAAGTTTCTCAGAAAGCTTCTTTCTCTTTGTTGTTGGAGGATATTTCCTTTGACCCTGTAGACTTCAAAGGGATCCGAAATATCAGTTCTCAGATTCCACAGAAATAAGGCTAACAAACAGATCCACGAAATACAGCTGTAACTCTGTGAGAGGAAGTCACACAAGACAAAGCAGTTTCTCAGCAATCTTCTTTCCAGTTTTTCTCTGAGGATATTTTCTTTTTCACCATAGCCCTCCATGGGCTTCCAAATATCACTTTGCAAATTCCACAAGAGCAGACTTAGCGAACGGCTTCTGGAGTTAAAAGTTGTAACTCTGTGGGAAGAATTCACAGAACACAGAGCAGTTTCTCAGAAAGCTTCTTTCCAGTTTTTATCTGAAAATATTTCCCTTTTCACCGTAGCCCTCCATGGGCTTCCAAATGTCACTTTGAGAATTTCACAAGAACAGTCTCAGCGAAAGGCTTCTTGTGGGGAAAGCTGTAACTCTGTAACATCAATCCACCAATCACAAGGAAGTTTCTCAGAAAGCTTCTTTCTCATTTTGATCGGAGGTTATTTCCTTTGGCACTATTGTCTTCCAAGGGATCCGAAATATCAGTTCTCAGATTCTTCAGAAATAAGGCTAGCAAACAGCTCCACGAAATACAGCTGTAACTCTGTGAGTGGAGGTCACACATCACAAAGCAGTTTCTCAGAAAGTTTCTTTCCAGTTTTCATCTGAGGATATTTTCTTTTTCACCATAGGCTTCTATGGGTTTCCAAATATCCCTTTGCAAATTCCACAAGACAGTCTTAGCGAACGGTTTCTGGAGATGAAAGTTGTAACTCTGTGAGATGAACTCGCAGAACACAGAGCAGTTTCTCAGAAAGCTTCTTTCCAGTTTTTATCTGGGGATATTTCACTTTTCAGAATAGCCCTCCAATGCCTTCCAAATATCTCTTTGCCAATTCTCAAGAACAGTCGCAGTGAAAGTCTTCTTCAGGGGAAAGCTGTAACTCTGTGAGGTGAATCCACAGATCACAAGGAAGTTTCTCAGAAAGGTTCTTTCTCATTTTGATCGGAGGATATTTCCTTTGACCCTATAGTTTTCCAAGGGATCTGAAATACAGGTCTCAGATTCCACATAAATAAGGCTAGCAAACAGCTCCATGAAATACAGCCATAACTCAGTGAGTGGAAATCACACACCACAAAGCAGTTTCTCAGAAAGCTTCTTTCCAGTTTTCATTTGAGCATATTTTCTTTTTCACCGTAGGCCTCTAGGGACTTCCAAATATCCCTTTGAAAATTCCACAAGAACAGTCTTATCGAATGGCTTCTGCAGGGAAAGCTGTAACTCTGTGAGATGAATTCACAGAAAACACAGCAGTTTCTCAGAAGGCTTCTTTCCAATTTTTATCTGAGGATATTTCCCTTTTCACCACTTTGCAAATTTCTCAAAAACAGTCTTAGCGAACGTCTTCTTGAGAGGAAAGCTTTAACTCTGTGTGATGAATTCACAGATGACGAGGAAGTTTCCCAGAAAGCTTCTTTCTCATTTTGATCGGAGGATATTTCCTTTGGCCCTGTAGTCTTCCAAGGGATTCGAAATATCAGTTATCAGATTCCACAGAAATAAGGCTAGCTAACATCTCCACGAAATACAGCTTTAATTCAGTGAGTGGAAGTCACACATCACAAAGCAGTTTCTCAGAAAGCTTCTTTCCAGTTTTCATCTGAGGATATTTTCTTTTTCACCGTAGGCCTCTATGGTCTTCCAAGTATCCCTTGGCAAATTCCACAAGAGCAGTCTTAGCGAACGGCTTCTGGAGGGGAAAGCTGTAACTCTGTGAGAATAATTCACAGAAAACAGAGCAGTTTCTCAGAAAGCTTCCTTAAAGTTTTTATCTGAGGATATTGCCCTTTTCACCATAGCCCTCCATGGGTTTCCAAACATCACTTTGCTAATTCCAAAAGAACAGCCTCAGTGAAAGGCTTCTTGAGGGGAAACATGTAACTCTGTGACATGAATTCACAGATCACAAAGAAGTTTCTCAGAAAGCTTCTTTCTCATTTTGATCGGAGGATATTTCCTTTGACCCTATAGTCTTCAAAGGGATCCGAAATATCAGTGATCAGATTCCACAGAAATAAGGGTAGCAAACAGCTCCACGAAATGCAGCTGTAACTCAGAGAGTGAAAGTCACACATCACAAAGCAGTTTCTCAGAAAGCTTCTTTCCAGTTTTTATCTGAGGATGTTTTCTTTTTCACCACAGCCCTCTATGGGCTTCCAAATATCGCTTTGCAAATTTCACAAGAACAGGATTAACGAACGGCTTCTTGAGGGGAAATCTCCAAATCCGTGAGATGAATTAACAGAACAGTAAACAATTTCTCAGAAAGTTTCTTTCCAGTTTTCATCTGAGGATAATCCCTTTTTCACCATAGCCCTCCATGGGCTTCCAAATATCACTTTGAATATTACACCAGAACAGGCTTATCGAAAGGCTTCTTGAAGGGAATACTGTAACTCTGTGAGATGATTTCACAGAACACAAAGAAGTTTCTCAGAAATCCTCTTTCCCTTTATTATTAAAGGATATTTCCTTTGGCCCTGTAGTCTTCAAAGGGATCCGAAATATGAGTTCTCAGATTCCACAGAAATAAGGTTAGCAAACAGATCCAAGAAATACAGCTGCAACTCTGTGAGTGGAAGTGACACATCACA
>NW_012110719.1:308889-310087 GCF_000951045.1 Mandrillus leucophaeus | reverse complement strand
GGAGGATATGTCCTTTGGCCCTATAGACTTCAAAGGGATCCAAAATATCAGTTCTCAGATTCCACAGAAATAAGGCTAGCAAACAGATCCACGAAACACAGATGTAACTCTGTGAGTGGAAGTCACACATCACAAAACAGTTTCTCAGAAAGCTTCTTTCCACTTTTTTGCCTCAGGATATTTTCTTTTTCACCATAGCCCTCTAAGGGCTTCCAAATATCAATTTGCAAATTCCCAATGAACAGGCTCAGCGAACGACTTCTTGAGGGGAAAGCTGTAACTCTCTGAGATGAATTAAAAGAACACTAAGCAGTTTCTCAGAAAGCTTCTTCCCAGTTTTCTTCCGAGGATATTTCCTTTTTCACCGTAGCCCTCCATGGGCTTCCAAATATCACTTTGCAAATTCCACAAGAACAGTCTTAGCAAAAGGCTTCTTGAGGAGAAAGCTGTAACTCTGTGAGGTGATTTCACAGAACCCAAAAAAGTTTCTCAGAAAGCTTCTTTCTCTTTGTTATCGGAGGATATTTCCTTTGTCCCTATAGTCTTCAAACGGATCTGAAATATCGGTTCTCAGATTCCACAGAAATAAGGCAGCAAACAGATCCACAAAATATAGCTGTAACTCTGTGAGTGAAAGTAACACATCACAAAGCAGTTTCCCATAAAGCTTCTTTCCACTTTTTTGCCTCAGGATATTTTCTTTTTCACCATAACCCTCTAAGTGCTTCCAAATATCAGCTTCCAAATTCCACAAGAACAGGCTTAGCGAACGCCTTTTAGAGGCGAAAGCTGTAACTCTGTGAAATGAATTAACAGAATACTAAGCAGTTTCTCAGAAAGCTTCTTTCCAGTTTTCATCTGAGGATATTCCCTTTTTCACCATAGCCCTCCATGGGCTTCCAAATATCACTTTGCAATTTCCACAAGAACAGTCTTAGCGAAAGGCTTCTTCACGGGAAAGCTGTAACGCTGTGAGATGATTTTACAGAACACAAAAAAGTTTCTCAGAAACCTTCTTTCTCTTTTTTATCGGAGGATGTTTCCAGAGGCCCTGTAGTCTTCAACGGGATCCGAAATATCGGTTCTGAGACTCCACAGAAATAAGGCTAGCAAACAGATCCAACAAATACAGCCTTCACTCTGTGAGTGGAAGTCACACATCACAAAGCAGTTTCTCAGAAAGCTTCTTTCCAGTTTT
>NW_012110719.1:299622-300776 GCF_000951045.1 Mandrillus leucophaeus | reverse complement strand
GGAAGACACACAAGACAAAGCAGTTTCTCAGAGAGCTTCTTTCCAGTTTTTCTCTGAGGATATTTTCTTTTTCACCATAGAACTCTATGGGCTTCCAAATATCACTTTGCAAATTCCACAAGAACAGGTTCAGCGAACGACTTCTTAAGGGGAAAGCTGTAACTCTGTGAGATGAATTAACACAACACTAAGCAGTTTCTCAGAAAGCTTCTTTCCAGTTCTCACCTGAGGATATTTCCTTTTTCACCATAGCAGTCCATGGGCTTCCAAATATAACTTTGAAAACTCCACAAGAACAGTCTTAGCGAAAGTCTTCATGAGGGGAAAGCTGTAACTCTGTGAGATGATTTCACAGAACATCAAAAAATTTCTCAGAAATCTTGTTTCTCTTTGTTATCGGAGGATATTTACTTCGGCCCTGTAGTCTTCAATGGCATCCGAAATATCACTTCTCAAATTCCACAAAAACAAGGCTAGCAAACAGATCCACGAAATACAGATGTAACTCTGAGAGTGGAAGTCACACATCACAAAGCAATTTCTCAGAAAGCTTCTTTCCACCTTTATGTGTGAGGATATTTTCTTTTTCAAAATAGCCCTCTATCGGCTTCCAAATATCACTTTGAAAATTCCACAAGAACAGGCTTAGCGAGCGGCTTTTTGTGGGAAAGCTGTAACTATGTGAGATGAATTAACAGAACCCTAAGCAGTTTCTCAGAAAGCTTCTTTCCAGTTTTCATCTGAGGATATTTCCTTTTTCACAATAGCCCTCCATGTGCTTCCAAATATCACTTTGCAAAATCCACAAGAACAGTCTTATCGAAAGGCTTCTTGAGGGGAAAGCTGTAACTCTGTGAGATGATTTCACAGAACAAAAAGATGTTTCTCAGAAAGCTTCTTTCTCTTTGTTATCGGAGGATATTTCCTTTGGTCCTATAGTCTTCAAAGGGATCCGAAATATCAGTTCTCAGATTCCACAGAAATAAGGCTAGCAAAGAGATCCACGAAATACAGCTGTAACTCTGTGAGTGGAAGTCACACATCACAAAGCAGTTTCTCAGAAACTTCATCCCACTTTTTCTCTGAGGATATTTTCTTTTTCACCATAGAACTCTATGGGCTTCCAATTATCACTTTGCAAATTCCACAAGAAC
>NW_012110719.1:297425-299300 GCF_000951045.1 Mandrillus leucophaeus | reverse complement strand
CACAGAACACAAAGGAGTTTCTCAGAAAGCTTCTTACTCTTTGTTATCGGAGGATATTTCCTTTGGCTCTGTAGTCTTCAATGGGATCCGAAATATCAGTTCTCAGTTTCCACAGAAATAAGGCTAGCAAACAGATCCACGAAATACAGCTGTAAGTCTGTGAGTGGAAGTCACACATCACAAAGCAGTTTCTCAGAAAGCTTCTTTCCACTTTTTCTCTGAGGATAATTTCTTTTTCACCATAGTCCTCTCTGGGCTTTCAAATATCACTTTGCAAATTATACAAGAACAGGCTCAGCGAACGGCTTCTTGAGGGGAAAGCTGTAACTCTGTTAGATGAATTAACGGAACACTAAGCAGTTTTTCAGAAAGCTTCTTTCGAGTTTTCATCTGAGGATATTTCCTTTCTCACCGTAGCCCTCCATGGGCTTCCATATATCACTTTGCAAATTCCACAAGAACAGTCTTACCGAAAGGCTTCTTGAGTGGAAATCTTTAACTCTGTGAGATGATTTCACAGAACACAAAGAATTTTCTCAGAAGGCTTCTTTCTCTTGTTATCGCAGGAGATTTTCTTTGGCCCTATAGCCTTCAAAGGGATTCGAAATATCACTTCTCAGATTCCACAGAAATAAGTCTAGCAAACAGATCATCGAAATACACCTGTAACTCTGTGACTGGAAGTCACACATCACAAAGCAGTTTCTCAGAAAGCTTCTTTCCAGTTTTTATCTGAGGATATTTTCTTTTTCACCATAGCCCTCTATGGGCTTCCAAATATCACTTTGCGAATTCCACAAGAATAGGATTAGCGAACGGCTTTTTGAGGGGAAATCTTCAAATCCGTGAGATGAATTAACAGAACACTAAACAATTTCTCAGAAAGTTTCTTTCCAGTTTTCATCTGAGGATATTCCCTTTTTCACCATATTCCTCCATGGGTTTCCAAATATCACTTTGAATATTACACCAGAACAGGCTTTTCGAAAGGCTTCTTTAAGGGAGTACTGTAACTCTGTGAGATGATTTCACAGAACATAAAGAAGTTTCTCAGAAATCCTCTTTCCCTTTGTTATTAAAGGGTATTTCCTTTGGTCCTGTAGTCTTCAAAGGATCCGAAATATCGGTTCTCAGATTCCCCAGAAATAAGGCTAGCAAACAGATCCAAGAAATACAGCTGTAACTCTGTGAGTGGAAGTCACACATCACAAAGGAGTTTCTCAGAAAGCTTCTTTCCAGTTTTACTCTGAGCATATTTTCTTTTTCACCATAGCCCTCTATTGGCTTCCAAATTACACATTGCAAATTCCACAAGAACAGGCTTAGCGAAGGATTTCTTGAGGAAAAAGCTGTAACTCTGTGAGATGATTTTACAGAACACTAAGCAGTTTCTCAGAAAGCTTCTTCCCAGTTTTCTTCTGAGGATATTTCCTTTTTCACCTTAGCCATTCATGGACTTCCAAATATCACTTTGCCAATTCCACAAGAACAGTCTAATCGAAAGGCTTCTTGAGGGGAAAGCTGTAACTCTGTGAGATGATTTCACAGAACACAAAGAAATTTTTCAGAAAGCTTCTTTCTCTTTGTTATTGGAGGATATTTCCTTTGGCCCTATAGACTTCAAAGGGATCCGAAATATCTGTTCTCAGATCCCACAGAAATAAGGCTAGCAAACAGATACACGAAATACAGCTGTCACTCTGTGAGTGGAAGTCACACATCACAAAGCAGTTTCTCAGAAAGCTTCTTTCCACTTTTTTGTCTGAGGATATTTTCTTTTTCACCATAGAACTCTATGGGCTTCCAAATATCACTTTGCAAATTCCAAATGAACAGGCTCAGCGAACGACTTCTTGAGGGGAAAGCTGTAACTCT
>NW_012110719.1:292718-295603 GCF_000951045.1 Mandrillus leucophaeus | reverse complement strand
TATTTCCTTTGGCCCTATAGTCTTCAAGGGATCCTCCATATCAGTTCTCAGATTCCATAGAAAACAGGCTAACAAACAGCTCCACGAAATATAGCTGTAACTCAGTGACTGGAAGTCACACTTCAGAAAGCAGCTTCTCAGAGAGCTTCTTTCCAGTTTTTACAAGAGAATATTTTCTTTTTCTCCATTGCCCTCTATGGGGTTCCAAATATCACTTTGCAAATTCCTGAAGAACAGTCTTAGCGAACGGCTTCTTTAGGGGAAAGCTGTAACTCTTTGAGATGAATTCACAGAACACAAAGCAGTTTCTCAGAAAGCCTCTTTCCAGTTTTTATCTGAGGATATTTTGTTTTTCCCCATAGCTTTCCACGGGCTTCTAAATGTCACTTTGTCAATTCCACAAGAACAGCCTTAGTGATAGGCTTCTTGAGGGGAAAGCTGTAACTCTGTCTGTAGAATTCACAGATCAAAGAAATTTCTCAGAAAGATTCTTTCTCATTTCTCTCGTTGGATATTTCCTTTGGCCCTATAGTCTCCCAAGGGATATGACATATTAGTTCTCAGATTCCACACAAATCAGACTAGCAAAAGTTCCAGGAAATACAGCTCTAACTCAGTGTGTGGAAGTCACACATCACAATCAGTTTCTCAGAAAGCTTCTTTCCAGTTTTTATCTGAGGAAATTTTCTTTTTCAGCATAACCCTCTAAGGGCTTCCAAATATCACTTTGCAAATTCTACAAGAACAGTCTTAGAGAACGGCTTGTTGAGGGGAAAGCTGTAACTCTGTCAGAGACATTCAGAGAACACAACGCGGTTTCTCAGAAACCTTCTTTCCAGTTTTTATCAGCGGAAATTTTCTTTTTCCTCATAGCCCTCCATCGGTTCCCAAATATCACTTTGCAAATTCCACAAGAACATCCTTAGCGAAAGGCTTCTTCTGGGGAAAGGTGTAACTCTGTAAAATGAATTCACAGATTGCAAAGAAGTTTCCCAGAAAAATTCTTTCAAGTTTCTATCGGAGGATATTTCCCTGGGCCGTACAGTCTTTCAAGAGACTGAAATATCAGTTCTCAGATTCCACAGAAATAAGGCAAGCAAACAGTTCCATGAAATACAGCTGTAACTCAGTGAGTGGAAGTCACACATCACAATGCAGTTTCTCAGAAAGCTTCTTTCCAGTTTTTATCTTAGGATATTTTCTTTTTCCCCCTAAACCTCTATAGGCTTCCAAATATCACTTTGCAAATTCCACAAGAAGAGTGTCAGTGAACGGCTTCTTAAAAAGAAAGCGCTAAATCTGTGAGATGAATTCACAGAACATAAAGCAGTTTCTCAGAAAGCTTCTTTCCAGTTTTTTTCTGAGGATATTTTCTATTTCCCCATAGCCCTCCACGGGCTTCCAAATATCATGTTGCAAATTCCACAAAACAGCCTTAGTGAAAGGCTTCTTGAGGGGAAAGCTCTAACTCTGTGAGATGAATTCACAGAACACAAAGAAGTTTCTCAGAAAGCTTCTCTCTCATTTCTATCGGAGGATATTACCCATGGCCCAGAGTCTTCCAGGGGATCCGAAATATCAGTTCTCAGGTTCCACAGAAATAAGGCTAGAAAACAGCTGCACAAATACAGCTGTAACTCAGTGAGTGGAAGTCACACATCCCAAAGCAGTTTCTCAGAAAACTTCTTTCCAGTTTTTATCTGAGGATATTTTCTTTTTCCCCATAGCATTCCATGGGCTTCCAAATATCACTTTGCAAATTCCACAAAAACAGTCTCAGCGAAAGGCTTCTTGTGAGGAAAGCTGTAACTCTGTCAGATGAATTCACAGATCATGGAGAAGTTTCTCAGAAAGCTTCTTTCTCATTTCTATCGGAACATATTTCCTTTGGCCCTATAGTCTTCAAAGTGATCCGAAATATCAGTTCTCAGATTCAACAGAAATAAGGCTAGTAAGGAGCTAAACGAAATAGAGCTGTAACTCAGTGAGTGGAAGACACACATCACAAAGCAGTTTCTCTGAAATCTTCTTTCCAGTTATTCTCTGAGGATATTTTCTTTTTCACCATAGCCCTCTTCGGGCTTCACTCTATCACTTAGCACATTACACAAGAACTGTCTTAGTGAACGGCTTATGGAGGGGAAATCTGTAACTCTGTGAGACGAATTCACAGAACACAAAACAGTTTCTCAGAAAGCTTCCTTCCAGTTTTTATCTGGGCATATTTTCCTTTTCCCCATAGCCCTCATTGAGCTTTCTAATATCACTTTGCAAATTCCACAGGAACAGCATTAGTGAAAAGATTCTTGACTGGAAAGCTGTAACTCTCGTAGATGAATTCACAGATCACAAAGAAGTATCTTAGAAAGCTTCTTTCTCATTTCTAACTGAGGATATTTCCTTTGGCCCTATAGTCTTCAAAGGGATCCAAAATGTCAGTTCTCAGTTTCCACTGAAATAAGGCTACCAAACAGCTCCACGAAATACAGGTGTAACTCAGTGTGTGGAAGTCACACATCACAAACTAGTTTCTCAGAAAGCTTCTTTCCAGTATTCATCTGAGGATATTTTCTTTTTCACCATAGCCCTCTATGGGCTTCCAAATATCCCTTTGCAAATTCCACAAGAACAGACTTAGCGAACGGCTTCTGGAGGGGAAAGCTGTAACTCTGCGAGATGAACTCATAGAACACAGAGCAGTTTCTCAGAAAGCTTCTTTCCAGCTTTTATCTGAGGATATTACCCTTTTCACCATAGCCCTCCATCGGCTTTCAAATATCACTTTGCAAATTCCACAAGAACAACCTTAGCGAAAGGCTTCTTGAGGGGAAAGCTGTAACTCTGTGAGATGAATTCACAGATCTCAAAGAAGTTTCTGAGAGAAT
>NW_012110719.1:290177-291738 GCF_000951045.1 Mandrillus leucophaeus | reverse complement strand
CAGTTTCTCAGAAAGCTTCTTTCCAGTTTTCATCTGAGGATATTTTCTTTTTCATCATAGGCCTCTAGGGGCTTCCAAATATCCCTTTGCAAATTCCACAAG
This sequence comes from Mandrillus leucophaeus, assembly GCF_000951045.1. Classification (NCBI taxonomy): domain Eukaryota; kingdom Metazoa; phylum Chordata; class Mammalia; order Primates; family Cercopithecidae; genus Mandrillus; species Mandrillus leucophaeus. The sequence goes on along the minus strand of NW_012110719.1, from coordinate 291,636 downwards.
AAGAGTCTTAGCGAACGGCTTCTGGAGGGAAAAGCTGTAACTCTGTGAGATGAACTCACAGAACACAGAGCAGTTTCTCAGAAAGCTTCTTTCCAGCTTTTATCTGAAGGTATTTCCCTTTTCACCATAGCCCTCCATGGGCTTCCTGCAAATTCCTCAAGAACAATCTTAGCGAAAGTCTTCTTGATTGGAAAGCCGTAACTCTGTGAGATGAATTCACAGAACACAGAGCAATTTCTCTGAAAACTTTTTTCTCATGTTGATCGGAGGATATTTCCGTTGGCCCTACGGTCTTCAAAGGGATCCGAAATATCACTTCTCAGATTCCACAGAAATAAGGCCAGCAAACAGCTCCACGAAATACAGCTGTAACTCAGTATGTGGAAGTCACACACGACAAAGCAGTTTCTCAGAAAGCTTCTTTCCCGTTTTCATCTGAGGATATTTCCCTTTTCAACATAGCCCTCCAATGCGTTCCAAATATTCCTTTGCCAATTCCACAAGAACAGTCTTAGCGAAAGGCTTCTTGAGGGGAAAGCTGTAACTCTCTGAGGTGAATCACAGATCACAAGGAAGTTTCTTAGAAAGCTTCTTTCTCATTTTGATCGGAGGATATTTCCTTTGGCCCTATAGTTTTCCAAGGGATCGGAAGTATCATATCTCAGATTCCACAGAAATAAAGCTAGCGAACAGTTCCACGAAATACAGCTGTAACTCAGTAAGTGGAAGTCACACATCACAAAGCAGTTTCTCAGAAAGCTTCTTTCCAGTTTTCATCTAAGGATATTTTCTTCTTCACCATAGGCCTCTATGGGCTTCCAAATATCCCTTTGCAAATTCCACAAGAACAGTCTTAGCGTACGGCTTCTGAGGGGAAAGCTCTAACTCTGTGAGATGAATTCACAGAACACAGAGCAGTTTCTCAGAGCTTCTTTCCAGTTTTTATCTGAGGATATTTCCCTTTTCACCATAGCCCTATATGGGCTTCAGAACGTCAGTTTGCAAATACCACAAGAACAGTCTTAGCGAAAGCCTTCTTCAGGGGAAAGCTGTAACTCTGTGAAATGAATGCACAGATGACAAAGAAGTTTCTCAAACTGTTTGTTTCTCATTTTTATCGGAGGATATTTCCTTTGGCCCTATAGTCTTCAAAGCAATTCGAAGTATTAGTTCTCAGATTCCACAGAAATAAGGCTAACAAACAGCTCCATGAAATACAGCTGTAACTCAGTGAGTGGAAGTCACATACCAGAAAGCAGTTTCTCAGAAAGGTTCTTTCCAGTTTTCATCTGTGGATATTTTCTTTTTCACCATAGGCCTCTATGGGCTTCCAAATATCGCTTTGCAAATTCCACAAGAACAGTCTCAGCGAAAGGCTTCTTGAGGGGAAAGCTGTAACTCTGTGAGATGAATTCACAGATCACAAAGAAGTTTCTCAGAAAGCTTCCTTCTCATTTTG
>NW_012110719.1:285158-288623 GCF_000951045.1 Mandrillus leucophaeus | reverse complement strand
AATTCCACAAGAACAGTCTTAGCGAACAGCTTCTGGAGGGGAAAGCTTTAACTCTCTGAGATGAATTCACAGAACACAGAGGAGTTTCTCAGAAAACTTCTTTCCAGTTTTTTTCTGAGGATATTTCCCTTTTCACCATAGCCCTATATGGGCTTCCAAATATTACTTTTCAAATTCCACAAGAACAGACTTAGCAAAAGGCTTCTTCAAGGGAAAGCTGTAACCGGTGAGATGAATTCACGGATCACAAAGAAGTTTCTCAGAAAACTTCTTTCTCATTTTGATCAGAGGATATTTCCTTTGGCCCCATAGTCTTTAAAAAGATCCGAAATATCAGTTCTCAGATCCCACTGGAATAAGCTAGCAAACAGCTCCACGAAATTCAGCTGTAACTCAGGGAGTGGAAGTCACACATCACAAAGCATTTTCTCAGAAAGCTTCTTTCCAGTTTTCACCTGAGGATACTTTTTTTTTCACCATAGGCCTCTTTGGACTTCCAAATATCCCTTTTCAAATTCCACAACAACATTCTTAGTGAACGGCTTCTGGAGGGGAAAGCTGTAACTCCGTGAGATGAATTCACAGAACACAGAGCAGTTACTCAGAAAGCTTCTTTGCAGTTTTTATCTGAGGATATTTCCTTTTCACCATAGCCCTGAATGGGCTTCTAAATATCACTTTGCAAATTCCACAAGAACAGTCTCAGAGAAAGGCTTCTTGAGGGGCAAGTTGTAACTCTGTGAAATGAATTAACAGATCACAAAGAAGTTTCTCAGAGAGCTTCTTTCTCTTTTTCATCGGAGGATATTTCCTTTGGCCCTATAGTCTTCAAAGGGATCCGAAATATCAGTTCTCAGATTCCACAGAAAGAAGGCTTGCAAACAACTCCATGAAATATAGCTATAACTCAGTGAGTGGAAGTCACACATCACAAAGCAGTTTCTCAGAAATCTTCTTTCCAGTTTTCATCTGAGGATATTTTCTTTTTCACCATAGGCCTCTAGTGGCTTCCAAATATCCCTTGCAAATTCCACAAGAACAGTCTTAGCGAACGGCTTCTGGAGGGGAAATCTGTAACTCTGTGAGATGAATACACAGAACACAGAGCAGTTTCTCAGAAACCTTCTTTCCACTTTTTATCTCAGGATATTTCCTTTTTCACTATAGCCCTCCATGGGCTTCGAAATATCACGTTGCAAATTCCACAAGAACATTCTTAGCGAAAGGCTTCTTGAGGGGAAAGCTGTAACTCTGTGACATGAATTCACAGATCACAAAGAAGTTTCTCAGATAGCTTCTTTCTCATTTTGAACCGAGAATATTTGCTTTGGCCCTATAGTCTTCCAAGGGATCCGAAATATCAGTTCTCAGATTCCACAGAAATAAACCTATCAAACAGCTCCACAAAATACAGCTGTAACTCAGTGAGTGGAAGTCACACATTACAAAGCAGTTTCTCAGAAGGCTTCTTTCCAGTTTTCATCTGAGTATATTCTCTTTTTGACCATAGGCCTCTATGGGCTTCCAAATATCCCTTTGCAAATTCCACAAGAACAGTCTTACCGAACGGCTTCTGAAGGGGAAACTTGTAACTCTGTCAGATGAATTCCCAGAACACAGAGCCGTATCTCAAAAACTGTAACTCTGTGAGATGAATTCACAGATCACAAGAAATTTTCACAGAAAGCTTCTTTCTTATTTTCGTCGGAGCATATTTCTTTTGGTCTTATAGTCTTCAAAGGGACCCGAAATATCAGTTCTCAGATTCCACAAAGGGATCTGTAATATCAGTTTTTATCTGAGGATATTTCCCTTTTTACCATAGGCCACCATGGGCTTCCAAATATCACTTTTCAAATTCCACAAGAACAGCCTTAGCGAAAGGCTTCTTGAGGGGAAAGCTGTAACTCTGTGAGATGAATTCACAGAACACAGAGCAGTTTCTCAGAAAGCTACTTTCCAGTTTTTTTCTGAGGATATTTCCCTTTTCACCATAGCCCGCCATGGGCTTCCAAATATCACTTTGCGAATTTATCAACAACAGTCTTAGCGAAAGGCTTCTTCAGGGGAAAGCTGTAACTCTGTGAGATGAATTCACAGATCACAAAGAAGTTTCTCAGGAAGCTTCTTTCTCATTTTGATAGGAGGATATTTACTTTGACCCTATAGTCTTCCAAGGGATCCGAAATATTAGTTATCAGATTCGAAGGAAATAAGGCTAGCAAACAGCTCCAAGAAATACAGCTGTAACTCAGGGAGTGGAAGTCACACATCACAAAGCACTTTCTCAGAAATCTTCTTTCCAGTTCCTCTCTGAGGATATTTTCTTTTTCACCATTGCCCTCCATGGGCTTCCCAATATCACTTTGCAAATTCCACGAGAACAGGCATAGCGAATGCCTTCTTGAGGGGAAAACTGTGACTCTGTGAAATGAATTAGCATAACACTAAGCAGTTTCTCAGAAAGCTTCTTTTCAGTTTTTATCTGAGGATATTTTCTTTCTCATCATAGCCCTCCAGGGGCTTCCAAATATCACTTTGCAAATTCCACAAGAACATTCTTAGCCAAAGGCTTCTTCAGGGGAATGCTATAACTCTGTGAGTTGATGTCACAGAACACAAAGAAGTTTCTCAGTAAACTTCCTTCTCTTTTGTATCAGAGGATATTTCCTTCTGCCCTATAGTCTTCAGAGGGATTCAAAATATCAGTTCTCTGATTCCACAGAAAGAAGGCTAGCAAACAGCTCCAGGAAATGCATCTGTAACACTGAGAGTTGAAGTCACACATCACAAAGCAGTTTCTCAGAAAGCTTCTTTCCAGTTTTTACCTGAGGATACGTTCTCTTTCACTATAGCCCTCTATGGGTTTCCAAATATCACTTTGCAAATTCCACAAGAACAGGCATAGCGAACGCCTTCTTTACGGGAAAACTGTAACTCTGTGAGATGAATTAGCAGAACACTAATCAGTTTCTCAGAAAGCTTCTTTCCAGTTTTTATCTGAGGATATTTTCTTTTTCACCATAGCCCTCCAGGGAGTTCCAAATATCTCTTTGCAAATTCCAAAAGAACATTATTAGCCAAAGGCTTCTTGAGGGGAATGCTATAATTCTGTGAGTTGATTTCACAGAACACAAAGAAGTTTCTCAGTAAACTTCTTTCTCTTTTGTATCAGAGGATATTTCCTTTTGCCCTATAGTCTTCAGAGGGATCCGAAATACCTGTTCTCAGATTCCACAGAAAGAAGGCTAGCAAGCAGCTCCACGAAAGAAAGCTGTAATTCTGTGAGTGAAAAGCACACATCACAAAGCAGTTTCTCAGAAAGATTCTTTCCAGTTTTTATCTGAGAATATTATCTTTTTCGCCATAGCCCTCCATGAGATTCCAAACATCACTTTGCCAAGTCCACAAGAACAGTCTTAGCGAAAGGCTTCTTGAGGGGAAAGCTGTAACTCTGTGAGATGA
>NW_012110719.1:279781-285108 GCF_000951045.1 Mandrillus leucophaeus | reverse complement strand
AACAGTCTTAGCGAAAGGCTTCTTGAGGGGAAAGCTGTAACTCTGTGAGATGATTTCACAGAACACAAAGAAGTTTCCCAGAAAGCTTCTTTCTCTTTTCTATCGAAGGATATTTCCTTTGGCCCTATAGTCTACAAAGGGATCCGAAATATCAGTTCTCAGATTCCACAGAAATAAGGCTAGCAAACCGTTCCACGAAATGCAGCTGTAACTCTGTGAGTGAAAGTCACACATCACAAAGCAGTTTCTCAGAAAGCTTCTTTCCAGTTTTTCTCTGAGGATATTTTCTCTTTCACCATAGCCCTCCATTGTCTTCCAAATATCACTTTGCAAATTCCACAAGAACAGTCTTATCCGAAGGCTTCTTGAGTGGAAACCTGGAACTCTGTGAGATGATTTCACAGAACACAAAGAAGTTTCTCAGAATACTTCTTTCTCTTTTGTATCAGAGGATATTTCCTTTGGCCCTATAGTCTTCAAAGGGATAAGAAATATCTGTTCTCAGATTCCACAGAAAGAAGGCTAGGAAGCAGCACCACGAAATGCAGCTGTAACTATGTGAGTGGAAGTCACACATCACAAAGCAGTTTCTCAGAAGCTTCTTTCCAATTTTTCTCTGAGGATATTTTCTTTTTTGCCCTAGCTCTCCATGGCATTACAAATAACACTTTGCAAATTCCAGAACAACATGCTTAGAGAACGGCTTCTTGAGGGGAAAGCAGTAACTCTGTGAGATGAATTAACAGAACACTAAGCAGTTTCTCAGAAAGCTTCTTTCCAATATTTCTCTGAGGATATTTTCTTTATCACCGTAGCCCTCCATGGGCTTCCAAATATCACTTTGCAAATTCCACAAGAACACTCTTAGTGAAAGGCTTCTTGAGGGTGAAGCTGTAACTCTGTGAGATGATTTCACAGAACGCAAAGAAGTTTCTCAGAAAGCTTCTTTCTGGTTTCTATCGGAGGATATTTCCTTTGGCTCTATACTCTTCAAAGGGATCCGAAATATCAGTTCTTAGATTCCACAGAAATAAGACTAGCAAAGAGCTCCACGAAATGCATCTGTAAATCTGTGAGTGGAAGTCACACATCACAAAGCAGTTTTTCAGAATGGTTCCTTCCAGTTTTTCTCTGAGGATATTTGCCTTTTCACCATAGCTCTCTGTGGGCTTCCAAATGTCACTTTGCCAGTTCCACAAGAACAGTCTTAGCGAAAGGCTTCTTGAGGGGAAACCTCTAACTCTGTGAGGTGAATTAACAGAACACGTAGCAGTTTCTCAGAAAGCTTCTTTCCATTTTCTATCAGAGGATGTTTTCTTTTTCACCATAGCCCTCCTTGGGCTTCCAAATATCACTTCGCAAATTACACAAGAAAAGTCTTAGTGAACAGATTCTTGAAGGGAAAGCTGTAACTCGGTGAGAGTAATTAACAGAACACTAAGCAGTTTCTCAGAAAGCTTCTTTCTAATTTTTATCTATATTATTTTTCTTTTTCAGCATAGCCCTCCATGGGTTTCCAAATATCACTTTGTAAATTCCACAAGAACAGTCTTAGTGTACGGCTTCTTGAGGGGAAAGCTGTAATTCTGTGAGATGATTTCACAGAACACAAACAAATTTCTCAGAAAGCTTCTTTCTCTGTTTTCTCGGAGGATATTTTCTTTAGCCTTAGAGTCTTCAAAGTAATCCAAAATATCTGTTCTCAGATTCCACAGAAATAAAGCTAGCAAGCAGCTCCACGCAATACAGCTGTAACTCTGTGAGTGGAAGTCACACGTCACTAAGCAGTTTCTCAGAAAGCTTGTTTCCACTTTTTCTCTGAGGATATTTTTGTTTTTCTCCATAGCCCTCCTTGGCCTTCCTAATATCATTTTGCAAATTCCAGAAGGACAGTCTTAGCGAATGGCTTCTTGAGGGGAGAGATGTAACGCCGTGAGATGAATTAACAGAACACTAAGCAGTTTCTCAGAAAGATTCTTTCCAGTTTTTATCTGAGGATACTTTCTTTTTCACCATAGCCCTCCATGGGCTTCCAAATATCACTTTGCAAATTCCATAAAAACAATCTTAGCGAACGGCTTCTTCAGGGGAAATCAGTAACTCTGTGACATGTTTTCACAGAACACAAAGAAGTTTCTCAAAAAGGTTCTTTGTCTTTTTTATCAGAGGATATTTCCTTTGACCATAGGGCCTTCAAAGCATTCCGAAGTATTAGTTCTCAGATTCAATAGAAATAAGGATAGCAAACAACTCCACGAAATACAGCTGTAACTCTGCGAGTGGAAGTCACACATCACAAAGCAGTTTCTCAGAAAGCTTGTTTCCAGGTTTTCTCAGAGGATATTTTCTTTTTCAAGAAAGCCCTCTATGGCCTTCCAAATATCACTTTGCCAATTCCACAAGAACAGTCATAGCGAACGGCTTCTTGAGGGGAAAACTGTAACTGTATGAGATGATTTCACATAACACGAAGAAGTTTTCCAGAATGCTTCTTTCTCTGTTCTATCGGAGGATATTTCCTTCACCCTATACTCTTCAAAGGGATCCGAAATATCTGTTCTCAGATTCCACAGAAATAAGGCTAGCAAACAGCTCCACGAAATGCAGCTGTAACTCTGTGACTGGAAGTCACACATCATAAAGCAGTTTCTCAGAAATCTTCTTTCCACTTTTCATCTGAGGATATTTTGTTTTGCACCATACCCCTCTATGGGCTTCCAAATATCACTTTGCCAATTCCACAAGAACAGTCATAAGGAACGGCATCTTGAGGGGAAAGCTGTAACACTGTGAGATGATTTCACAGAACACAAAGAAGTTTCTCGGAAAGCTTCTTTCTCTTTGTTATCGGAGGATCCTTCCTTTGGCCCTACAGTCTTCAAAGGGATCCGAAATATCAGTTCTCAGATTCCACAGAAATAAGGATAGCAACCAGCTCCATGAAATACAGCTTTAACTCTGTGAGTGAAAGTCACACATCACAAAGCAGTTTCTGAGAAAGCTTCCGTCCATTTTTTCCTGAGAATACTTTCTTTTTCACCATAGCCCTCTATGGGCTTCCAAATATCACTTTGGGAATTCCACAAGAACAGGCTTAGCGAGCGGCTTCTTGAGGGGAAAACTGTAATTCTGTGAAATGAATTAACAGACACTAAGCAGATTCTCAGAAAGCTTCTTTCCACTTTTTATCTGAAGATATTTCCTTTTTCACATTAGGCCTCCATGGGCTTCAAAATATCACTTTTCAAATTACACAGGTACAGTCTTTGCGAACAACTTCATGAGGGGAAAGCTGTACTCGGTGAGATGATATCAAAAAACACAAAGCAGTTTCTCAGAAAGCTTCTCTCCAGTTTTTATCTGAGGATATTCTCTTTTTCACCATAGCCCTCCATGGGCTTCCAAATATCACTTAGCAAATTACACAGGAACAGTCTCAGTGAACAGCCTCTTGAAGGGAAAGCTGTAACTCTGTGAGATGAATTAACAGAACACTAAGCAGTTTCTCAGAAAGCTTCTTTCCAGTTTTGATCTGAGGATATTTTCTTTTTCACCATAGCCCTCCAATGAGTGGAAGTCACACATCACAAAGCAGTTGCTCAGAAAGCTTCTTTCCAGTTTTCAACTGAGGATATTTTCTTTTTCACCATAGGCCCTTAAGGCTTCGAAATATCCCTTTGCAAATTCCACAAGAACAGTCTTAGCGAAAGGCTTCTGGAGGGGAAAGCTGTAACTCTGTGAGATGAATTCTCAGAATACAGAGCAGTTTCCCAGAAAGCTTCTTTCCAATTTTTATCTGAGGATATTTCCCTTTTCACCATAGCCCTATATGGGCTTCGGAACGTCACTTTGCAAATTCCACAAGAACATTCTTAGCGAAAGCCTTCTTCAGAGGAAAGCTGTAACTCTGTGAAATGAATGCAGAGATCACAAAGAAATTTCTCAGAAAGTTTCTTCCTCATTTTGATCGGAAGATATTTCCTTTGGCCCTATAGTCTTCAAAGGGATCCTAAATATCAGTTCTCAGATTCCAGAGTAATAAGGCTAGCAAACAGCTCCATGAAATACAGCTGTAACTCAGTGAGTGAAAGTCACACAACACAAAGCAGTTTCTCAGAAAGCTTCTTCCCAGTTTTCATCCGAGGACAATTTCTTTTTCAATGTAGGCCTCTAGGGGCTTCCAAACACCTCTTTGCAAATTCCACAAGAACAGTCTTAGTGAATGGCTTCTGGAGGGGAAAGCTGTAACTCTGTGAGATGAACTCGCAGTTTCTCAGAAAGCTTCTTTCCAGTTTTCATCTGAGGATAATTCCCTTTTCACCATAGCCCTCCATGGGCTTCCAAATATCACTTTGCAAATTCCACAAGAACAGTCTTAGCGAACGGCTTCTGAGGGGAAAGCTGTAATTCTGTGAGATGAATTCACAGATCCCAAAGAAGTGTCTCAGAAAGCTTCTTTCTCTTTGTTATCGGAGGATATTTCCTTTGGCCCCATAGTCTTCAAAAAGATCCGAAATATCAGTTCTCAGATTCCAGTGAAATAAGCTAGCAAACAGCTCCAAGAAATTCAGCTGTAACTCAGTGAGTGGAAGTCACGCATCACAAAGCTCTTTCTCAGAAAGCTTCTTTCCAGTTTTCATCTGACGATACTTTCTTTTTCACCATAGGCCTCTATGGACTCCCAAATATCCCTTGTCAAATTACACAAGAATATTCTTAGCGAACGGCTTCTGCAGGGGAAAGCTGTAACTCTGTGAGATGAATTCACGGAACACAGAGCAGCACTTTCTCAGAAAGCTTCTTTTCAGTGTTTATCTGAGCATATTTTCTTTTTCCCCATAGCCCTCCATGGGATTCCAAATATCACTTTGCAAATTACACAACAACAGTCTTAGCGAACGGCTTCTTGAGGGGAAAGCTGTAACTCTGTGAGATGAATTCACAGAACACTAAGCAGTTTCTCAGGTAGCTTCTTTCCAGTTTGTATTTGAGGATATTTTCTTTTTTCTCTAGCCCTCCATGGGCTTCCAAATATCACTTTGCAAATTCCACAAGAACAGTCTTAGCGAAAGGCTTCTTGAAACGAAAGCTGTAATTCTGTGAGATGAACTCACAGATCACAAAGAAGTTTCTCAGAAAGCTTCCTTCTCATGTCTCTCGGAGGATATTTCCTTTGGCCTTATAGTCTTCCAAGGGATCCGAAATATCAGTTCTCAGATTCCACAGACAGAAGGCTACCAAACAGCTCCACGAAATACAGCGGTAACTCAGTGAGTGGAAGTCACACATCACAAAGCAGTTTCTCAGAAAACTTCTTTCCAGTGTTT